>NC_092816.1:18025000-18345833 GCF_023375885.2 Dermacentor andersoni
TTACGAAAAATCAATCAAGACAGGATCTCACTGAGAAGTGCTTCTTCCTAGATGTTGCGTCGTCTTGTTTCTTATCTCCCTCTTTTGCGCTCCTAAAACACTATCATTAAAAGATGGACCAGCTATTAAGTCAGTCCTTCGTACAATGAGTCCTTTATATTAGTTCCCGTTTGCATGCTTCGAAAAATGCTGCCGTGTTCTCTTCAGTACTTATATTTTTTTCTTATTTTGATGCAAAAAGAAAGAAAGTGATATGCGACGATAAATTTCATTGCTCTGTCTTCGCGACTGCACCACCAATTTAATGTTCCTCTTCGCCATCCACCAACTGCTCCTCCTCGCCATTCGTCAATGGAATCTGCTCCCGGCTGGCATCGCGCGTATCACTGAACACAAAGCATTTTAACAGTTTGAAGTGCTATTCTAATCTAAGCTATTATTAGGTTATCAATACTTGCCAAATCTTTCATCATCTTCTGACACATTGCAATTCCGTGGCAACACGTTATTTTTCGCTATACTGATTTAGTTTGTTTTCTTTAGTTGTGTATACTAAGAGACTGTGGCGTATTGTTTCATCTACTGCTGCTCCCGGGTGGCATCGATGTATTACTGATCACAACTCTTTGTAAATTGTCCGAAGTATTGTCTAAAACTCTGAACTCGTGACTATTGGTAATATTTGCATAAGTTTTCGCCATCGTCTGACCCATTGCAGTTCCACTGCAATACGTAAATTCTTGCTGTGCTGATTCACTTTGTTTTCTTGTTTTGTCGCATATGTAAATAAGTCGTGTTATCTTGTTACGTTCATTCTTACGCCCCCCCCCCCCTCCCTGCCCCCATGTAATGTTTGTCAGGCTTTTAGGGTTCTTGAATAATAAAAAAAGATGATGAAGAAATGGAAGTATGAACGTGGTATCATAACATGGCACTGTTCGTGAAGCATACATAAGCACCACAATAAAAAGCTCCAGGCTCAGAAATTGCTTAACATGGAACAACTCTAAAGAACATCTCTGCGGCGATGGCGAACCACCCTGCTTTTGTTAAATTCACCACGCAAGAAAATACTGGTGAGGTTAGATGACGTTGATTACTCACTTTCCCCATATTGGTTTCTCCTTGGGGGGAGGATATCGCAGTTAGTACCGCAAAGGTAATTACGAGGTGGTTGCTTATGCTGCAGGTAGTACGTACGATACGGCTGGATAGGCGCACACCTGTGCTATCCTAGCAGCGGTGGCGTAGAGGTAGAACACCCGCCTCGCGTGCAAGAGGTCCGTGGTTCGAATCCCGGTGCCGCGCAATTTTCCACCGGATTAAAAAAAAAAAAAAAAAAAAAACCGCGTGTTGATAAAATTGCGTAAAACAGGCCTGGAGTGGGGCCTGATCCCGGTGACCAGAACCGGTAACGCACTCCCTCACCAGAGCAGGATTGGCCACCCTGGTGCAGTACTTGGCCACAACCTCCTATATGAACACACCAATCAAACCCCGGCCCTCAGTCCCCAGCAGCTGCGAAGCAACTGACCACGGCGGCGGTCAGACCTGCGACGCTGCAGAGGGTGCTAAGAATCCCTGGCTCCGGACAGGCCGCCATTGGAATATGAACCTGGCAACGTTTAACGCTAGAACGTTATCTAGTGAGGCGAGTCTAGCAGTGCTACTGGAAGAATTAGAGGGCAGTAAATGGGATATAATAGGGCTCAGTGAAGTTAGGAGGCCAAAAGAAGCATATACAGTGCTCAGAAGCGGGCACGTCCTGTGCTACCGGGGCTTAGCGGAGAGACGAGAACTAGGAGTCGGATTCCTGATTAATAAGAATATAGCTGGTAACATACAGGAATTCTATAGCATTAACGAGAGGGTGGCATGTCTTGTTCTGAAACTTAATAAGAGGTACAAAATGAAGGTTGTACAGGTCTACGCCCCTACATCCAGTCATGATGACCAGGAAGTCGAAAGCTTCTATGAAGACGTGGAATCGGCGATGGGTAGAGTGAAAACAAAATACACTATACTGATGGGCGATTTCAATGCCAAAGTAGGCAAGAAGCAGGCTGGAGACAAGGCAGTGGGGGAATACGGCATAGGCACTAGGAATAGCAGGGGAGAGTTACTAGTAGAGTTCGCGGAACAGAATAATATGCGGATAATGAATACCTTCTTCCGCAAGCGGGATAGCCGAAAGTGGACGTGGAGGAGCCCGAACGGCGAGACTAGAAATGAAATAGACTTCATACTCTGCGCTAACCCTGGCATCATACAAGATGTGGACGTGCTCGGTAAGGTGCGCTGCAGTGACCACAGGATGGTAAGAACTCGAATTAGCCTAGACTTGAGGAGGGAACGGAAGAAACTGGTACATAAGAAGCCGATCAATGAGTTAGCGGTAAGAGGGAAAATAGAGGACTTCCAGATCAAGCTACAGAACAGGTATTCGGCTTTAACTCAGGAAGAGGAAATTAGTGTTGAAGCAATGAACGACAATCTTGTGGGCATCATTAAGGAATGTGCAATAGAAGTCGGCGGTAACTCTGTTAGACAGGATACCAGTAAGCTGTCGCAGGAGACGAAAGATCTGATCAAGAAACGCCAATGTATGAAAGCCTCTAACCCTACAGCCAGAATAGAACTGGCAGAACTTTCGAAGTTAATCAACAAGCGTAAGACAGCTGACATAAGGAAGTATAATATGGATAGAATTGAACAAGCTCTCAGGAACGGAGGAAGCCTAAAAGCAGAGAAGAAGAAACTAGGAATTGGCAAGAATCAGATGTATGCGTTAAGAGACAAAGCCGGCAATATCATTACTAATATGGATGAGATAGTTCAGGTGGCTGAGGAGTTCTATAGAGATTTATACAGTACGAGTGGAACCCACGATGATAATAGCAGAGAGAATAGTCTAGAGGAATTCGAAATCCCACAAGTAACGACGGAAGAAGTAAGGAAAGCCTTGGGAGCTATGCAAAGGGGGAAGGCAGCTGGGGAGGATCAGGTAACAGCAGATTTGTTGAAGGACGGTGGGCAGATTGTTCTAGAAAAATTGGCCACCCTGTATACACAATGCCTCATGACCTCGAGCGTACCGGAATCTTGGAAGAACGCTAACATAATCCTAATCCATAAGAAAGGGGACGCCAAAGACTTGAAAAATTATAGACCGATCAGCTTACTGTCCGTTGCCTACAAAGTATTTACTAAGGTAATTGCAAATAGAATCAGGAACACCTTAGACTTCCGTCAACCAAAGGACCAGGCAGGATTCCGTAAAGGCTACTCAACAATAGATCATATTCACACTATCAATCAGGTGATAGAGAAATGTGCGGAATATAACCAACCACTATATGTAGCTTTCATTGATTATGAGAAAGCGTTTGATTCAGTCGAAACCTCAGCAGTCATGGAGGCATTGCGGAATCAGGGTGTAGACGAGCCGTACGTAAAAATACTGAAAGATATCTATAGCGGCTCCACAGCCACTGTAGTCCTCCATAAAGAAAGCAACAAAATCCCTATAAAGAAAGGCGTCAGGCAGGGAGATACGATCTCTCCAATGCTATTCACAGCATGTTTACAGGAGGTATTCAGAGACCTGGATTGGGAAGAATTGGGGATAAGAGTAAATGGAGAATACCTTAGTAACTTGCGCTTCGCTGATGATATTGCCTTGCTTAGTAACTCAGGGGACCAACTGCAATGCATGCTCACTGACCTGGAGAGGCAGAGCAGAAGGGTGGGACTGAAAATTAATCTGCAGAAAACTAAAGTAATGTTTAACTGTCTCGGAAGGGAACAGCAGTTTACGATAGGTAGCGAGGCACTGGAAGTGGTAAGGGAATACATCTACTTAGGACAGGTAGTGACTGCTGATCCGGATCATGAGAGTGAAATAATCAGAAGAATAAGAATGGCCTGGGGTGCGTTTGGCAGGCATTCTGAGATCATGAACAGCTGGTTGCCATTATCCCTCAAGAGAAAAGTTTATAACAGCTGTGTCTTACCAGTACTCACGTACGGGGCAGAAACCTGGAGGCTTACGAAAAGGGTTCTACTTAAACTGAGGACGACGCAACGGGCTATGGAAAGAAGAATGATAGGTGTAACATTAAGGGATAAGAAAAGAGCAGATTGGGTGAGGGAACAAACGCGCGTTAATGACATCTTAGTTGAAATCAAGAAAAAGAAATGGGCATGGGCAGGACATGTAATGAGGAGGGAAGATAACCGATGGTCATTAAGGGTTACGGACTGGATTCCGAGGGAAGGGAAGCGTAGCAGGGGGCGACAGAAAGTTAGGTGGGCAGATGAGATTAGGAAGTTTGGAGGGTCAACATGGCCACAATTAGCACATGACCGGGGCAATTGGAGAAGTATGGGAGAGGCCTTTGCCCTGCAGTGGGCGTAACCAGGCTGATGATGATGATGATGATGATGTGCTATCCTCGCTGGTGACGTTATTAATACGTGACGCCCCCCATCCCCCACCCCACCCCTCTTCTCACGAGCTCTGCGCCAGCTCCAACTCCTTTTATTTTTTTTCCTATAACAGTAGTACAGCAGCATGCAGACACATCCTCCTGGAATTTCGCACTTCTTCTGAATTCTACCTGTTGTGCTGGATATGAGGCAGAACGTGCACACAAAGTGGGAGTAATACAGGTCCCGCTTCTGCGCCGCTTTTGAAACATTATTACTTACCAATAAAACTTTCATTCTTTTTTTTTCCTGAGTTCAAAGAGTGCTGCCTCACGATGCTTTTTCTGGTCTCGCGCGGTGAACGAGTCATAACAGGTGGAGAAAGGAACACGGATTCACACGCACCCACTGTCCCACTTTAAATCTTCATCGAGACGACAACAGTTTTGTACATCGCCATATTGAAGCTTCACAGAACAACATTCTCGAAAACCCCGATCACCTAGTCACGTTAGCCCACTTCGGCGTCGCTAGCGGTCTGGCTAGCGCGATTTGGTGAGTGGCTACCTCTCCTTCGTATCTCCCCCCCCTCCACCACCTACCTTCGGCCCTCCCTTTCCTTAATAAAAGAATTCATTCATTCATTCATTCATTCATTCATTCATTCATTTTCATTCATTCATTCACACACACAATCGCACAGTTTCCCCATGCTTTCCGGCATTCTTCTGCGCCATCCCTTACTATCAAATATGGAAAAAGAAAGGGCAAAGGTTCTCGCACATGACTGCATGCGGCAGCGCAAATATATATATACATACTTCTTTGTTCCCTTTGCTCTTCTCTTTTTTCTTTTCGTACTTCTGCTGAATTTCCGTGGTATTGTTTTCCACCCCAGGGCAGGAGCACGAGCTCTCACGAAAAAAGGCTGGCTACACCGGTTTCAAACATCAGCCGCCTGTACTGTCAATGTATTGTACTACATATCTTACTTTTGATTCGCTCTAAAGGAAGAGAATCGCAATGGAAGAAAAACAGTAACATCCAAACACCCCTCAACGATTGCGTCGCTCCCTGAGAAAGTTGCCCGCAGCTTCTCTGTGCGCGAACGCTTGCTCAGGCGAGGAGAAGATGGGGGGAAGGGAACCTGGGATCGGGGCCAGCGCGATCCGCAGCGTTAGGGTCGTAACTTAGCCGACTGGACGAGCCAGCCGCTAATGAATTGGCCAGCGTAATGTCTCTCCTAGGCCCCACTTCTAGCGCGGGCGCTCCAGTGGCTGTTAGAATGTCTCTCCACACAAGAGGCCGAGATGCTCGGAGCGGAGGAACTCTGTCATCGGTCCTTTCCCCTTTTGCTCCGACCGCAGTTGACTGCTCGTAGAACCTGAAATGAACACTACATATATCCTGCTTCTGGAGAATATCGTATCCGTCTGCTCGACTCCAATGGTAGAGAATTGCAAGCAGTCGCTGATTTTTTAGCTCTCCATTTCTCCTCTATATATAAACCGTAAGCGGTCCATCGGGTGCGCTCTTGTGCTGTAACTTCAAGTTCAGTACTCTTCTACGAGAATCTGATCGGCAAATGCCTTAGGCGTCTGAGACCATCTTTGTCTTGCGGCCCAGATGACATTCCGGCCGCCATTACCAAAGCTTACGACTGTATCTTAGTACCCGCGCTGACATCAATCTTTATAACTGTCTGAATAATTCCGCGGTTCCTCCTGCTTGGAAAACCGCTCGAGTTTTTCCTTTCTTTAAATCCGTCCTCAAAACGGATGTTGCCAACTATCGGCCGATTTCTCTTTTCTCTGCCAATTGCAAACTTTTCCCATAAGCTATTCGCGGAGTATTATTGTCTAGGGCAAAAAGAAAATATTATGATTCCAAGTTAACATGTATTACTTTCCGATCGTTCAACGAGCACCAACTTTTCCAACTTTCAGGTTTCCACAAAATGCAGATTTCAACATGCAGGTTTCCGCAACCATCACGCAAAGAGGGTAAGTTGATGCTGTGTTCTGCGACGTCAGAAAAGCCTTTGCCGCAGTCAGTCATCCTCTACAGCTCGAGAAGCTTGCGCACTACGGTGTCGAAGCTGCTATAGCTCTGCTATACGCATTTATCTCCTCTATAGGCGCTGCTTCGTGAGCGCCAATGACCAGTCCTCTTTGTCTATACGGTATCCAGTGGGGTGCTCCAAGGCTCCATGTTATGTCCACGTCACCTCTAAATTGTCATCAATGACACTTCTTCAGCAATTCAGAAGCATTCATTTCTTCTTTACGCTGATGGCATCAAAATATTTATCAAGGACATGCACAGTATTGAGGGCTTATGCGTTCTGCAGTCCGATCCGTCTTCATTCACTGAATAGTGCCAATAAACAGGCTTCTAAACTTATATGAAACAAGTGTTTTGTCACATTCGCGTAATCTCATAATATCGTATTCCCTTATTCGATTGATCGTGCAGTGTTAGGGTTGTTGAAGTAACAGACCTCGGTGTGATGTTTTATAATCGGTTAAGCTTATATGACCAATTTAAGCGCGTAACATCACGAGGCTGGCGCACGCTTGATTCCTTCGGCAGACTTACAAGAGATTTCCGTTCCCCCCTTTTCTTCCTCAAATTTTTCACATCCATGTGCCTTCCATTACTTGAATACACCTCATTGGTGTATAATGGCACACGCGATTCAAGACACTATAAAAGTTATTGTAACATTCTGAATAACTTGCTAAAGAAGTCTAAACGACAGTATTACGAAAATGAGTTTGCTAAACACGAGAACGATCCCAAAAAACAATGGCAACTTCTTAATGTGTTCATGAACTTACCTAAGTCCGGTAATATTGCTGATAAAATAAACTACAACAATAAAACTTATACTGATTCTTCAAGCATAGCAAATAGTTTCAGTGACTACTTCTACAATATATACAGCAGTCGTCCTATGACTACTAATTATTCCATTTATCTCTCCAATCATTCTTTTTTTCTCTTTCCCGTAACTGCGGATGAGGTATGTTCCATGGTATTAGCTCTAAAGAATTCTAGACCTGGCTTAGATAATATTTCTGTATTTCATCTAAAACTTGTTGCACCGCTTATTTCTGATACACTTTGTATTATAATTAATATTTTTAAATGTGGTATTTGTCCCACTTCGCTTAAAAGGGCTAAGATTATTCCTGTACACAAGAAATGTGATAAAACGGAAATGTTCAACTATCGTCCTATTTCTATGCTGTCGTCGATTAGTAAAGTGGTTGAGAAGCTATATTGTAGGCGCCTAAATAGTTACTTTAAAAAATTTAATTTCATGCGATCCTCTCAATTTGGTTTTCGCGCTGGCAGTTCGACTAAGTTGGCTTTAATATCTCTAACCGACTACATTCGTCACTCGATTGATACGGGTAACTTCGTTGGATCGGTATTCTTGGACTTCACTAAAGCTTTTGATACAATTAATCATAACATACTTTTGACTAAGCTAGAAGCCCTGGGAATTACCAGTCAAGTACTAAAACTCATAAGAAGTTACCTATATGATAGAGAACAAACAGTTTTCTTTTTTTTTTTTGGAGGTGCTTATTCTGATACTAAAGTTATTAACCAAGGTGTACCACAAGGCTCCATACTAGGTCGCTTATTATTCTCTATTTATATTAATGATTTACCCACTTGTCTTAAGTCGGCACAGTGTGTACTATACGCAGACGATACTAATATCTCGTTGCGTAACAATTCTTTAACAACCTTAGTCCTTAAACTAAACAATGAGCTTAACCATAATGCTGCTTGGTGTTTGTCCAATCAATTAATTATCAATCCTTCAAAAACTCAATTCATGATTTTTCGATCTAACCAAAGAATACTACCCGGCTTACCTGAGATAACTCTAGATGGTCATCACATTCCCGTTTCCGACTGTGTATCATTTTTGGGCATCAAATTAGATTCTAACCTTAAGTTTTCTCAACACATTGCCTTCATTATGCAAAAGTGTACCTTCGGTATTAGAGCATTAATCAAATCAAGACCATACTTCTCATAAAGACGCATTATTAGCATTATACTTTGCCTTCATTCACAGTCACATTAATTATGGCATTGTTTCCTGGGGAAACACATATAACTGTCATATCTCATCTATTCAGCACTTACAAAACCAAGCAATACGCATTATCACTAACAGTAGGTTTTTCACCAGTGCTACTCCTCTACTTCGTGAAAATAACATCCTTGTCGTAACGAACTTGTTCAAATATCATCTAACAATTATGTTTTATAAATTACTAAACAGCTCTCATACCAATTCATTGATTCCAGGCACCTCATCAATAACAATAATACCAGGTTTGCACGTAACTCTAATTTTCTACTACCTATGGTTCATTCTAACTATGGAAAAATGACATCATCATTCGCTGCTATAAAACTGTGGAATGGTTTACAAGTTAGCACTAAATCTTCATCCTTTCATACATTTAGTCATGCTCTTAAGCTGTTTTATATGTATAACTAAGTTTCCGTCATTCATAACACTATATTTGTCATTTGTATGTATTGACAGTTTTTTATTCACTACAGGCTTATATAAATACAATTTGTTTTCATTTATATTATTTTTCTATGTTGTATTTTCGCGATTGTGTTCGTTTGTTTTAGTTAGCTTGCTCTTCTTTAATACATCTCTACATTGTTATTATTAACCGAGGGTCCCGTTGCAGTCTTTGACTTTGGAACCCTCGTCTGTATATTGTATCTTTCCAATGCATTGTATTTAAAGAATAATAAACTGAAACTGAAACTGAAATAGCGTACTAATCGGGTGTGTACAGAATAAGTTCGTTAGTATACATAAACATCGTTTTCTGACCCTGCGCACCAATAACTCTTCAATTTTCACTACTTATCCTATGCTTCCGTCATTTGGCTGCAAACGCAGTTGCTCATGGAATCACGGACTGGAACGTAATTATTCATGGAATTACTATACACGTTCGGAATTACTAGCTTACCTGCCATGGTGGCGTAGTGGCTTTGGCATTGCGCTGCTAAGCCCGAGGGCACGGGCTCAAATCCCGCTCGCGGTGGCTGCATTTCAATGGGGGCGAAATGCAAAAAATCCCGTGTACCGTGCATTGGGTGCACGTTGAGGAACCCCAAGTGGTCAAAATTACTCCGGAGTACATCACTACGGCGTGCGTCGTAATCATATCGTAGTTTTGGCACGTGAAACTTATTAACTTAATTGAATTTATTAACCACTAGCTCCCGTTTCACTGAGGTTTCCGCAGAAAACTACAAGCGGGCATAGACCTTTCCACGCCTCTTGTCTCTTTCAGCAGAGTTCGCCTCTAAGCAGAATGCAAAGCCTCTATAACTGCTATTTTCTCTATATTGATATCTTTCAAAGCATGTTGTCTTCTTGTTCTGAGAGAGAGAGAGAGTAAACCTTATAGAAAAGAGCACACGAGCGTAGGTAGCTCTTCCGCTATGCAGTGGGGAGACCCTTCAGTCCAGGAGTACAGCGGCCTTAGCCACGGCCGCTCAATGGAAACAAGGTGCGGCCTGCCGAACGCGCCTCTCCGCCGGTGATTGCGATAGTTCTTGTTTCCATTGAGCGGCCGAGGTACCTTGTTTCCATTGAGCGGCAGCGCCTTAGCTGCCCGTCTCGCTCGATTGACTAGATTGAGCTGGTCCGTCGAGTCGGAGCTGGACAGTGCTGCCTCCCATTGCCGTGTGGTGGATTGTGTGATGGGTGTGAGCTGTGGTGTGCTTGCGCAAGCCCATACCATGTGGTAAAGCGTTGCGCATTGATAGCAGTGTGGGCATTTATAGGAATACAGCGCAAGGTGTATGGCGTGGTAGACACTCAAATGTGGATATGTGTTTGTCTGGAGTTTTCGCCACATATTTGTGCTTCCTCTCGCGTCAGAGCATCATGAGGCGACGCTGGTATTCTTCGTGAAAAACGATAGTGTTGTAGGACGTGCGTGCAGGTGAATGGTATGGGCTCAGAAGGGAACTGCTGGGCGTGAGCCTCTCGCGGCTCCCTGTCTCATGCATCGGAGTCCACACGATTTGTACGTCAGGCGGAAGCCGGTGCGCCCACATCAAAATGCGATGTGCGGCCCTGGAAATCTTGGCCCTGGAAAAAATTTCTGCATACCGCCTGAGAGTCCGTCAGAACTATGACGCACTCCCAGTGCGGTCTCGTCGTGATGGCTAACGCTATCGCTAGTTCCTCTGCCTCTGCAGCTCTCGCTCAGGAAACCGACGACATATATATTGCGGCCCCGTGATTGTCGACTACACTGGTGACAAATGCGGTGCTTCTTGCAATGCTGGCCGCGTCTACATGCCGCCAAGACATTGGAGTGGTTCTCATACTCCCTCGCGAGCATCTGCGTTCGGGCATGTCGCCGCCCGACGTAGACGTTCGGGTACATGTTTCTGGGAATTGGTGAGACCTGCATAGTTTCCTGTATTTGTGTTGGGATTTTTGTCAGTGCGCTAGTCTTCCGTACGGAATATCCAAGACGTTTCAAGACGCAGTGTCCCACTGTTGTGCGTTGTAGCCTTTCCTTCTGGTTTGCCAGGTGGGCCTCTATAATTTCCCGTGCGTTGTTGTACACCGCTGTCTCCTCGAGGCGAAAAGATACCCCTTCCGGGTGGGAGTCCGAGCGCTTGCTTGTACGCTTTGCGTATCAATCGGTCGAGTACCTCCACTTCCACATAGCTGAAATTTAAATATGGTGCCGAGTACGCAATGCAACACACAACCAAAGCCTGCACTAGTTAGATCAGGTCCTATTGCTTGAGTCCCCTCTTCCTGCTAGTAATTCAGTGCATCATCCGCAAGATCTGCGTGGTCATGTATTGTAGCTTCTCTATGGCGTATCCTCCCCTCCTGTCCTGTAAGTGCAAGCTGAGGATACGAAGTCTGTTGGGGATTTCTTTAGGACCTATATACGCAGGTGGATGGTGGGTGCCTAGGTTGTTCATCGCCCTCGTGAGCGCTTCTCGATTATGAGGAGCTCTGACTTCTCCGGTACGCATTGCAGTGTGCATGTCTCCGCGTATCTTGCTGCGACGTCCACTGCCTCCTGCAATGCCTCTTGCTGTTATCCTATGGACCCTCCGACCATCCATATCGTGATGTCGTCTGCATACAAGTCATCTCTGATCCCCGATATTCTCTCGAGTTGGGCTGGGAGTTTCATCATGGCCACGTTGAAAAGTGTCGGCGACAGCACTGCTCCTTGTGGCGTTCCTCTATTAGGTGTGTCTACCCGCTGTGACGTCACATTTCTCAGCCCTATTGTGGCTGTACGATTTGTGAGAAAGGCCCTCACATATATGTAAGTTCGTCGGCCACAATTCGTGTAACTGAGATTCGGTAGTATGGCTTCGTGCCCCACGTTGTCAAAAGCCGCCTTTAGGTCTAGTGCAAGAATTTCTTTCGGGCATCACGGCGTTGTTGCATCCAGCACTTCCTCTTTGAGCTGCAGAAGCACGTCGTGCGTTGACAAGTTGGGCCGGAAACCAAACATCCTGTTTTGCTCCTGTTCCGAGCTTCGCACTTTCTCATGAGCCTTCTTTCTAGCATCTCTCCTCTCCTACCTTCACATAGTTTCGCTCTCCTTCCGTACATGTCCTTCATCTCTCAACTGTGTGTTACTGTTGCATTGTTGCTTACTGTGTAACTATTTATCCCGTTCTTAGTTTTTTTTTTTCTGCTAATTGTTTTATCTCATAACTTCTGGATGTAGCTGTTTCACTCTTCTACCTTTTTTCGTTTTTGTTTCTCTCTGCACCAACACCTAGAGCTTAGTGTTGTTCCTGGGCACGTTAAATAAATTATTATTATTATTATTATTATTATTATTATTATTATTATTATTATTATTGTTGTTGTTGTTGTTGTTGTTGTTGTTGTTGTTGTTGTTGTTGTTGTTGTTGTTGTTGTTGTTGTTGTTGTTGTTGTTGTTGTTGTTGTTGTTGTTGTTGTTGTTGTTGTTGTTGTTGTTGTTGTTATTATTATTATTATTATTATATAGTAATTCCATGAATGATACTGCATAAAAAGAGTGCGTCGGTAGAGCTACGTTTGAAGCAAAATGACGGAAGTGGGATCACGACTCATCATATATTGCATTCTTGGGCGGCGGAATTCCAACGTATATCCGCAAGCGCTCTAGTAAACATTGAGAGCGTTTTCGCCTGCTTGGCTCTAGCAGAGTACAAGTCCAAGCAGTCGCGGAATGTTTTGCGGCCAATTTCTCATCCTTATATAAATATTCAGGTTTCAACGCTGATCAGTCAGCAGCACATGACGGCTCCTACATATAGTGCTGCGTTGTTCGATGAAAAGCTCATCAGCGAATGCCTTAAGCGCTTGAAGCCTTCCCTGTCCTGCGGCCCTGATGGCGCCCCCTCCGCAGTTCTAAAAGCTTACGGCAGTACATTTGCCCCAGTATTGACATCGCGAAACTTTACCATCACGTCCTGCAAAAAGGTCACGAGGTCGTTTTTCAATGGGTACCCGGCCATTGTGGAATCAGCGGCAATGATTCCGCCGATAACGCTGCTCGCACAGCACATCAAGAAGAGCACAGCGTTCCAATTCCGCTTTGGAGGACTGACGCTGAAAGGCAGCTTCGACACCTGGCACGCTGTCTCACACTGACCGAGTGGAACTCGCCAAACTTACGACTTACACGACTGCATCGACTAAACCCCTCCCCGCAACTCCGACCCCCGATCGGACTTCCTCGACGTGAAGCTACGCTTCTCTGTCGCCTTTGGTTAGGAGTTGCCTTCACAAAGGCATACTCTACATTAATTGGAATGACTGACAGTGCAGCATGCGAGGTCTGTGGCACCGAAGAAAACATCGACCACCTGCTGTGCCACTGTCCACGATACACCCCAGAGAGACAAGAACTTGCCAAAGCTTTCCAAAAACAGGACAATCGGCCGCTTTCTGTGCAAGTGCTGCTGAAACACCGCCCCCATCGCCCGTCGGCCCATAATGCGGTGAAGGCGCTTTTGTGCTTCTTAAGACGACGGGCTTGTGCAACCATCTGTGACTATTAATGCAATTTCTGTAAGACCACACACGTCAGCGAACTCACCGCAATTTCCTTCTTTCCTTCCCTCCTCTATCTCTCCCTCTTATCTTTGTTTCCCTTTCCCATTCCCCCGGTGTAGGGTAGCCAACCGGACGTTATTCTGGTTAACCTCCCTGCCTTCTACTTATCTCTTTCCCTTCCTTCCTTCACTCTTTAAATACTTCCACTTTCCCTCACATGCGGAAAATTGTTCGTGTTTATCCTGTATTTAAGTCTGACTGTAAAACCGATACCTCGAATTATCGCCCAATTTCTTTTCTCCTGGCCAAATCTAACGTTTTTGAGCTTGCTCTTCACAACATATTGTCTCTCATTGTGATAACTCACTGATTCCGAATCAGCATGGATTTCTCACGGGCCGCTCCACTAACACAAATCTCCCAAGTTTCATGACACAGATCACCGCGCCGTTCCTTCAAAGGGGGGATGTTGACACCATTTACTGTGAACTTAGCAAAGGTTTTGATGTAGTTAGTCACTCATTACTTCTGATCAAGCTTACGCAGCTTAGTGTTCACGCGTCAATTATCACTTTCTTGCTCAGTTATCTTCTTGATAGACCATGTTGTGTTAGCATCAATAGCCAAACGTCTTCGTTTTACACGGCAACTAGCGACCACCCTCAATGATCAGTATTAGGACCACACCTTTCTTTTTAATTTTTTAAGGCGAAAGCCTTAAGTGGTTAATTGCGCGGTGGCCTTGTGCGAAACACGGCAGGCGCAAAAAAAAGAAAAAAAAATGGTACAAAATTCCCACGTGACCTTCTCCACGCCAGGGTCGTGTGGAGAGGGAACGAGCGGCACGCGCAGTCAGAAAAATCACCGCCCAAGTGCTCCGTACAGATGGTCAACCAGCGAAACTGAAACTTGCGGCCCCGTTTAATCCCAACGGTTCATTAAACAACGGCATGGTAGGCTGCCGGATCCTGGGTACGCAGTTGCTGCTTGCGCTCGACTGCACGATCCTGTTCTTGTGCCCTGGCTGCAGAATCGGCACGGCGTAGACGAGATCGTTCCCGGTTCTGCTCGTGGCGTTGCTGATCGAAAGCTGCCTGCTCACTAGGAGTACGTATGACGCGTGGCTTACCTATTTCGGAGTCGGAGAGAAGCTGCTGCGCCCAGGCTTGGCTACGACGGAGCGCACTACTGGTGCAGCCAATCGCGCGCCTTTCTCTCTCTCTCTCTCTCTCTCTCTCTCTCTCTCTCTCTCTCTCTCTCTCTCTATCTATCTATCTATCTATCTATCTATCTATCTATCTATCTATCTATCTATCTATCTCTCTTTGTTTTTTCGCGCATGCGCATGGGGTTCTGCCGGAGGAGTTTTCGGCGTACAGTCGACAGGTGGACGGACGAATCGGCTAGCCATATACAGCTTCAGTGTAAAAGTGGTGTGCCGCTGACGTCATGTGGCGGCGGTGGCGGTTGTGCGGATCGTCGACCGCGAAACGAGAGAGCCAGCAATGAAGGACGCTCGCCCGGGCGCTAGCGGATTGGGCGGTATGCCTCGGAAGTACGCCACGGCCGAGGATGCTCGCCAAGCGACAAACGAGGTGCCACGTGCGAAGCGGCCGGAGCAAGGCGTTAGACCGCGAATGCTGCTATCCCCAGCTGAGAGGATGCAACGTAATTGTGTTCGGCTTGTGTGACACATATGTAACATTTAGCGGCGACAAACATGCTACACCTTTAGGTAATGCATTAAGTGCTCGCATGTCTCGTTGGGGAGAGCGACCTAGAAGCGCCACACGTGTACTTCAAACTGCGGCTCGTTAGCTCTTGCAAGAAGACTGGTCACCGATTGTATAACTTAATGCATTACCAAGTCTGCAGCAGGCCTTCGCCTTCAAGTGTGACAGAGAGTGTAACATGCTGCTGCACTTTTATTAATGACGTTCTTTCCACTATTCTGAATTCTTGATTCCTTCTATATGCCGATGCCATCAAGATTTTTAAGGAAATTCGTACTGGTTGATGACGGTCGCGTCCTGCAGTCTGACCTGTTTTCTTTTTCTGAATGGTGCAAAGATAATAACCTCAACTTGAGGGCTGCTAAGACCAAAGACCTGACTTTCACACGTAAAACACGTAAAACAGCAAGCATTTATTTTTCTTATTCTGTACATTCTGTATCATTGTGTAAGGTCCTTACACTTTTCAGCTCGCACTAAAGGCGTTTCAATGCGGAATATGTGCTCTCTTGGCTTTGTTTGCAGACTATCGAGAGAATTCATTTATCGAGGGCCGAAAAATTCAAAAACCGGCAGCAGTGGGAGACCCTGCTGCTCAGCTCAGACCAACGAGACGAGGTCTCGGCCGTCCATCTAGCCGAGGCAGCCGCTGAGACCCAGGGGATCTCGGCCGTCTGCTAGACGGAGGGAGGCTGCGTCCGCCCCCGTGAATGCTGGCATCAATAGATGTTCCCTCTCTCTCTCTCTCTCTCTCTCTCTCTCTCTTATACCGTTCAAAAGGTTGTACGCAACTTGTCTTCGTAAACGCGAATACGTGTCAGTTGTTTGGAATGGCATTTATAAATCCAAAACTGATATAATAGATCGGGTCCAGAAAAAGGTTTTAAGCATATATCATCACTGCTTTGCTAACACGGACCCTGTACCAAGTCCATCGTCTACATCTTGCGGCTGCTGTGAGACGCTTCAGCACCTTATATTTGAGTGTCCCGCTTTCAGTGCGCAGCGCATGTCGCTAGTGAGAGGCTATCATCTCCTTGGCCTGCGGTGCATGACACTCGATGAATGTTTCTACCCCAGTGGTTGTACGTCTAAACATGATCAGGCTCATCGCGCTCTGCTTACTTTTATAGAGTTAACTAACTTAGGTTCACGTTTGTAGCGTTGATACTATTTCTTCTACTTAGCATTCTGTAGTTGCGCGACCTTCAATGACCGACTCTACTGTGTGATCTGTACAGTGTGTTCTACTTTATTCTTTTAGATTTGTCCTGTTGCTCTTTCTTTCCTCTTTCCAGCCCTGCTTCCTATCTTCCATTTCTGTGTTGCTGTCACCACCCTTCTGAAGAGTAGGCAGGCGTTGTGCTCCTTTCGGTGGCAGTTGCCAGCCTGCTTTTCGCTTTCCCTTTCCTGTTATATGTATATATGTCTTCAAAACAAATAATAATAATAATAATAATAATAATAATAATAATAATAATAATAATAATAATAATAATAATAATAATGTCATTGCCCTTACTTCACTGCCGACGTAATCGCGCGGCCTTCTGTTTCTTTCCAAACTCCTACACGGTATCCTCAACTGCCCCGAACTCCTCAGTTGTGTCATGTTTCGTATTCCGCGCAAGATCACT
This sequence comes from Dermacentor andersoni, assembly GCF_023375885.2. Classification (NCBI taxonomy): domain Eukaryota; kingdom Metazoa; phylum Arthropoda; class Arachnida; order Ixodida; family Ixodidae; genus Dermacentor; species Dermacentor andersoni. The sequence goes on from NC_092816.1 coordinate 18,041,905, forward strand.
AGAGAACATACGCCTTTCCATGTTCCTGCCTGTCATCACCAATACTCTACCGTCCATATAATGCAGAGAGTCTATAACGCTTATTTTCAGTATCTTGATATTTTTCATAACTCGATGTCATTGTTCTTTTCCGAGCTTTGCATTGTTGTGTCATAGTTTCACATATCGTTCAACTGCCCTTCTCCTCCTTTTTCTTTTGTATTCTGCTTGTACTTTGTTGTATGTACACTCTTCTTTTTCAAGATGGTTTTTTTTTTTTCATTCTTTTTACAAGATGGTTGCTTTTTTTCATTCTTTTTTTACTTATATTCTCCTGTCGTTATTTTTTATCTATGCGTGCGCCAGCACTCAGACCTCATGGTTCTTCCTGGGCACGGTAATTGATTGATTGATTGATTGATTGATTGATTGATTGATTGATTGATTGATTGATTGATTGATTGACTGACTAATTAATTAATTAATTAATTAATTAATTAATTAATTAATTAATTGCTTGATTGATTGCTTGATTGATTGATTAACTGATTGATTGATTGATTGATTGATTGATTGATTGATTGATTGATTGATTGATTGATTGATTGATTGATTGATTGATTGATTGATTGATTGATTGATTGATTGATTGAAAAACTAACAAAGAAAAATAATATTCGATATGCGTTGTTGTCAAGCAGGTAAAAGCGCAGGTAAAGTGGTGTCCCACTGCCAAATCTACTATCAGACGGACCACCTAATTAAAGTGCTAGACGTGGAACGAAACATCGCAACTTGCAGCGTCCGCCCGTCTAACACCGTTGGTAAAGTTGGCTAAAGATAAATTCACAATTCATAAGTGTTCGATTTTGATTTCCCCACTTGTAGCAATAACCTCGGCGTCAAAGGCTTAACAGATTCTTGGAGAAGTTGCCTCTCTAATTATCTGTTTTCCGTCTCACTTAAAAAGCCAAAAAAAAAGTTTTTTTTTTTTTTTATCTCGCATCACTCGCGCTAGCTTTTCAAATGGTGCCCGCTTCCAAATGTCACGCCTCAAAGGCAGCCGAGCAGAGATCGAATCGAAGTCACAGAAACGTTAATAAATAGCGCCGGAATGACGGCAGCCCACGTCGCGATAGTAGTTTATAGCAGTGCCACGGGCGCCCTTGTCTTGTTCTGGCACCTCACCCCCCTCCCCTCACCTACCACGCGTCTACGCCAGCTGTTCTCACGTACTGCTCTTTGACCTTTAACTTTTAGCAGAAAATAACAAGAAAGATACCTCTGTTTAATGCGTTAACTTAGGGTAGTTTCATTTATACACACAAAAAGAAAGCCGGCTGTTTCCTTTGATCTCTCAACCGATTTTGAACGAGCGAGTAATAACACATAAAACAGACAACGGGAATGCGATAAAAGAGGGAAATGTCAGAACGCACCAAAAAGCAACATCTTTAGGTTATCTCGAAAGTATGTGGCAGTCACATATTTTACGGTTACGTACTTCTTTCTTTATATATATAGATAATAAGAAGGCGGAAAGCCTGGTAATACATGTTTTTTTTAAATAACAATAAAAACATGCAATACATTTTGACACTCTTTACGAAATAGTTGCTCACATGGCAGCCGTCATTTCGACGATTTCCTTGTTATCACCAGAACCCCACACACTGGTATCTGTTCTGAGCCACTACTTCGCAAGTACATTTGTGCCAGAAATTTGCAGCATTTATCTCATTGTAGAATTTAGGTCCAGTGCACTGCGCATGAATTAATTTAGTAGTACAACCGCTACCAGGAAAGAACCTAGAAATCTCACGACGAAAAAATGAAGCACATAGACGGCACTATTATATTTTTACACCTGGATAAAAAGGCACAATAATTCACGACAACAACGACAAAGAAGACGACGACGACAACTACTACAACAACAACAACAACGAGCGTTTCTTTGTACTTCACTTGATCTTCGTCAGATTCCTGCGCTCTTTCCCTGAAGCAATGAACAACCAAGAAGCCCTACTCGAAACGCTGTTCAAATTTAATATCGACATGTCCTCGCACTAATGGGTTTGAGCCAGACGCTAACAATATGTAAGAACCGGCAAACATCATTTCCCGTTTGTGTTGTAGCAGGGAATGACATGCCTCAAGCACTGACGGGAAAGTTTATGCGTAACGCCGTCACAACACGGTTACACGATTCCCTTCATAGGAGTTCACCTTTTGTTCTGCCCGTTCACGACGAGTTCAGCCTGGTGGTGCATGCTTCCTTAACACTGTAAGCACATCGTCCAGTGAACATGCTTACACTGAAGCCCCTGTCTGGCTTTGCAGGCGTTTAGGCAGACATGATCAAATTCGGAAGTATCTAACAGAAAACTCGAGGTATGTTGAGCTTCCCCGATCGCGTCACAATGTGCATGAAATCGCAAGATACATGCGCGCTATGGAAACGACACTTTGATAAATGAAGTTCGCCCGTGACGCACGTGCGCGCTGCACGGCGGCGACGGCGGCGAAAATGCGCCTCGAGCATCTGCATAACTGCTATCTAAATATTCGTTTAGCACTGACATAACACAATAAGTATGCATAATACACTCGAACCACCGATTATGCGCCGGCGAATTTCCTTCTCGTGATAAGGTTTGCCCATGACCGCTTGACCTCGACTCAACGCACATCCCCGGTCAACATTGACGTTTGCGGATAGCCAGAGCAGAGACTGGGCTGTCTCTAGAGAGAAAGCATGAGAACGATTCTAACTGTCGCTCCCCTTTATGACTCGTTTAGCCAAAGTACATCCTCCGCTTTTCACAACATCACAAAAAAGAAGAAATGCCGGAACGGCTCTCTGCAGACGAGTAAAAACCGAGAGCTTTTCGTCAAAAAGAGAAGTCGTCGCAAGGCCAGTGCTACAGGCCAAGTACTGAGCAGATTTTGCCACCTAACAATGCCCCTCGCCACAGGCGTCAAGTGTTACGGTCACTCCTGAACTCCCTTCTGGTGCTGAGCCGTGCTGCCTCAAGGGCTGCAGAAGATGGTGCCTTCCTCACACAGAACCGCTTCTCTGAACTTCTTTAACTTCTTTGAAGGTCAATCACTTCGATGAAATTCCGCGTGACCACTGAGGGAAAGAAAATTCCCCCTCCAAGCTTATTTGCTGACTTTCAACGCGCAAGCAAGCTGTGGGTGATGTTGTTACCGACAAGTCGAGGAAGAAAGGTCCCTTTTTTTTAGTTTTATTTATCTTTTCTTCTCGTGTTGTCGTCAATCTGCAGTATCTGATTTTTCTTGGTTCCTCTTACTCACGCGGCGAATTTTCGTCAGACTTAAAAGAGCGCAGCTACCTTTTACCTGGTCGCTCTTTTGCGCCTGTCAAAGACAGGCGTCCCGGCTGCAAAAGCCAAACATGTTGCCTCTTCGGGATTGCTGCACTCTTTATGATCGACACCATAACATTTAATCCCCGTGCAATTTCATTTTTCTGTTCAATTCGTTATTTCTTCTTTTAATTTTTTTTTTCTCGCATTTTTTTATGTTTTCTAATATAGTCAGCGGTGCCTTTCATCATACCCGCTTTGATGCCCTTCCTCAAGGTGGCTGAGCCGCAATAACAGCATTTAAGCGGAGATGCACTCTTTACAGGCAATACCAGTTTGTGCAGAAGGACCGTCAATACACTGGTTTGATCCAGCATGCGGCCTAAAATTGCGCCAGGGGCCTCCGTTTGCAATTATGCAAAATATTGTGTCGGGTTAAGGTGATAAAAAACCAGTGCATATTCATAACATGTGTAAAGCGAGTGACGTATACATATTAGTAGCGTCAATGTCGTGAAGTAGTTCTCATGCTTAAATCTTAAAGCAAATCACATCCCAATAGTATACAGCGAGTGGTACGCAAAATCTTAATCTGAAATTAGGTAAGATGACTGCTTTTAAAATCACAGATTCTTAGACTTCTTTTTTTTTTTAGCGTGTACTCAATCCGACCCGGAAAGACCCAGAGGTGTACTCGACTCGGCAGCGGTACACATCATCCTCATCATCATCATCATCATCATCATCATCATCATCATCATCAGCCTGGTTACGCCCACTGCAGGGCAAAGGCCTCTCCCATACTTCTCCAACTACCGCGGTCATGTGCTAATTGTGGCCATGTTGTCCCTGTAAACTTCTTAATCTCATCCGCCCCACCTAACTTTCTGCCGCCCCCTGCTACGCTTCCCTTCCCTTGGAATCCAGTCCCTAACCCTTAATGACCATCGGTTATCTTCCGTCCTCGTTACATGTCCTGTCCATGCCCGTTTCTTTTTCTTGATTTCAACTTGGTACACATCAACATCATGCATAATGCGCTTAAGCTTTTTTCTCGTTCACTTGCGCTGGTTTCGTTTAAATTATAAACCATGGCAGATAGATAAAAAGAACAGAAAATATAAAGGCAGGCAGGTTAACCATAACGAAATATCCGGTTTGCTATACACCACAATGGGGAACGGGGGAGATGAAGCTGAAAGGTAAGAAAGTAGAGAGCACAGACACAACATTACAGCCGGTCATGATCCCAGTACACTGTCACAGCACTGGAACATGTGCAGTGCAACGAACACCAATTCAGGCTACAGCCACTTGTGCAGATCTCCTTTTCTTTGAACAGGCGCAGTGCCCTTGTGACCCTCTGCTGCGATGGCCTGTGAGGTCGGCATTTCATAGCAGAGTGTAGCGTCGTTAAAGCGATCTCATTTAACCATTGTGAAACGAAGACGATAATAAATATTAGGCCTTTTTTTCCTACACATACGAGTCCTAATGCAAATAATGCAATCAAATTTCGTACGCAATAAACACATGCAAACGCGTGACGTCCCAACCTTTGTTTCTTAAGTTGGTGCGCCAGCAGCACGAACGGTGGCCCGGCAGGAGAAAACTTTCTTTAAAAAGAACAATAAATACGGTACGAGATCTCGCGGCGCCGATTGTTATCGACTAGTACCGAGTTCCTGCTGATGGTGATCGCTTTTGTGTGTCCTGTTATGCATCTTTCTTGGCGCATATTTTATTTCAAGCGCCATAGCAAAAGAGGATAAGATCTGTCAAATTCAGCGCTTCGGGCTCTTATTTTCACTCCGAGCCCAGCAGGCAAACCAACTCCTAGATGTCCAACTCCCAAGACAAATTCTACTCCCTGTCAATAAGTTTCAGCTGTGTATAAACATCCCTTCCTCAAAGGAACACAGAGACCGAGCGCATGGCTTCATACGTGGTTGTCAAGACGTCACGTTGTTTGCAGTATTTTGAAGAAGAAAGCAAGAAAGGACAATTCTTTTGAGAGGCTGGAAATACGAGAGGCACACATTCCTGTTGACAGAACGCCGCTCCTCTACTGAGTTCAGCTGCTGCTGCAGACCGAAACACTCTTTTGCACTTTACGATATAGCTCCTTTTTTTCACTTCCTTGCGTTCTTTTTCTCTTGCTTTTTTTATTTTGAAACTGATGCGCTAGTGGCACGTCAAAAGCTGTAGTGCGAAAAACAAGGTAGTGCTGCCAAGAGAACTTCACAGGAAGAGCTTAATCGCTGATAGTCACTTATTCATGCATAGTCGTCGTCTGCTTCAGTGGCGATTACTTGCACCGCTTAGAGCTTGCAAAAGAGAAATTATTTATTTCCACAAGATCAAGCAAGACTACCTAAACCATGGGACGTTCCCTCAGTCGCGGCTCTCTGTTCTCATTACTACGGCGATCCCCTCCCAGAACAGAGCTTTGGATGATGCCTCCCGACGTCGTCTTATATATTTCTGTTACCGTCAACAAAACGACAAAGCTCTGCAAGAGTAAAAAGCCACCTATAGTACTAGCAATCAGTGTTTCTCGAGGTTAACGGGAGCTCTACATGGACGCCGCGGTTCAGAGAAATGAAAGATTGATGCATGATGATTTCTAACGACGCAAGAGCCAGGTGACGCCAAAGAGCTCCAGAACCGAGAAATGAAGGACGAGTCGCCGTCTAATCAGCCAGAGACACCTCTTTGTTCAACCCACTTGCACATAAAGTGGCAGCAACCGCAGATTCTTTATTAGTTGAGCTGCAGGTCATACAACACGCAATCATAGATGTCTACGTCTTGCCCAACTTTGACGTCATTCACATGTATACCGGCAAGTTCAGCGCTATGAGAGAGAGAGAGAGTTTAATGAAAGGCGAAGATCTCAGCCCTGCTTTGTTTGTGCGGTGCTTGCTACTTCACGTGGATAGACTTCAAAAGGTCACAATTTAACATCAAAGTACTCTAGTTGCAGGGACACTCACGAAAACTATAATGTTGCAGCCGGCGATATTACTTGCTCTCCTTATTCCCCTGAAAGCCCAGCTATTTCTCTTCAATTCGACCCCATTCCATTATTCTAGCCCAAAAATCCTTTCTCTGGCAGAATACATTCGCTATAATTCTTGCATGTAACTGTTCTGCTCACCGTAATGGGTCGGGTGGAGATTCCCGAGACTTCGGGCTGGGCCATCCCTTACACTTTCCGTAACCTAGGGCGCTATAACGTAAAACTATTCCAAACTTTTCTATTCCAATTCTGCTATCAGCCCTCCACGATTGGTCAAAAACTTTTTTTCGACCACGCCCACTTCACCTGTCTGTCACGCGACGTCACAAAATCCGCGATACCTCCCCATCTGATATGATGTGTACACACTGATTATGCATGATTTGACAGAAAAAGAAAAACAGTTATTTCTGATTCGACCCCTTTTCGCCATTATCCCTCGGCTATTGGTAAAATGTTTTCGGGCTGCACCCACTTCACCTGCCTGTAACGCGACGTCACAAAACCGCACAAACTCACCGCGTCAAAGTGACGCGTACGCGATAAAGATGCATTAATATGCCGAACAAAACTGAATTTTCTTCGGAATAACCGCAGGCTGCCCCGTTCCGAAAGGAATAAAAGATGGCTGCCGCCGATCGCTGAGACGTTGGCTACTCGCACCTGCCGGAGAGCATGGGTGTATTTGCGTATAATAAAACTTCTTCCGTGGCCGTGTAACGTTTTCGAGCCCTTTCGGCACGCTTACCACCTCATTCTGCCAACTCTTCTTTGATGAGGGTCAGTTTTAGCGTCATTCTTAAGCTTCCGTTGCATGCCGCCGTCATTTTCGACCAGCCACCACAAGCTAAGTAAGGGAAAGCCGACCAATCGCAGACGCCGGCACCACCCTCTTCATCCGGTTATCGATTTTCAGTGCACTGGCTCTGCCCCAGTGAATCCCTCTCCACTTGATCGTTCTCCTCGCCTCTTGTCAGCCAATTAGATACGACAAGCCGCTCAGTGTAGGCAATGTTATTCGTTTTTCAAGCAAACAAAAGGGACCTCCTATGAACGAGGAGAGCGTTTGATTGGTCTGTTCAGACAACCCTGTGGTTGACCGCCCGGCGCTTGCGTCGGTGGTTGCGCAAATTTGACGTCGGGAGATTGGAATAGAAACATATTGGAATAGTTTTACGTTATAGGGACCCTAGGCCTCGTTCACAGCATCTAAATACTCCTTAAACTGCTTAAAGTGCTCTGCCCCTGCATCTGCAGTGGGTGCTCGTAGACTACTGCGGCCGTGTTTACGGACAAAGACTACGCAGAGATAAATATAGTGCTTAATCTTAGCAAGATGCACACAGATCAGCCTTTAGAGCACACCTGGGTAATCACGGTCAAGAAGTTAAGAGCCACGTCTGCATTTTATTCACGAATAAGGTCTACACACATTTCTTTAAGTACATTACGCCATGTGACAACCTGTTCGTCAATATGACAAAAACAAACAGTCCCCCTACGAAACGATGACAAAAACATTTGACAAGTTTTTAGCTTCATTAGTAATAACAAAAGAAGGACTCACGAATGTACCTTTTTCATTATTTCTTTTTTCATTTGTATGTGTCCTAGATATCGACATCTAAGGCAGTAACTTTTCGCTTACTCCTACCGTATTGAAATGTCCGATAACCCCAAGTAAGACTAATGTAAGTGCGAAGAAAACATTGAGTACCAGTTCTGTACCTGTTTTCGTTTCGACGCGCAACGCCTCTCCCTCTCCGGAAAACATTAAACCCCATGAACTCCAGAGAGAGAGAGAGAGAATGAAGAGGAAAGGCAGGGAGGTTAACCAGATGTGAGTCTCCGGTTTGCTACCCTACACTGGGGATGGGGGATAGGGGTTAGAAAGATGACAGAGAGGAAAACGCTAAAAAAAGAAAAGAAAAGAAAACACGCACACGTGGAGACACACACACAAAAGGCGTTCCAGTTAAAGTCGTTCACACAGGCCGGTAGATCGCAAAAAGCGCAATAGCGCTTGCACGGCCTTCTTGTGTGACGGTAGGTCCTTTCGATGTTGTAGAATTCTTGTTTCGGATAGCGGTTGGTCGTCCAGTTGGTCAAGTTCGTGGCGAAGGCATGCCCTCTGTGGACTGTACTGCTGGCAGGCGCACAGAACATGGCCAATTGATTCCGCAGTGGTCACAGGTTGGGCTGTCGGTCATCCCTATGCAGAATGCATATAGGCTTTGGTAAAGGCAACGCCCAACCAAAGTCGATATAAAAGCGTGGCGTCTCTACGGCGAAGCTGTGATGGCGCTCGAAGACTTAGTGTGGGATCAAGTGAGTACAGTCGCGTATTTCTTAAATGTGACTCATTCCATTGCGACGCGGTGCACTGCCGACCAAGTAGGCGGAGCTTCCGTGCTGCGTCAGTTCTAGAAAGAGGAATTGGGACGTGGTGCTCCTCAGTATGGGCTGAGCAGGCAGCGTGATCCGTCCGTTCATTGCCGATAATCCCGCAGTGACTTGGAAGCCACTGAAAGGTTATTTCATGACCTGCATCACTTATATGTTGTAACGTCTCTGTAATATGGAATATTAGTTGTTCGTGCGGTCCGCGTCGTAAAGGTGATAGTAGAGACTGCAGTGCCGCCTTCGAATTGCAGAATATTGTCCACTTGTGTGGTGGTTCATCACCAATGTGATAAAGGGCAGTAAAGAGCGCTGCGAGCTCTGCTGCCGTCGATGTTGTCGCGTGGGACGTCTTAAATTTGATTGTTGTAGCTTTCGCTGGTATGACGATTGCCGCCGCGGAGCTGCTTGGAAGGACAGATCCATCAGTGTAAATATGCGTAGAGTCACGGTAGTTCTCGAACAAATATAGTAGCGTGAGCTGTCTAAGGGCTGGCGATGATAGATCAGCTTTTTTCGAGATACCAGGTATTGTGAGGTTGATTTTTGGCTGAGCGAGGCACCATGGAGGAATCGAAGGTCTCGCAGCCGGAGTGAAACAAGCTGGCAAAGATTCATCATATGCGGTTATAGTTTGGCTGAAAGGTGAACTCTAGAAGTTTTTATGAATCAAATATGCCGCGACCGTGGTCACATCCGTCACTGGTGCAAAAAGCCATTCGCGTACTAGTGCAGTCATTGAAGCGCACCGACATGAGACAACTATGTTTATAGTCATCCTGTGCATCTTACCACGTGCACGCTGTGCTCACGTGTTCCCTCTTTTCCTTTTGTTTAATTCCCTGTTTACCTTACCCTCGGCAGTTAGCAGCAAACTGAGCGCTTGTATGTGTCGGCCTCCCTGGTTTGCCTCTCCTTGCGTTCTCTTCATCTCTCTATGTTGTGGGGATTTAGGAATTCGCCGGCGCCATTGCGCAGGCGCATTCACCTGTTCTGCCATCTCTACGCCTCACCCCCTTCTCGCTTCGAAGCGGTTGTCAGCGGTGGCGCTCCACTCGCGATGGTTCGCCGTGAGGGCGGGGCGCTGACGTCACGGAGGACGCTGGCGGCTACTCTCGTGGCGGGAGCGTGCTTCTTCTCCCTGGGGACTGCACCGGGTATGTAAATGCTTCCTCTCGTCGGCCGACACCTTTGTGACTAAGACTTGAGCTCATGCGCGGTGCCTTTGCCCGTGCGTGGAGCGCGCACATTGTGCTGATCCTTTCCGGACGCTAAGCCGAAAAACGAATGCCTAGTTCTCGCGCGAGGTCGTACCACACCGAGCCACACTTATCGAAGGCCAAAGCCGCAGGAGATTGCCCGAGCTCTCGCGAGTTGGCCCATTGGTTATCGCAAGCAGCATAGATCCCGCGACTTTTCCTAGCGGCGTGTCCCAGCTTGAGCCCGTGCTCTCGTAGCGACGTGCTATAGGCGCCTCTCTGTATTTTCGCCCTTGGTGCGGGACCCTTTTGGTTAACCGCCACCCCGGAACCGGGCGCTTGTGCAGTGTCGGGTGCCGCCGGATACAATGAAGGTCAATAAGGGCAATGCTGTGTTCTTGCGTGCGTCGTTCGGTAGCCCTTGCGGCCTGAGTTCGCGCGCAGCGGCGCACTGGAGGCTGACGGCTGACGCGGCCCTGTGGCTCGCTAAATTAGAACCCGCGGTGGTCGGTACTCCTGCGAGACCCGAAGACCCCACCAATCTGTATGCCGCGGGTATATTCTAAAGGAAGAGAGAGATAAACGGGCTGGGAAAGCAAGGAGGTTAAACGGAACAGATTCCGGTTTGCTACCCTGCACTGGAGGAAGGGTAAGGGGAAATGAAAGACGGAAAGAATAGCGGAGAGAAAACCCAAAGGCACCAAAAAATTAATAGAGGAGGTTGGGAACGTCCGCGAGAACTAGAGTCTCCCGGGAATACGACAAAGCCACTCGCACCACGCAGTAAGAACCAATGACGTGGATAATTTTTGTAAACAATGGGGCAGAGGTGATTCTTCATGTTTATACTCAGCCTAACGGTGACATCCAATTTGAAATCTAAGAGAGCAGATCAGGATAGTATTGTTGAGCTGGAACAAAAATAATAACAAGAAAAGGCGGTGCCAATTTTTGTGAAGAGTTCTTCTGAATAGTCTGGTGCGCCTATGATAGTGTCGTCTACAAAACCAATCTTACATTTCTTGAAATATCCACCATCCAAAGGTCGTCTTTATGCATTCCGATCGTGAGCCATGGATACCATTAGCTGGTCAGCATTATTGTCTCAGTATTTCGACATGGCCTAGGCTGTTAAATTCGGAATCTATGCTGGTGACGTTTTTCGCCACCATGTCCACGACCTATTTTGTTGCTTTTCGTGCGCACACCATAAATAAAGCGCAAGACCATTTCATTTCGGAACCAACGTATTCGAACGCAGCCACTCCACGTCTTACTATACTTTTCAGAACACCTCGGTGTAATCGGAGAACCAAGAGAATTGAAAACAGAAATGTGTTTCAAACGTGTGTTGGCAGTTGCGCAGGCCTCCTGGTTTCAACCAATGAAGCAAGATCGCGATTGCCACGGGAATTACGGGGGTGACCGAACCATAAGTCGCTTTTTCGCTTAAGAGACGAAGGCTGTGTCCTTCTCGTTCCTAGTGATGCCCTAGTCTCTTCAAAAAGAAATGAAGTTCGCAAAGTAAAGCACATGTTGTAGCCCCGTAAACGGATTCGAGTACGCAAGAACGGGCCCAAGAGCGAGCCAGCACACTCAGCAACATTAACTAACGGACGTTTTCCTCATGCAAGCTTAACTCCAACTCAGTTTCCTTTTGTTCAAATGTTTCTTTGGGGATCAATACCATCTGCTCAATACCATCAATACCAAATGCGCAGCCAGGTGTAGGCCTAGCAATCTGTATATCATTTCTCCAGGACAAACTGCTGAGCACGTTCGCCCTACCAACTCTAAAGAGTAGTGCCGAACACCTAAAGAATGACCAGCTTGAACCCCTCACGAGGCTTGCGTTGTTCCCTAAAGGTATTATGCACGCAGTGCGGCAAAAAAAAAAAGTAAGCGTACAGCCGGATCAATGGTAGAAGACTGGCTAACTCGGTCACCGAGCAAGGTTTGCTTTTCCTGTACTCTGGATCCCGATGAAACAACGCGCCATTTCGCCGAAAGCGTGTTTATACAGAGCACGTCTTCCGGCGTTGATATATGTTTGCAGACACAGCAAAAACAACGGCTGGCGAGCCTCGCGCCCTGTCTAAGGATTTCGGAGTAAGCATGCAAAGCACGATCGGCGCTTGTCCAAATGCGTTCCAATGATAATAGCTGCCGCAAAAATAAACAATGACATCGTCTGTGGGGCTCATGCATGACGGGGCGGAAATACAGCGATATAAACGATCGCCCCTGTAGAACGCGGCCAAAGAAGTCATGGGTGAGTGACCGCTATCCAGTACGTCTCACAATCGCGTGTTCTCCATACGCGTGGAATAAATATTTTGTGAATGTATTCAGCATACGAAAATCTTGTATACGTCGAAGCGTCTCCGTGTGCAAGGTAGGAACAGAAAAAAGAATTTGTCCGGAACCACAATAATCACGTCCCTAGCGATTTCCGTAAAAACGGAACGCATACAGACCCCTGCTCCTTGACATTACTAAAGAAAGCACAAACGAAAGGGAGTGCGAGTCGTTCAACATGATGCCTTTGGTGCCATCTGCTTGGCGTCAATGAGACTACCAGCCAACAAACATTAATTTCCGTTTATCTTCAATGAAGAACGAAACTGTTGCTGAGCGCTGGATTACTCGACGAGGGTGGCGATATGATCTTTCCTGCTCAAACAGGAAAAATCGAGAAAATGCCCCCGTGAAAATGCGAGTGCTAGCGGCCGTGACCAAGTGAAAACCGTGCCGTGATTCCGTATATTCACCAGGTATCACATAGTCTGATAAAGATAGGAAGCCTAGGAAACCTACGGATTCCTTTTTCAGCTCAAAACAAACTCAGCACTCTGTGTAATATCACTAACCCTACGAGGGCAAAAGAGCCGGTCCGTAATAAGAAGCACAAAGATCAGCTCGTCACATGCGTTGTAGGGGTAGTCTATCGTATTCCGCTGTGTTACGGTAAATGCAGCATAGGTCAAACCGGGAGATGCATCAATGAATGCTTTAGAGAGCAGAGAAACAAAGTGAAGAGTGTATCAGGTGACAGTTTACTGGCGTTTCATTGCAAAACGTGTACTTGTCAACCTCTTCTAGAAGACACCGCTATTATAGACAGGAATAAACGTGAGTCACTAAGCTTGATAATAGAAACCGAACGCATCCTCTTTGTCGCTGACCAATGTATAGGCAAACCTTCACTATCATTGTGCGCGAAAGAAGTGGATCATTTGCTCATGTCTTGAGAGCTGACTTCATTTGCAATGCAACATGTAAGTTTTCTTGCTTTTTTTCTTATGATGGATCAGTTTTAGGATTGCTTTCATGCCTTCATGTATCATAGACGTTTGCTATAGCTGTCCACTTGGTTTTGCGTGCGTGTGAATGCGACCGATCACGGTATTAAAATTTATTTGTTGATAGCTACCGCTTGTGTCCGTCTGTCGTATCTTCTTGTGTTCATGCTTTGCTGCGCTATACCAGACACTATTTCATCCCTCACCGTGGATGCCGCGACTGGCTCGTTCGGGGTGGACACGTAAGCGGCGGCTGCTCAGTCTGAGAGTGAAATCAGCCGTGAATGTACTATGTTCGCTTCGGCGGCGTACGAACACTCAAACTAAAACAAACAAATAAACAAACGAACGAACGAACGAACGAGGGAACGAGTGAGTGAGTGAGTGAGTGAGTGAGTGAGTGAGTGAGTGAGTGAGTGAGTGAGTGAGTGAGTGAGTGAGTGAGTGAGTGAGTGAGTGAGTGAGTGAGTGAGTGAGTGAGTGAGTGAGTGAGTGAGTGAGTGAGTGAGTGAGTGAGCTAGCATCGATATTCATCAAACCGAGGAAAAACAAAACAAGAACGAGCGAGCATGATTACTGTGTTACCAAAGAAAACAAAAGAAGAGAAAACCAGGCACATCTGTCAGATCGGTGAAACCGCTCTTTAAGTATTGCGGTACCTGTCGCAGTGATCCGGCACTTCGTGTCTAATGGTGGAAGCAGAGGAGGACGAGGAACGCGCGAGCAGTCGCGAGAGCCGTACCTACAAACCTGAAAGTATGCATGATATGACACGATCCCAATAGCCGCATTAAAACGACTGTCCAAAAGCTCTTCCTTGTGAAGACAAAAGTCGAAGGCAATTGGCTCTAGAACATTGACCGAGATTGAAAAAAAAGAATTCTGCAGGATTGTCAGCCAAGTGGTGAAAAAGGAAATGCGATCCAACAGACGGGGTTCGAAAGTGGCTTTGTACAATTGTGGTTATCTAACAAAAAATAGCAAGTTCATAGATAGCTTTACGTGTTCGCAGTTAAAAAGCGTCCATAGTGGATGTCCTTAAGCGGCCTCTTAATAGCAGCATCCGAAGGCTCAAATAGAATCGTAGAATACCCGTACTGCATCCTCAAACCTGACCCTCCAAATCTACACCAACTCTGCTGTTTTGCCTCCTACACTTTGAGAAAAGCTATTATTCGCTTAGGTTCGAGTAAATACAGCGTCCGCAGTGCCATGTTGACACAGCTGTTAGTGAAGCGGAGAGTACGTTTGGTGGCCCAGAAATTGGAAGCTACCGCTAACATTACCTGTGGCGCTGTCAAGAAACTATACTTAGACGTGAGCGTCGTGACACCGCTCTTCTACTTCTTGTCGTTGTTTTCAGAACAAACAAAAATAATTCATGTGGGTCCACCCACTTCTCGGAAACATCTTAATGTTGAGTACGACAAAGCAGTTCTTCCCGAAAGAAGCTTCGATGCGTCACACTGCTCACCGCCGCGCTGCAGCTCTCAGACAAAACGAAGCAAGCTGCTTCGGGTAGCAAGCTGTAGTGCTTATGCGGCTAGCGACAGCAATGTAAGACACGGCCGGCCCTTACAACTACAGGCAGCGGCGCCCGCCAGAGTGCGAGTTTCCTGCTCGCCGCCCAGAAGTTTCTAAATAATGCATGCGTTTCAAATATATATATATATATATTTATACGCGTGTGTGTGTGTGTGTGTTGTGTGTGTGTGTGTGTGTGTGTGTGTGTGTGTGTGTGTGTGTGTGTGTGTGTGTGTGTGTGTGTGTGTGTGTGTGTGTGTGTGTGTGTGTGTGTGTGTGTGTGTGTGTGTGTGTGTGTGTGTGTGTGTGTGTGTGTGTGTGTGTGTGTGTGTGTGTGTGAAATGGAGCACGAGCGTCTTACTTAGGTCGACGGCTCAAAACTAGCTGGCGTTTTGGCGCCCACGATTTGCTTTTCCCGTAGTTCCTCTTCTGTCGAGAGCGCGTGCTGTCGTTAGCACCCGTGTTTACACAGGCGACGTCTTCGGCGGCTGTTTGCGTGCCAGCGATGCAAAGAGGGCTTCGACGAGCTCACCCTCTTACAGTTGGCCGTGCGACGCACGCCAACGCACAGTTGTCACCAGTCGTGTTGTTATAGAGGCTGTGAAAAGCAGGAAATAAAAGAAATAACACCATCTTGCAAGGAAACATGATGCGCAGAACGTTTGCCGTAAAGAAGTTCTTCGCTCAAAAAGAAGCTGCTGCACAAAGAGCTGTTGGCGAGATAAGCGAACACAGCTGCAAGTTTGTCGCCGCCTATTTCTTACAAAAACTTGAGCTTCTGCCGAATGTCAGTAACAGCATGCCGGCTGCTGGTTGCCTCGGATCTACGAAGATATAGCAATGGAAAAAAATAGGAGAGGAAAACCTGGAAGTTAACTGTAATAAATGACCAGTTGACTGCCTCTTAATGGGGGAAGGGGAAAAGGTAGAAATGATGAGGAGAAAAAAAAACCATAAGCTGTCAAAGACGAAACTGTCCGTGCACACGCGATGAGGTGCCTCACAATGTTCACAGTCTGTCAGGCCTATAAGCTTAACGGAACTCCTCCCGTCTCTGGGAGTGTCGCCTGAGAATTCTAGACACTTCGTTGGAACTGCAGCTACGCCACAACGCTTGGCTGGGTGTGGCATACGAAAAGACATACATTTGTCACTGGGAAGGATTGAACACCCTCGTGTGAAAGTTGCAAGTTTTAAGAGTCTATACAGGGTATTTTTTTTTTAAATACCATACATATTTGGCTTTATATAGCGTAACGCTTTTTCCTCTAAATGCTTCGGCGAGGCGGACACACTCGGCCGCTAATAATAACGTGAGTACCAGAAGACTAACTGACAAAAAAAAAATTATTTACCTTTTTTTATTTGAACCTTGGGACTAATTGTTTAAATGGAAAACTTGGAGGCAGGAGCGTTTTAATGCACCTTCATTATTTTTAATCTTAAAAATCGCACTTAATACAAGAAATTCATCATCGCTTTTCAACACTCAATTCAAGCAATATCGAAACTAAGTGTGTCGTAAGTGCACAAAAGGTAGCCCCGCTATCATATCAGACGGAAACGCCCCGTGATGAAAAGCGTGACGAAGTTTGGACGTCACGGCCAGCCGCGGTAGCTGCTAACCGCACGTCCACACTAGCGACAAAAACGCGCGCGACACGCCGCACGCGGCAAGCGCCCGCGCGGCAGACGCCTACGGGCAAGTCCACAGTCGCGTTTTGCGGCACGCGGCAACGGCCCGTGGAGTTCCGCGTTGTCTCGTTCCATTCGATACTTCTCGTGACAACGCGCTCTCCGTTCTGCCCATTTCGTCTTCCATCGGAAATGTCTGGGTTTTTTGCGCCACTGCCGGCTACGGACGAGGAACTACTGATGACTGTGAACACTATAATACTTGTTTGTTCTATACTTGTGTGACGCCGACGTGCCAGAAAGCGGACGAGAAAGTTTTGGGTGCGGTACAGGGACACTGAGGGCCAGGCGCAGACTCTGCTTCCCCGCCTTCACCAATTACTCACCTGTCATGCCAAACTGCTGTCCATAATGTGCGAGCGGTTGGCGCGCAGCTCCTTGTCCGATGCTCGATTTATCATAGAGGCACGCATATCCGCGAACGGTTTCCAAAGGCGCCTCCATTGCGAGGCGAATTCTTCGTCGACGCCTCAGTGGTGGTGTGGTAAGGCTTAACAAAAACAGCCCCCTTGACTGGAAATGGCCTCTGAGATTTTACGGCGCGCGTGTCACTGTTCAGTCTCAGAGCCCATAGATTATGATTCTTTGCTTATGCGACAGGTGGCGCCACAACCGCGCGGCTCGTAAAGCGGCTCGCTTCTGATTGGTGGTCGTTTTGCGTCTGCCGCGAAAAATGGGTCTCGCACCCATTCGCGCGTTTGCCGCGCGTTGCTGCCGCTTTTCGTGAATCTTGCCGCGCGCGTCAGCACCGCGCGCCGCGCGCGGCGTGTCGCGCGCGTTTTTGTCGCTAGTGTGGACGTACCATAATGCGGCATGTTTTGCGCGGCGAGCGTTTTCCGCGACATGCCGTCATTCGAGCTTCGTCACGCACATCGTCACAGGGTGTTTCCGCCTGACCTAATGCGGCGCACGCTCACTTTCGATATTGCTTGAATTGAGCATTGAAATTCGATCATAGATATCTCGAATCAGGCGCGATGTTTAAGATATTTAAAATGGGAATGAACTTAAGACGTGAATGCCTCCAAATTTGTTAATATAAACAACATGTTAATATAGACAATATACAAACGCCCTTTAAGGCTCTAATAAAAAAAGTAAATTAACAATTATTTGTTAATTATTGTTCTGATACTCAAATTATAAGCGGCAAACTAATTTCGACTTGCCGAAGAACTCATCTGCAAAAGCGCTCCACTTTCGCCACACTCATAGCCTTTTTTATAAAAAATATATATCGTCTACCGTGACCAGCGCCTTCATTTCCTTACCGCGTGATTTCAACTAAATTCATGCACGCACGCAGAACCTGTTTGAACATACAGTTTTCCGACGCCTTCCATTCCAACGCCAGCAGTTGCCGATTAATTCGCCCTCGTGCTGTAAACTGCTAGCCTCCCGGCTAGCTCATCGGATAGACTGACTGCCTTAAAAACGCGAAGGCGCTAAGTTTGTTCCACACATCAAAGCGAACATTGCTTGAGCTTTGGACCAATGTGTGCGTGACTTTTCTTTGTAGCTTCGTGCAGCGTCCCCCGAGGTTTGCAACTTCGATTTTCTCTGCTGAGATGAGAAGCCGCATTTAGGGAAGGCCGTGACGCCTCGACATCACCGGCGAGCAGGCCACAGGTCCCGGGGAGATGAAGGAGGGCAGCATTACAATTTACAATTGCTCCGGGCGGCCCGGGCGGCGGCGCGCGACCGGCCGGGCCGCTGTATCTTGAAAGCCATCTGCGACGGGTACACAGTCCACGCTGCGCTGTGTTTTTTGCGACTTAGTTCGCGTTGATGCGAGCGGCAGCACGAAGGTCAATTCACTCGCTGCTGCTGCCGCATTTCCTCACTGCAAGTTTTGACAGCGAGTTTTTGCGGTCACTGAGCGAGATGTGTTCAGGTTTGCTTGTGCGCGCATGAAACCATGCTTGTTAGCTTAGTATGCCTATGTTCACAAGTTTATGCGACCAATAAAACTACTAGCCTTACTTCGTATAGCTCTCCACTAATTTGCTATCATAATCGACGCTGCGATAGCGAAAGAACTGCGATTCTTTTTCTTGTTTTCCCTATTTCTCCCCCATTACAGTGCTGTGTGGCCCCACTGGAGCGTAGCCCACGGGCTCAACCTGGTTAACCTCACTGCCTCAGTTCCCTTGCCATTATCTCTCTTTCTCTCTCTCTCTCTCTCTCTCTCTCTCTCTCTCTCTCTCTCTCTCTCTCTTTTTTTTCTGATGGATTGTTTGAAACCATGCTAAAGGAGTTAGGTGGGCTGCCGGCTATTCGGATATGAAAGCCGTGCTTTCGGGGAAAAAAAACGATGGAAATTTAAGGTGGCATGCATTCCAAATTACAATGCTTCCAAGGCCTTTTCCAGATTTCCTAATTTCATTATCGAAATACACGCCATACATTGCACAAAAATATATAAATGCAGAAGGAGCTCTCAAGGTAGAGAGAGTGAGAACGATACTTCCTATTAGACTGTACATCGGAGAATAGCAGCGTGATGAAAAGTGATGAACGCAGGAAAATAAGTTATACAGAAATATTGATGTAGTATGGAAATAAACATACATGACAAAATAAAACAAATAAGAGATCTGTTTTGCGGCACGCTCTGCACGAAAAGCTTCAATCTTTCCTTTCTTTTTTTTCTTTTTTTTTGTGTATTAATTGAGTCAGCAGCTCCGGATCAATTTTTAGTAAGTGGTGCTTTCATATACGCGCACTAAACCCAATATATATGCGATATATGCGATTTTTTTTTTTCAATTTACGGCCGCGGTTCAAAAATCGAACCTGCAACGTAGCAATGAGCCTCAATAGCGCCAGAATTATTTTGTCAACGAGGCGGGCATTTTTCGAAAAGCAAGTAGAGTTCCACCGTCAGCTCGTGGCTGAGTGTAAGCTGCCATCTCACGACGTTCGCTAAAAGCTTTCGCCGGATGTGCAAAAGGGTGCGAAATTCAAGCAGTCGGAAAGCACGTCTATAAGGGATCGATTCAAATTTACGTCACACAGCTGCAATTTGACTGCAATACTCAATTACCTATTGTATCGAAGGGCTTTCAATAGAATGTTGCGCCAAACGAGCACCGGAATCTCAGTACACAGGCGCGGAAGCGCATAATGCAGCAAAAAATGCGCCCTATAAGTTCATAGAAAAAGCGCAAAATGAACGCTGGTACGAGGCCTCACTAAATCGTATTTTCTATTAAAAACACATCAAACAATTGCATCACAATTTTTTTATCTCTGCAATACGAACTTCATTATGTGTGCGCGTGCGTGCGCGTGCGTGCGCGTGCGTGCGCGCGCGTGTGCGTGTATATGCGTGTGCATGCGTGTGCTTTCGTTCCCTGCGCGCGCGCAGGGAAATGGAGCATGCAACTCAGCGTTTCGTCTTTTGAATGACGCACTCGCTAGCCTGCATTTGTTCTCTCATTGAGATTTTGACATACTTTCATACTAATTGCAATTTGTTAGATAGAACAGAAGCAAAAGCCTGCTTTTCCGTGTAGGCGCATTCCTAAGCTCCATAAGTTTTTCAATTATTTTAATTCTCACTGCACTGATGTTGCTCTTGAAACACCTAGAAACATTCCTCCAGTGATCACGTTGAAATTCCTGGATGCTTTGTTCCTGATTTACGCTATCGCGAAAAAATACTGAGCAGCCATTCCACCCTATGAAGATGGATGACCAGCAAGGCTGTAGCACATCACACAGGGTCAGACAAAGGTACATGTATTAATTTTCATAATTTGATAAGAGCAGTAACGCTTGCTTGGCGAGTGCTGTGATATACACCGATCGGTTCGGATACAACCTTCGACAGATTCATGGCCAAAGTTAAATATATATATACAGGACCGTTGTTAAACATTTGAGTGACTTGGCGCTACAACGTAAAGCTATTCCAAACTTTTCTATTCCACTTCTGCAATCAGCCCTCCGAGACTGGTCAAAAATTTTTTTGTACCACCCCTGTTAAGAATGGCCATACGGGGTGGCAACGTTCCAGCTTTCAGCCCGTTGCACGTGTTCCAAGCCCACCAGTCGGAGCGCCCTTCCGAGAGCTGCGGTCGGCAGGCAGCCACGTGGCGCGCGATCAACTCCGGAAATTGGTACTTGGAGGAGCCATCCGGGACAAAGCAGTTCTACGAAGCCCTCTGACGTCGGCACTGAAAACTGGGCAGTACCGAGAACTGCGGATGACCGGCAGCCACGTGGCGCGCGATCAGCTCAGAAAATTGCTACTTGGCCGCACCACCCGAGACGGAGCACAGTTCTACGAAGCCCTCGGTCGTCGACTCCGGAGCCTTTGTGTGTGTGGGTTCGCACCTGTGTGTTTGCGTGTGTGTGGGCGTAAACGATAGTGCGGGGCGGCGGCAAGTTTACAATGCTTGGACGAACCTTCCCGACCATTCGTGCTCCGTCCACGACCGAACGATGACGTCGAACTATGACGTCAAGCGGAGAGCTTATAAGCAGCGTTTGCCGGCTGCTAGGGTGTGCTCGTGTCGTGCTCGTTGTCGGGAGCTGAGTGCTCTGTCATGCTCGAAATGTAGTAGTGAGCTGTGTGCTCGTAAACTGTTTGCTGTATGTTAGTTTTGCGGGCTCCATATGGGAGTCGCGCTAGACAGCCAAGGTATGTCATGCTTTAAATGTAAATCCTGCAATTAAATCCTGCTCGCCTAGCCCTGTCGTCCCAAGTTCATCTCTACAGCTACGACTGACAACTCTGACAACTGGTGGCAGCGGTGGGATCGGCCTGCGGCTCGTAAATCGGCCTATGACTCGGAGACAGCAACGGCAGCTGACGGACGTTGGCACATGGTGACCGACCGGCATCCTGATCAAGTTGGAGGCGACTTGAGATTGACCACCTCTTGCAACTGACTCGATACGGCGGGGAAGGACTGGTGATATGGTGCTGCTTCAGTGGGTAAGCGTTTGGTTTTGGCTGTAAGATTTACCAGGCTTCAATTTCTCTGGGTTTTTGAATTTGATTCGCTGGGATCTTTTACTTGTATTCTGATTTGCGTGGGTATCGCAACAAGTATTGTGAGACAGCAGAGCCAAAGCTTAAAGCAGCGACCATGGTCCTAATGTGTTTGACGAGAGCTGACCTGTTGTGGTTGTGTGAGGAGATCGAGGTAAACGTAGATGAGGACTTGAAGGAATCAGAGATTCGTAAAACCATTCTAGAAAGTAACAATGATTTGAAATTCATAGAACAAATGGGCAAACGAATTCTAAGAAAAAGGCAGGAACAGGAATCAATTAAGCAAGAATGCCAAGATCGCGAGCGAAAACGCCAAGAGCGTGAGCAAAAACGGCAGGAGGTTGAAAAAGAAATTGCAGCAGTAAAGAAACAGATACAGGATTTGCAGCAGCTAAACGCAGGAAGTCAACAGCGGCTTGAGAAATCTGTAGGCTGGACGCAGCAAAAGTGTGAGGAAGTAGATTGCAGATTTTCGTCGAAAGCCGAGAAAAGTAGTAGTACATGTGAGAGTAGCAGCACGTTCATAGGTCAACTCGAAGTGCTAGCAGCTAACGAAGCCTTAGTGGCAACAGAGGCCGTTAAAGGCCAGAGTGAGAGCGACGAGGTGCTGTGCCAACAGATGACTGTAGAGACAGCTAGGCCAGCTGCGAACAAATTGGCACAGTTACCGCGCGTGTGCGTCGCATCTCATGGTAGCGAGGTCGTTAGCGAGGTACAGAATACTACGGACTTGACAGACGCGAGCACCCATGTCGAGTCAGATCTGCGTGCAGAAGTAATGTGCCAGCTGGACGATGCAGTTGAGAGTAGTTCTCGGGGTGGCGAGCTCCGTAGCTCACGAGAGAACAACTGCATTGTTCAGGGATCGGTGCGGCTCTCCGCCAGTCTAGATAGCCTAGATAGGGATGATTCAGTTAATCATTCGGACTGTGCGCGTGAGACAGCGATCGATACCGACGGGCTGTGTGCAGATGCACAGCGTGAGCTGGGCAATGTAGTAGAGGGCAGTTCACAAGAGTGCGAGTTGTCTAACTCGAGTAAAGCCTGCTGCATTGTTCCAGAGTCGGTTGGGCTGTCCGCCAGTCGAGGCAAAGTGAGAGCAGATTTAAATGTAAATCACTCAGACTGTGCGGGTAAGAGACCGATCCGGGCCGACGAAATGTGTACCGGCCAGCACGAGGCGCGAGATGACGGCATGAAAGAGAGTTCGAGGAGAAAGCGCCGCAGAAAGAAGCGCCGAAAAAATCGGAATGCGGTGACTAATGTAGCGCCGCCAAAGACGGCGAGAGACCCAGAAGGGCAGGGCGCGGAGAAAAGACAGGTGCGGTCGTCAGGGACGATGTTGACGCATCAAACACGTTCGAGCCACCGGTCAAAGGGGGACCGAGAAGCTTGTTCTGCACGGACGCGGACAAAGGGCACCGGGCAGTCAAATTCCTCGTCGTTCCGTCGTTCTCTTCGAAGCTCAGCGTGCAGTACAAAGAAGCGCAAGGTGGCAAGACGAGACCAGGTGGGGAGTAGCGACGCGGTCAGTCGAGGTCATGTTGAAAGCGGGGCGCGAGGACGCAAATTGGCAGGAGACCGTAACGTCTTGGGGGAGCTGATAGTGAGTCAGCCCTTTTGTTGTTCCTCCGTAGCCAGAGTAGCTTTTAAACCGCGGCCACCTCGGGTACGGCTGAAAGTATGAGTCAGTCGGAAGTAATCGGGAACGGGAGGCCAAGAGCTTCTGTAGTAGTGCTGTTTTGTTTTATTTTTGAACATTTGCAGATTTTCGCGATTTGAGACTAGGATTTCTTTCAATAAGTAAGGTATGAGCTCTGTTTATGTTTTGTTTGAGAAGCTCGAGATTTGAAAGACGCGTTTAAAGTAAACCTGTAGTCTCGCGAGGTGTTCATTAATAAGTATATAGGCTTTCTTTTTTTTGTGTGTAAGTAACCTGTGTGACAAGGTTATCGTTGAGAGGCCTATCGTAACGCGCGTGTGTGTTATTTAACCTTCTTTCTTTTTAAGTGTTTTTTGAATTTTCTAAGGTTAAGCGCGTGAATTTTCAGTAAGTGCGTGATTTGCACTGAGAAGAGCTCTTAGGTCCATTAACGCGTGTCCTGTGCGGACGGAAGGAAGCAGAACGTTGATGACTGGGTTGCTCGGGTGTGTCGAAGGCAGCCGTATTCTGACTTCTCTAGTACGCGTGCGAAGAGCTAGTTAGTAGAAGACACATTTGTTCGAAGGTTCCTCTGTGTTGCGTAAGTTACGCAAATTTGGTTGTTTATTTAAGGAACGTGTCCTGTGTGGACTAAAAGAACAAATGTGAGTCAGCCTGATGAAAACTTTGTATGATGCAAGCACGTCTTCGGAATAGGGACCTCAAACTTAGCGCGTCTGTGATGACGTACCTGTGGTGTTGGCCAGACGGTTCAGTGGCAGCCGTACATGAAATAAGTACGCCACTGTGATAGGGTAGGAACAGGCTGTTCGCGAAGTTATGCTGCTGAAGTTATGATTGAGTATTGGTGTTTGAAAAGCTTCGGTTTAATTCTGCGTAAACCTTTACTCTTGTGCAGCGCGACGGTCGGGTTTGGTCGAACTCAGGAGGAACGTGAACGCTCGCTTTGGCGGCACGAAATTTTGGGGCAAAATTTGGGATTCCCAGTTGAGTGACTTGCATGGAAATTGTGATAGGAGGCCTGGTGGGTTAGCAGCTAATTCCGGGCGTTTGAACGCTGAGCGGTATTGTGTTGCTGGGTCGACTCTTCTGTGCCAGTTGTTGTAAGATGGTTGAAGGCATTCCAAGTACGCAGGGGTTGCAGAGAGCAAAGCCATCGTCTTGCTCGCCAGCCATTCTCTTCCTGCCCAGCGGTTGCCTGCACTGGCCAGGCGAGATTTTCCGGGCCATGGAGGAGCTGTTAAGAATGGCCATACGGGGTGGCAACGTGCCAGCTTTCAGCCCGTTGCACGTGTTCCAAGCCCACCAGTCGGGGCGCCCTTCCGAGAGCTGCGGTCGGCAGGCAGCCACGTGGCGCGCGATCAACTCCGGAAATTGGTACTTGGCGGAGCCATCCGGGACAAAGCAGTTCTACGAAGCCCTCTGACGTCGGCACTGAAAGCTGGGCAGTACCGAGAACTGCGGATGACCGGCAGCCACGTGGTGCGCGATCAGCTCAGGAAATTTGTACTTGGCCGCACCACCCGAGACGGAGCACAGTTCTACGAAGCCCTCGGTCGTCGACTCCGGAGCCTTTGTGTGTATGGGTTCGCACCTGTGTGCTTGCGTGTGTGTGGGCGTAAACGATAGTGCGGGGCGGCGGCAAGTTTACAATGCTTGGACGAACCTTCCCGACCATTCGTGCTCCGTCCACGACCGAACGATGACGTCGAACTATGACGTCAAGCGGAGAGCTTATAAGCAGCGTTTTCCGGCTGCTAGAGTGTGCTCATGTCGTGCTCGTTGTCGGGAGCTGAGTGCTCTGTCATGCTCGAAATGTAGTAGTGAGCTGTGTGCTCGTAAACTGTTTGCTGTATGTTAGTTTTGCGGGCTCCATATGGGAGTCGCGCTGGACTGCCAATGTATCCTGCTTAAACTGTTAATATGTAAATAAATCCTGTTCACCGAGTTCCTGTCTACGACCTTCAACTCCTTCAAATGGTGGCAGCGGCGAGTTAGTCCGACGACTCCTACATCTGGTCGACAACGGTAGGACCGTCCGACAAACCTTACACCCCCACTCCGCCTGTCTGTCATGCGACGTCACGAACACCGCAATAGCTCCCAATCTGACATGACGCGTAGGCACTGATTATGCATGATTCCACCGAACAAACGCAATTATTGCTGATTCGACGCCTTTTCGCCGTTAACCCTTTGCTATTGGTCAAAAGGATTCAGGCTGCACCCACTTGTTTGTCGTTCGACGTCACAAAACCGCGAAAGCTCATTGCATTAAAGACGCATTAATATGCCGAAAAAAACTGAATGTTTTTTTTTTTTCTGAATAGCCGCAGGCTGCCCCGTTCCGAAAAGAATAAAAGATGGCTGCCCGCGATCACTCAGGCACTGGCTACTCGCACCTGCCGGAGAGCCATGGGTTTATTTCCCTATAACAAAACTTCTTGCGTGGCCGTATAACGTTATGGAGCCCTTTGGGCACGTATATGACATCGCTGTGCGAACTCTTCCTCGCTGAGCACCCGTTTCAGCGGCCTTTCTAACTGTCCGTTACACGCCGCCACGATTTTAGACAAGCCACTTAGACAAGGCTAATTAAGGGAAAGTGGACCACTCGCAGACGCCGACACCTCCCTCTCCATCCGGTTATCTATTTTCAGCGCGCTGGCTCGGCCCCATCGAAACCGTCCCCACTTGAGCGTGCTCATCGCCTCTTGTCAGCCAATTAGATAAGAAAAACCGCTCATTGTAGGCAATGTCATTCGTTTCGAAAGCGAACAAATGTGAATAAACGAGGAGAGCGTTTGATTGGGCTGTTCGGGCAATGCTACGGGTCACCGCCCGATGCTTGCGTCGGCGCTTACGTAAATTCGACGTCAGAAGCTTGGAATAGAAACATATTGGAATATTTTTACGTTATAGGGCCCTTGGATTAGTGTGGCATTTAAAACTCTTCTAGCACAAGCAGAGTGAACAATTTCTTGTCTGGCTTTGAAGCGTGCACATTGAAATATCCATCGATGATCATGGAGGTAGTGTCATCGTGGGTAAACCATGAAAAGTGCGTGGTCATGAACTTCGATCTCGATATCACACTTGGGTGCGCCTGGAAATTAGTACACTGCGAATATCACAGTTCTGTGTTTCCTTTGTACGGCATTCCAGTCGGTGGCATTGTCCTCTTGCGATTCAAGGGTGTATGATTGTACATACATTTTGGCCTTTGCGTGTGTGACGGCGCCTCCTGCTCGTGAGTCCATGTGCTGTCCACAAACGATTCCAGTACGCCCATCGACTTGAAGCAATGCATCGTGATTTATTTATTTAATTTATTGGTATTTATTACTATTATCATTAGGGGCGGGGTGCTTGAAGCCTGCTTCACCTCCGCCATGGGCCTACCCAGTATTTAACTATCTCTAGGATCGGCCATCGTTCACCTTTTTATTGTTGGCGCACAAACACGAAACGTGCATGGAACTCTAGCCATATACAGCTTCCCTGTAGAAAATGCATCATTATAGAAGGTACGCACAACGAATCTAATGTGTTTGATAAAAGACGACGGACTACTTTCCTGACCTGCGCGATGACCGCATCGGCACGCTGGCAATCAGAACTGCCCGCCGTAATGAGAAACACACACTCACATATTGCAAGGACGCGTATATATGAGTGCTGAACATTGCAAAGTCGATTCGCGAGGTTCTTTTTATTATTATATGGTATTTATAAGATGTTGTCGCTTTTAATTGGAGCTGGCTATTCTTTTTCAGCATAGAAATTAAAAAAAAACGAATAAGTCGTAACAAAAATTGTGAAATCATAACAACTCTAATTCCGGTAACATAAGTACAATAATGTCACACTATAACTGAAAGACAAATCCAAATCATAAAAAGACAAAGTCCACTCACGTAAGCAAACTTATGCCGCACTAAAACAAAAGTCAACTCAGCAACAACGCAAGACAGAGTACAGACACACATGTGCACTTAAGTAAACACAAAGTCCGCTCACTTAGCTAGACTAAAATAAGGGCACATAATAAATCACGGAATAAAGTCTTATGAAGTTACAAAAAACCAGGCATTAGACTGGCCAAAGTCGGGTAAAAGAAAAACGTAGAATGCGCTGTCACACTTAAACACTCTATTTTCCGAGAATATCGCTCGCTTCTAGAAATCTTCGAAGGGTCAGTAACGCTCGTCTTTGCTAAGAGTATACCCAATGACCTAAAATCTTCCTGAGGCTGAAGGGCCTGCGATCCAAGGCCACTAAATCAAGTGCTAAGCGTTGTCTGTGTGTGTCGTGTTGGGGATATTCTAGGAGAAGATGCTGTACATCTTCATCTGCGTGGCCACAAGTGCATTCCGCACTATCAGCTCTTGAAATTTTATGTAGAAAGTGTTTTGTGTACGCGGTACCGCGACGCAGACGGTGAATCAGCGTTTCAAAGGCTCTTGTATTTAGCGTGGACGGCATTTGAAATTGAAGCCATGGGTCAATGTGAAATAAATCGGAAGATTTCGTGTTCTGATCAAACCATGTCACTTTGCAACCACGGGCTGATATCTATCTTAGTATGCGGCGCAATTCGCCTAGTGTTATAGGGAGACCATGTGTGGCGTTATTAACGAACGCTAGTCCAGCTGCCTTATCTGCTGTAACATTCCCAGGGATATTGCAGTGGCCAGGTATCTATTGCAACGATACTGCGCGATTTTCTTCACTTGATTTTGTGAGTTTCATAAGTATCTCGTTAACTAACGCCATGTTTTGTGAATTGCTGATTCACTGTGAAGTGAAGACAAAGCTGCCTGCGAGTCACAAAGGATGATCCATTGTTCCCCTTTTTGCATTGAATTTATGTAACATAGCAAAGACAATATTGCAAAAAGCTCTGCTGTTGTTGATGACGTCGCGTGAGATAGTTTGAATGTTTGTATTTGGTTCCATTCTGGAATGACAAAGACAGCTGTATAAGAATTTGTTTGGCAAGAACCATCTGTATACGCTTGAATATAGCCAGGGTATCGAACATATATTTGGTATGACGCCAGTTGTTGTGCTGCTAGCATAAACGTATCTCATTTGCGAATAATTCCCTCAACCGAAAGTTCAATTTTTGGAGCTACGAGTCGCCATAGAGGGTAAGAGTTATCTGAGAACCAAAGTTCGTAATGTGGTAGTAGTTCTTTGGGCACCTGAATAACCGAATTGATATTCGCCCTGTCTCTCTCAATTAGTGCACGTGCTAGTTGGTGCCTTTTGTACTGTACTGAAACGCTAAAGTAGTGTCGACAGGTTTCAACCATCCTCATAACAGCAAATGGAGGATGACGCGCCGCTTCAATACTAAAGAATTTGAGGTTGCTCGAGGAACGCCTAGGCATACTCTAAGGCTCCTAGCTATTAATCGTTGGAGTCTCTCTTCAGACGAACGGGAGATTCCATGCAGAACAGGTGAAGAATATGCTATCTTTTGCTTTATAAGTGCATTATGTACGTTTAGTAAGGATGAAACCGACCCTCACCATGTCGTGCCTGCTATGCGGCGAAGAACATTTATTAATGAGTTTATTTGTTCTGCGAGGGTTTTAATGTGAAGGTTCTAAGAAAGTTACCTGCCTAGCATAACCCCAGAAATTTGTGTTGTTTCACGGTGTCTAAAGGTTGTCCCTCAAGGCATAGCTGAAGATCCTTTAGATGTCCTCTGGTGAAAGGCAACACAGCCGTCTTACTGTAAGGCCGTTCCATTCCCCTTTCCTTTAAGAATTTGTCCACAATGTTTAGGTCTTCCAGCAAAGTTGATTGAACAAGGCTGGTACTTGAATCAGAGGCCCAAATACAAACATCATCCGCATATTAGAATAGTGTAGTGCAGGCGGAAATCTCCGCGGTAAATCCGCCATCACACAAATAAAGAGAAACTGACTTAAGACACTGCCTTGTGGGACTCCTTGAATAATATTATGAGACGAACTTTTTTCCTTCACTTGTTTGAATAAATATTGACCTGCCGTTCAAGAAGTTGGATATCCACCGTAGCGTCCTTCCAGATAATCCCAGTTCTAGCAGGCTACATAGTATATGAGCATGGCTGACTGTGTCTAAGGCTCGTTTAATGTCTAAAAAACCGCTATTGTGACATTTCACCTAGCTCGTTCGTGTTCAACATACGTAATGATATCCAAAATTGCATCCATGGTGCATCGCCGCCTTCGAAATCCTGCCATGTGATTGGGAGGTGCTTCTGTTTGCTCACACCGCCATTGCAGCCTAGTGTCAATCACTTTATCCATGACCTTGCATAAACAGCTCGTCAGACTCACAGGACGAAAATATTCAAGAGAAAGAGGTGTTTTAGCAGGCTTCAATATAGGTATCACACGGGCCGTTTTCCAAGAGTCAGGGGCACGCTCCTTTTTCCACAAGTCATTGAGTAAGTCCAAAAGTGCCAATCGACCTTTAGGTTTCATGTTTTCCAACAAACCATATGTAATGAAATCTGGACCTGCAGCAGTCTTTGTCTTTGTACAAGACACAAGCGCACATTTTAGCTCCATCATAGAGAATTCGTAGTCTAATTGTACATGCTGCGACTGAAAACACGAAAAAACTTTTGTTTTGCCATTTCAACCGAGCATTGAAACTCAGCACTAGTAATAGATACGCTTGTTCCAGTTATAACTTCGCAGAATTCCTCAGCAATCACTAATTCTGAAGTATCCTTGGCTATTGCGAGAGCACGTAATAGTTGTGCTTGAACAACAGGGCCGCTTAAGACACGAATAATCATCCATACTCGTGGAATTGGTGTCAGGGGAGACAACGTATTGCAAAATTCACGCCATATTTTTCCCCCTAATTTTTACAGTTGTCTCCGCATGACTGAGTGAATTTGCTGCGAATTTCTATATGCTTCTACATTTCAACTCCGGCGATAAGCTCTTTCTGCTCTTCTTCTTGCAGCCCTCAAATGTTCATATTCTCCATCAACTGATGTGTACTCGTCAGGAATGGGCACTTCTTTTGTACACATATTCATTGTTTCTTGTATCACTTATGTAAATTTCTCTATGTCAGCTTCACAATTCACGCGACTGGTCAATTGTGGACAAAAGAGCTGCCAGTTTGTTATATCCACGTATCTTCGTCTCACAGTACTTTTTAAACGCGAATGTGATATGAGAGTTGGGAAGTGTTCGCTTCCACGTGTTCCTGCATCTGTTGTCCACCCAGCGTCGGTAACAAGATCATTAGAGCGCAGTGCCACGTCTATGCAACTGGTGTAGCGTTACGCCCGCATAAATGTGACAGATTCATCATTCAATACTGAAAGATTGCATCTTTCCGCGGCGCGTTCAACGACATTGCCACGGGCATCACAGTGATTACATCCCCAGGTTACGTTGTGTGCGTTGAAGTCCCCATATATGCTAATGTTTGATCCTGTGATGCTAAAAATATTCACCAAATTGTCAATCGTGATACGTCTCGATGCTTGCAGGTATACGCTACGACGGTAACCCATAGTTTTGCGAACTATACTTTGCAGACTACATATTCAGGAAAATCTGGGGTTGTCAGCATCATTATTATATTACTAAGGAACATCGCGAAACTGTCAAACTACTTAGGCATGACAATCATTTACGTCACTTCTGCTGCATCGCCGCGGATCGGTGCATGACGCACAACCACAGATACACGGTTGACTGCATGATTACGCGACCAGCCGCCGCCGCACGCTCAGTTCACGTCTCATCGCAAGAACGCTTGTGTGTCGAGCATAGGGTGCACGTGAAAGAACCACAAATGCATGGTCAAAATTATTTCGGAGTTCCCCCCCACGGCGTGCCTCGTAATCCCATCGTGGTTATGGCACGTAAACCTGCAGAACTCTTTATGATCGGTCATTTATCCGGTAGTGGCGCTGCACGAGCACATTGCCGATCACGTATAAGTAGCTATGCTCTCTGCGACCGCTGTCCAATGCACATCAAGAGTCCAAAACATCTGAGCAAGCTTCTCATTGCGGCTCCAACACCGCATCCCGAATGGGACAGCCCCGAGCTCCCGCCAGTGCCCCTGAGACTACAGCCTTGGGAAACGCCGGGTACCGGGTGAAAGTGCGTGAGACGGGAGCGCGTCGAGTTCGTCTTCGCCGTTCAGCATGAGTCCCAGTGACTATCGAAAGATGGTGCCACCAGTGACGAAAAACGACCTGTTCCGCCTCACGCCCGTATTGGTACCATGCTGCACAAGGAGTGGGAGGAGAAGGTGGCGGTCCCACTCCGGCGGCACGCGCTCCGCATTTAAGTCAGTGTTAGGGGGCGCACTGTGCTTTCTGCGCTCATTGGACGGATGTTCGCTATATTGAGTTAGAAAGCTTGCTTTCTTCGCTTTCCAATGACACTTAGTATTATCGCCTATACTGAAGCGTTACCTGACGGCAATCAAAACAGTGTGAGCAAAAAACGGCGTTTTTTTCTGTATTATAGCCTCCGTTGTACTGCATTTCCGGCAAAACTGTTCAACAAAATGAAGTTTGCTATACCTTTATATGAAATTTTACACAAGTTTTCTATGAAAAGGTATTGCATGTAAAGCAATTAGAAATTTATATAGGCCCTAATAAAAATGGGCAGAACAATAAAAGTTTATGAATGATCTTTCTTTCTTCCTTTTCAACACAGAACAACAATATTTGTAGTTGGAAACAACTTTTTAAAAAAACGCAGTTGGCGGCTAAGGCACATGGACCGCGCGGGGTTGTTACCCCGTGTTAAGAATGGCCGTACGGGGTGGCAACGTGCCAGCTTTCAGCCCGCTGCACGTGTTCCAAGCCCACCAGTCGGGGCGCCTTCCGAGAACTGCGGACGGCCGGCAGCCACGTGGCGCGCGATCAACTCCGGAAATTGGTACTTGGCCGAGCCACCCGGGACAAAGCAGTTCTACGAAGCCCTCTGACGTCGGCACTGAAAGCTGGGCGGTACCGAGAACTGCGGATGACCGGCAGCCACGTGGCGCGCGGTCAGCTCAGGAATGTGGTACTTGGCCGCACCACCCGAGACGGAGCACAGTTCTACGAAGCCCTCGGTCGTCGACTCCGGAGCCTTTGTGTGTATGGGTTCGCACCTGTGTGTTTGCGTGTGTTTGGGCGTAAACGATAGTGCGGGGCGGCGGCAAGTTTACAATGCTTAGACGAACCTTCCCGACCATTCCTGCTCCGCCCCGCCGAACGATGACGTCGAACTATGACGTCAAGCGGAGAGCTTATAAGCAGCGTTTGCCGGCTGCTAGGGAGTGCTCGTGTCGTGATCGTTGTCGGGAGCTGAGTGCTCTGTCATGCTCGAAATGTAGTAGTGAGCTGTGTGCTCGTAAACTGTTTGCTGTATGTTAGTTTTGCGGGCTCCATATGGGAGTCGCGCTAGTCTGCCAATGTATGTCTTGTTTTAAATGTAAATCCTGCAATTAAAGCCTGCTCGCCGAGCCCTGTCGTCCCAAGTTCATCTCCACAGCTACGTCCGCCAAATCTAATACCCGCTAGCCAATTTCACAGAAGCAAACAAAATCGTCGTCATGCGATAATTTCAAAATGGCGTCGTACTTGATACCTCCGGAGCACCTGCTGTTCTTGGACAGCCTTTCAACGGCGGAAGCGATGAGGTGTGCAACAGACATGGACAAAGTGCATCGAGTCTGAGCATCTCACTCTTCAAAAGTCCGCGGTACAGTTCATTTCACTGCTGACCCCGTTATAGTCATGAAACTTCACTGCCAACTAAAGTACAACTTGACAATAAATAGTTGCAGCAAAGCAAGCGTTTTATTTCAGTTCAACAAAGAATTAGGCTTTCGCCGTCCCGATATAACAGACAAGTGAAAACATGCATAATTACGCGCCTATAACTTTATTTCTGTGTTTACCGCCTTATTTAGGTAACAGGGAAAATTCGAAGTACGAACTATTTGCAGCCTCGCAGAGGAACAGTGGCTGGCGGTTATGGGGGCGTGGGCGTGGCTTCACTGCAGAAATGAGTTGTGTCTGACTTTAGCGGTTTTCTAGGTTACAGTGCGCTTATCATCTATACGAAGTTGTTCTGTGTTCTGATGAACAGTTCAAGAGTTATTATTACTTCAAGTTGGCAATTTATGGCTATACTTGGTCACGCATTACCGAAGAAGAGGCAAAACTATTGAAGCTGAAACTTTGAAATTAATCAAGAAGCAAGCCCTTTTCTGCGATTCTATGAAGAGAAAATTGTCTTATGTTGATTAAGGAATCTACAAGGAAACAGTGAATTTAGCTCATTTTTCTGCTGGCCAGCTCCGTGCAAATCGACATTCTTTTTCATGTACACGCTGATTCACAACAAATTCTGCAAGTTAGTAGAATCATACAATGTCTTGTAATTACTAGCACTCGCGAGTTTTACTAATGAGTGCTCAAGACAAAACATTTCCAATAAATAATAAATCTCACAGGCGTCTCTTGCTGGTGACGCCATCTGCGCAAAAAATATAAAGCTGTTTCACGTCAGTTCCAACATTTGTCCAATGTGGCTCCACTAAACATTACAAAGCGGGCTAAACGCGGATGAATCCTTTCTCCATATCTCAGTGTTTGACTCAGTCTAGTCGCCGCGCCTACCCCACATATCTTCAAGCACACGTTTCTGCAATCAGGCCTTCTATGTAGTTCTAAAGCAGCTCACTCAATTGTGGCTGCTGGGAGAAAGAAAGAAAGAAAGAAAGAAAGAAAGAAAGAAAGAAAGAAAGAAAGAAAGAAAGAAAGAAAGCGCCCTGTACGGTACATCATGACTGCATGTCATCTAGCCAGCAGGTTAGGCTATCGTGCCATTGTGCCCAGGAGAATTGCAGATAAAGCAAGATAAAGCAAGACAGAAGATCCTACAAAAATTATACCAGCGGAAACTCTGGCACAGCCTCGTTCAGCTACCCTGGGAATAATTATTAGTACATTGATTTAGTGCTCGGGGCTTGAAACTTCTTGTGACGGTGTTTATTGTGATCTTCCGGCGAAGAACAGGACTGAAGAAGCAAGAAAAACAGGAAGAGGAAAAAGATAATAAGGAAGGGTCAAGATGGATCCCCGTGAATAAACGAGTGTACGCGTTATCTTTATAAATTTACAGGCACTCAATGTTTTCTAAACACGGCAAGGCGATTAGTCACTGCGCACATGCGTAAACATCGCGAATTGTTGCATTTATAAAGCAACATTTCGTTGAAAATCGTCAATCCGCAAAGTCACCAAGCCGGTTGAAGCCATACGGACGAAGCTTAGATTGTGCCCACGCATTCTGGGGCCTCCGAGGAAACCCGCCTGCAGTGGAAAGAAGCATACCGCGCCATACGTAGCATGCGCCGTTGGCGTTGTGTACGAGATTCCGCTTACGTGCGGAAAGGTTTATATCGGACAAATCGGCCGATGCGTCAGCGGTCGGGCGCGGGAACATGAGCGATCTGTAGTTAACAAGGCTTCATTTCATTTGCCTATGCATTGTAGGTCCTGTCTCGGTAAGCCGATTCTTTCCGGTATTCGAATTCTATAGGCAGGAGTGGCGATGCTTTAGCCAGAGAAATCATGGAGGCATTTCATATTAGAAAGAAAGAGAGCGCCTGTATTAGTGACACGTCGGTTGTTTTGCGTAGCAAAGAAAAGAAGTTTTTAGAAATGATGCTGTAAGCTGTACGCTCTTTGATATGGCACATTGGTTGGCTTGATGGACAGAGTGCTGGCGCGATTCCGGTCTGCTGTGTATTTAGGTAGGCGAAATATTCCCAATCAAATTTAGTTGCGGGTTAGCGCTTATCCTGTGCGTCGGTGTATTTCTCTTGTCCCGTCTTGAAACTGCGCTTACCGGTATTAATTTATTGGTAGTTCAGTTCACTGAGATTTCCATATTAATGTTCTTCAGATGAAGTTAGTTAAAGTGAACTTTTATGTGGGACTCAATACGCGGAAGGAGCGTGGTATCAAAATAGTAATAAGTGTACCCCCCCCCCCCCCCACCGATCATTCCCATCACGTTGTAAGCGGTCGACACTCAAAAAGGAGGCCGTCGCATCTCGACGATACAAGCGCTGCTTTGTGGAAAACCTTATAAATTACACTTTAGCGTTTTTTCTCTCGTTTTTTTTTTGTTTGTTTTTTAACACAGCTTCGGGCGAT
This sequence comes from Dermacentor andersoni, assembly GCF_023375885.2. Classification (NCBI taxonomy): domain Eukaryota; kingdom Metazoa; phylum Arthropoda; class Arachnida; order Ixodida; family Ixodidae; genus Dermacentor; species Dermacentor andersoni. Next base: position 18,077,231 of record NC_092816.1, read on the forward strand.
TTCGGGCGGGAGTGAGGCCTCAGTGCGGCCGCATGCACCCAACGTGCAGAGCAGAAGTCCTGGCTGCTCCGAGCAGTGGCGTCATATTGTTGCGGCGCAAGACTTCATCGCGAAGCGCACCAGGATGAAAGTGATAAGCAATGTAGCCAACGCAGCTCCCTTTCAGGCACCACATTTAGTTCCGCGGATTATTGGCATATTTCGGTGAGGTCACAGATCTGAGCATCCAGGCCCCTTCGGTCGCTGTCTTGTTACTTTCCACGCCACTGAGAATATGCACTGAACGCCCTGTTTGCGTACAAGTGCACAACTATACGATATTGGATTCATCAAAATTTAGTCAATTTTCTTTAAGTTACAGTAATGGTTTCACGAGCATCCCAAACACGCCAAGAAGCGGTAATGTCTGCTCGCTATATAAAATCATTGAGTAGCTTAAGAAATTACTATTTACTAATCGCACCAATCACTACAGCACGCACACATCAAGCAGCCACACCACAATATCATCGACAAATATCGATCTTTATTGATTCGTCCCAAACGGCAACCTGCAGCCACTCAATAGACCCGTACGTATGTACTATCGGCCAAAACAGTAAACGGACCACCGCTTAGGTGGCCGGAGCGCCTGCGGGGCCACACCGGGGCGCTGCTGTCTCGCTCCGCGCGCTGACGGCGAGAGTGCCCCGGGTGACGTCCGACTTCGCCCTCGCTCTCACGCGGTGCCTTGTCACGCTTGATAAATTTCTAGTGCACCGTTCGGTTGCTCTACTGCTGGCGGTCGCGAAGAAGGAAACAAGGCGAGTAAGCCAAGTCATCGCGGTCGACCGCAACTTTTCATCGCACTGAGGACCCCTTCAAGCCATGGAATGTTTCCATGAATGAACTTTCATGACTAACTATAGTTATTGCTATCCGTCTTCCCAATTATCTCTTCGTGGCCGTACTTTCGTAAAGTTTCATTATGGCCTACGTATTGTAGTATCTAATTAAAGCAGTTTTCAGAGGCGTCGCTGATGTTAGTATTAAACGTAGTACTGGAGACAATGACGGAAAAGTGATCTCGACATATAAGCCGTGCCCGCAGTAAACCTTGCCGCGTGCGACTATCGCGCCGGCGTGAAAGAGCGCGCGTCACCGTACCCGCCGTTGCGGCTACTTGTGCGATGTTGCCTAAAATCGAGCAGCGGTGGACGCCGGCGACATGCACTAATATAAAAGATAAGGTGAATATAAACAAAACAAGAATCAGAACGGGTCTCCGTTCCCTCTCAGTGCCGCGATTTGTTGTCCGGCTGCCGTCTGCCCCTGTGTGACAGCGCCATGTGCTGGACTACCGGCGATGCAAGGTTTCCTTCGTCGCAACCACCAGCAGTAGAGCAACCGAACGGTGCGCTAGAAATTTATCAAGCGTGACAAGGCACCGCGTGAGAGTGAGGGCGAAGTCTGGCGTCACCCGGGGCACTCTCGCCGTCAGCGCGCGGAGCGAGATAGCAGCGTCCCGGTGTGGCCCCGCAGCCGCTCCGGCCACCTAAGCCGTGGTCCGTTTACTTTTTTGGCCGATAGTACATACACGTTGCAGACGCAAGTCACCGCCGGTTCTTGCAATGTACTCGCCGGTGGCTTACATCTCAGTTAGCGACGGTCACCCTTGCAGTGGCATTGCTATCAAATACGCTGTAACTAAATATCAGGACGACGCAAAACGTTGTCAGGTACACATTGCACGCATGACATTAAACGGTAGCGTTCTTGGTCTCAGAAGGCTGTGCATTAAACGGCTTTCAATTTTTTTCCTGACGCGCATTTATTCATTTCTGCATGACAGAAGCAAAAATTTTGTTCAGGTGGCACGCAAGTTCAGCTGACCATCACGGCACGCAAGTTCAGCTGACCATCACCACACTTTCGAACGCACACAACACGTGCAGTGACGAGACTCTATTATATAGCATTTTTTACGCGTCACATTTTTACGCGTGTAATCTGTATCTCGCTTGCTTTTCTTTTCTTTCTTTTTTTCTGCGTGTATGGTGCGTACAGGTTATCTACACGCGCTTCAAACCTAGCTGTGTCAGGTACTAACTAGGCAGTTGCCGATTCCCCGCTCTGACAGCCTTTAAAACATCGTGACCAGAGACGTTCGGTTTCACTAATACCCATTCGAGCAACAAGCGCGAAACATCGAGCACTGCCATACTTCCTCTGTCCTTGACGTCCGACGCAAAAGATCGTAAATGGAGAGATCGCTGCCGCCAGGCGCCAAGGTTGACGCCTCGGTATCGACCGAGGATAATGGAAGCAGCGCTGAAGAGGAAGACGTCCCCATGGATGAAGACGCAACATCTGCTCAGACATCCCACGAGACCGAAGTGCAACCTCCTGTCGGAGCGACTACGACAGGATTCGGAGTGACAGCCACTCGCCAGTCTTCGCAATTCACGCCCACAGCAGGTACTCTGCAGAGCAAACATCTTTCAAGTTCACAAGCAGCTTTTCATTACACCGAACCCGAGGGCAAAACAGCAATGCCGCCGCCGGCTTCGTCGTCGGCGAGAGGCTCTGTGCGCGTACTGTCACCGGACGACGACACCGCGCGCAATGCATCGCCATCCCTTCCCCCGGCCGCTAAGCAGCCGAGGCGTTCGGCATCCACGCCACTTTCTCGTGAAAGCAGCACCACATCAAGTGTCGGAATGGATCTGACCCCTTCAGAGATGTCCACCTCGAATGAATCTATGGGCAACCTTACCTCCTCGTCGTCGGACACTACGTCGTGTGACACGTCTTGCTCCAGCTCCCTTTCGTTGCAGAGCGCGGCTATACCGTGGGACTCTAGTAGGTTCAGGCCTACACTTACCACGGACCAGAGCCAGTCATCGGGATTGCCAACGCCCAGCGAGTGGCTCGAAGCGGACCCAGCAGCTGCTAGAGGATCTGCTTCTTCCGCGGTATCTGCGGGACCGCATGCTCCACTTCCGTCGCCAGTCTCTTTCGGGCAAGGTATCAGCGAGCTCTCCTCAGTTTGCAAACCAGTCGCCCGCTACCCGGAGAGCAAAGCGCCGCTCTTTCCGCCTTTTCCAACTCGCCCTGACAGTTCGCGGGCCGCTGGTCCCACCAGTGACCAGCCGACAGCGCCTTCTACGAGTTTGCACACCGCTGCAGCAAGTGGCACGCCTTCCACTTCGGCACGCGGCCAGTTCACGAGCCAGGAAGAAGCGGAAAGAGCCCGTTGTTCTTTGCTACAGCATCCCACCGCCAGAGATGACTTGCACAATCGCAGACCTACCGGCGCCGCCTTTCGAGCGCCGCCGACGGCGTACGCCTCGGGAGGCCAGGCTGCACACACCGAAAACCCGTCTCCTGAAACCCAACAGGATTCCGATGGATCGTCACACAGTTCCGACGAGTATCGCTGAAGTTTGCTTTGGTAGCGATACTTCTGAGACTTCTCAAGTGACAAATTCTACTAGCAGATGTTAGTGTTCTATCCATCGAAACCTTCGACTGACGACGCGTATTCAAGATCTTGTAACTGCATTGGGGTTCACCAATGCACTTTAAATGTTTTACTTTATCGTTGCCTGTCAAGCGACATATTTTGCCTAAATAAAGTGTCCATCTACCACAGCGTGTGATCATTTGTCTTTCAAATGCGAGATTACTCGGCATAAGTAATCTTGTACCCGAGTCACATGAGGTCAAGAAAAGTGTTGGCAAGGCAATCTGGCAGAAGCGTGCTGCGCAGTGCTATCGCAGAATCCAACACTAATCGATAGCAGCACGGTGTTTCCATGCATGAACCTGTACAAATGCCCCCTTCGTAACGACTACGCTTCCCTATATATGTCGTACCACATGCGCTTGCCCCAATATAAAATCATCATCATCATCCGATTTTATGTCCACTACCGGACGAAGGCCTCTCACTGCGATCTCTCTTCCCCCGCGCCAACCGACTCCAACCAGCCCCCTGCAAGTTTCCTAATTTCGTCGCACCGCCTAGTCTTCTCTCGTCCTCTACTGCGCTTCCCTTCTCTTGGTACCCATTCTGTCCCCCTAATGGTCCAGCGGTTATCTACTCTACGCATTACTTGACCTGCCCAGCGCCATTTTTTTCTCTTAATGTCTATCAGAATATCGTCTATACCCATTTGCTCTCTGATCCGAACCGCTCTCTTTCTGTCTCTTAAAGTTATGCGTAGCATTCTTTGGTGTTAGGCTGCTGAGCACGAGGTCGCGGGATCGAATCCCGGCCGCGGCGGCCGCATTTCGATGGGGGCGAAATGCGAAAACACCCGTGTACTTAGATTTAGGTGCACGTTAAAGAACCCCAGGTGGTCAAAATTTCCGGAGTCCTCCACTACGGCGTGCCTCATAATCAGAAAGTGGTTTTGGCACGTAAAACCCCATAATTGAATGCGTGGCATTCTTCGTTCCATTGCTTTTTTGCGCAGTCCTTAACTTCTGAAGATTCCTTGTCAGTCTCCAAGTCTCTGCTCCATATGTCAACACCGGTAAAATGCACTGATCGTATACCTTCGTTTTAAATGATAACGGTAAGCTTCCAGTCAGGAGCTGACAATGTCTGCCGTACGCGATCCAACCCATTTTTCTTCATCTATGAATTTCCTTCGCATGATCAGGGTTCCCTGTATAGTTGACCTAGGTAAACGTACTCCTTCAGACTCTAGAGGCTGACTGGCGATCCCGAATTCTTGTTTCCTTGCCCGGTCATACATCATTGTCTTCTGCATATTAATATTTAGCCCCACTTTTACACCCTCTCTGTTAAGGTTCTCAATAATTTGTTACACTAGTCTGCATTGTTGCTGAATAGAACAATGTCATTGGCAAACCGGAGGTTGAGATATTCGCAGTCGATCTTTACTCCTAAACCTTCCCAGTTTAATAGCTTGAATACTTCTAAGCACACAGTGAATAGCAGTGGAGAGATTGTGTCTCCCTGTCTGACTCCTTTTTTTATAGATATCTTCTTGCTTTTCTCGTGTAGAATTAAGGTAGCTGTAGAACCTCTGTAGATATTTTCCAAGGTATTTACGTAAGCGTTCTGCACTCCTTGATTACGTAATGCCGCTATGACTGTTGGTATCTCTACTGAATCAAATGCATTTTCGTAATCTATGAAAGCCATATTGAGAGGCTTATTATAATCTGCGGAATTCTCGATTGCCTGATTAATGACATGGATGCGATCCATTGCAGAGTATCCCTTCCTGAAGCCAGCCTGTTCCCTTGGTTGACTAAAGTCCAGTGTTGCCCTTATTCTATTGGAGATTATTTTGGTAAATATTTTACATAATAATGGGAGTAAGCTAATGGGCCTACAATTTTTCAGTTCTTTAACGTCTCCCTTTTTTGTGGATAAGTATAATATTTGCATTCTTCCAGTTTTCTGGGGCCCTTGCAGTCGATAGACACTTCTTATGAAGAGCCGCCAGTTTTCCAAGCATTATGTCTCCTCCATCTTTGATTAAATCGACTGTTATTCCATCTTCTCCTGCCCCCTCTTCCTCGTTTCATGTTTTGCAAGGCCCTTCCGACCTCATCGTTAGTTATAGGAGTAGTTCCTGTATCCTGTTCATTACTGTTTCTAATTGAGGTATCCTGACTCCTCTGGGTACTGTACAGGTCAGTATGGAATTCTTCTGCTCCTTTTACTATATCTTCGAGATGGCGTATGATATTACCCTGCCTATCTTTTAGTGCATACATCTTGCTTTGTGCTATACCAAGTTTCTTTCTCACTGATTTCAGGCTGCGTCCATTTTTTACGGCACCTTCAATCTTTCTCACGTTATAGTTTCGTATATCACTTATTTTCACCTTGTTGATCTGTTTTGTCAGTTCTGCTAGTTCTATCTTATTTCTTTAGTTAGACACTTTCATTTTTTGTCGTTTCTTTATTAGGTCCTTTGTTACTTGGGAGAGCTTGCCTACTGGTTGCCTTGGTGCCTTGCCTCCCACTTCGATTGCTGCCTATGAAACCAACCTACTTACGGTTTCGTTCATTAGCTCTATGTCACCATCATCTCTCTGTTCTAAGGCTGCATATTTGTTTGCAAGTACCAGCCTGAACTTGTATGCTTTTACCCTTACTGTCTCAAGGTGGACCTGTTTCTTCTTGACCAATTTTGCTCTTTCTTCAAATTGAGGTGAATCCTAGCCCTCACTAACCTATGATCACTGCACTTCACCCTACCTATCACTTCTACATCCTGCACAATGCTGGGATCAGCAGAAAGTATGAAGTCAATTTCATTTCTTGTTTCACCATTAGGGCTTTTCCAGGTCCACTTTCTGTTGCTACGCTTCTTGAAAAAGGTGTTCTTTATTCGAAGCTTATTCCTTTCTGCGAATTCTACCAGCATCTCCCCTCTAGCGTTCCTACAATCGACGCCATAGTTGCCAATTGTTTGTTCCCCAGCCTGCTTTTCCCCCACTTTTGCATTGAAGGCGTCCATTACTATATTATACTGAGTTTGCACTTTTCTCATCGCTAATTCAACATCTTCATAACACTGGTCTACTTCCTCATCATCGTGACTGGATGTTGGAGCGTACGCTTCTACTACCTTTAATCTACACATCTTATTAAGCTTGATTACGACTACAGCTACCCTCTCATTAATGCTGTAGAATTCGTCAATGCTGCCCGCTATGTCCTTTTGGATTAGGAATCCTACACCATATTGCTTCTTATCTAGGAGACCTCTATAGAAGAAGACATGTCCGTTGTTCAGCAATGTGTAAGCCTCACCATTTCTTCTAATCTCACTTAGGCCGATGATATCCCAAATAATGTCTGATAATTCCTCAAAGAGTCCTGCTAAGCTAGCTTCACTTGTGAGGGTTCGGGTGTTGAACGTTGCAAGGGTCAGTTTCCATCGGCGGCCTGTCCGGACCCAGAGATTCTAGCACCCTCTGCTGCGGTACAGGTCTGACCGCCACCTTGGTCAGGTGCTCCGCAGCTGCTAGGGACTGATGGCCATCGGGTAACTGAGTGAGCCATACGTGGGAGGGGGTGGCCGAATACTGTACCAGGGAGGCCAATTCCTGTTCTGGTGAGGGAGTTGTCTTGTTGATGCTTAGTAGGCCTTCCTAATTTGGTTGTACCTGGATTAGTATAGCCCCACTCGCTCTCGGCATCTTTTGCCGGTGACAATACTAAAAAGGAATAAATCTAAAAGACATTTCTGCTTCCCTACGGAAGCCCTGTTCACAATAGATTGAAGGAAAGTTCACGGAAGCTCTAAAAACAATTGCACCCTTTGGAGTGTATGTTTGCCACACAACGATAATCGTCATCTGTCTTGTCCGCATTTCCTTTCTTTAACGCGGCGAGCCCGGTACTTTCCAGTAACGAACGGCGTGCGCGTTATCAGCATGACAAAACATTCCAGACAGGAAAGTAACGAGCGCAGCGTTTTCAAGAAAGGACATGCGGGTTAGACAGATGACGATTATCGTTGTGTGGCAAATATACACTCCAAAGGGTGTAAACTTTTCTTACTCTTAAAACGATTGCACCCTTTGGGGTGTCTATTTATCCCACAACGATAATCGTCATCTGCCCTGCTTGCGTTTCCTTTCTTGAAAATTCGGCGCTCGCCACTTTCCTGTCGAGAATGCTGCGTCACACTGATAACGTGCATGCCGTTCGTGACTGGGAGGTACTGGGCCCGCAGCGTTAAAGAAAGGAAACGCGGACAAGACAGATGACGATTATCGTTGTGGGACAAGATACGCCCCAAAGGGTCTAAATTTTTCTAAGAGTGTAGAGTGTACAGTCCAAAGGGTGTAAACTTTTCTTAGAGTGCACTCTAAAAACGTTTACACCCTTTGGGGTGTATACTTGCCACACAACGATAATCGTCATCTGTCTTGCCCGCATTTCCTTTCTTAAAAACGCTGCGCTCGTTACTTTCCAGTCGAGAATGCTCTGTCATGCTGATAATGCGCGTGCCGTTCGTGACTTGGAAGTACCGGGTTCGCAAAGTTAAAGAAAGGAAATGCGGGCAAGACAGATGACGATTAACAAATATACATTCCATAGGGTGCAATTGTTTTTAGAATGCTGGAGTGAAGAGTTTTGGAGTAGGGATTTGCCTTTGCGGATAACGTCTTGCGCTGACAGCGCCACTACGGCGTCAAAGAATAGCTATTAGAAATTCTTTATTCTTTTTTTGTTCAATGAGTGCCCAGCTTTGCCAAACGGCGTTACAGCCGGTGGGTTACATACTTAAATAAAACAGTTCATCTATTAATTAAACAATTTATTTATTATTTAATTTAACTAATTTAATTTATACCATTTCACTGAAAATTATTTAAATAAAAATTAGAAATGTACCATTTTATGACAAGGATAGTAATTTTGACTTTCGTGTATTCGCGTTTAATTACAATTTAGAGGTTATTCTGTAAGCAGCAAATTAGTTGCGCTCAGTCAATGCCTCCTTGGCTTAGTTTTGAGTCTTTACGTGCCTTCACCAGCCAAGCTAATCCATGTTAGGCCTATGAGCCATAAAATCCACAATCGAATTCGGAATCAGCGGCGTCTAATGAATCAATCTTCATAACGCACGCTAGTTGAGAGAAAGCGATAACCGCAGTCACTTCACCTAGCTTGCGAACTTCACGCGTCACCACGAATCGAACCCAGTTTGATACTATAGTTTAGAGCCGTCGCTTCGATGGGTGCCGCCACGTTTGTTTACGCATATCTTTTGGGGTAACTTTTGGGGCTCCCGCTAAATCAGTGAAATAGCGTACCCGATGCAAAACCCAAACGCAGTTTGCGTCTCGCGCAACGTTTGAGGCCCCTATTCTAAAACTCTCTAATGTCAAAACGTAGCAAAACATAGATATATGCGCATATAAGCCGTGTTGTTACATCCTGACACGAGTCAATTATGAGCGGCCGAGCCACTTAAACAACGGCAACTGCGATCCAGACAATATTGGCGGCGAGGACTTACGGAGTCGCCATCTGTCGGAAGCGTCTCGTTTGCGTACTATGAGGAATAACGCGGCACGTTTCTTATAGGTTTGGCTGCCGGCGCTCAATAAAAACACCACGCGGCAGCCTTCCTGGTCACTTCTCTAAGTGCTCTCGAAACGAGGGAAGTTTTAAAGCGAATGCTTTACTAACCGCGTCGAGCCGAGTTTCGCCGTCGCCAGCGGTTTGACCTTCATTTGACCGCAGCTGCTCCGTAGCCTTGGCAACGCATCACGTGACTTGCCGCCCCGAGCTCTGCCCCATATAAGGTCTCTCTATAATTTTGAGGGACTTTATCCCCATAGAGTTTCTCACACTCTGCCGCCGCCGCCGCCGGCTTGACGCATACGCTCTCCGCAGCTGGGTCGCAGCCTGACCACGTGACTCGGCGCGCGGCCGCACTCGCCTAATCAGTTCACGGATGAGAGCGAGGCCGGGCAGTCTTGAGCGTTGCGCGGGAGGCTTTGAGCCGTCGTCGCCAAGCGTCGTCTGACCACCCAGCGTATATTGCCCTACGAGCTGCTACACTGGTGAGGGTCCAGAATCACACCGGCGTCGCACCGTCGAGATCAATGTAGCGACGGCGTTCGCGAACTGTCAGTTTGTGCTCCGACGCTGCGCATGTTCGCGGCATCTCTTTGCATGTGTAGCCCTTGCGCTTTCTTTGTGGCACAACAGGTGTCGCACCGTTGAACGATGCATGTCTACCCAAACCTAAATACAGTCATGTCTATCCACCAACCTAGGCACAGCTGTGATACCTGGTTTAACGATGATTGTAAACCTAAGTATAATAATTAGTTAAATCAAAGGTCAACCAAGTGAAACCAAGACCTAACCAGGCTAAACCAAGCTCTCGGTCTACATATCCAGGATGGGCTGAGCTAAGCCGCAGCCTTTTTTTTTTTTTTTTTTTTACTGTCAAAATAATCTTGGGCAAACAGAAAGCATGGAATGGTTTGCAGACGCTATATCTTTACCGAGTACGTGCAGTGAACGCCCACTGCGCGCGGTCGTCGCGATGAAGTCCTCCTAGCCAAACCGTTTCTTGCGTGAAAGGTATACAGGCCATCGCTGAGAGCGAACTGTGAAATATGCTCTTATAGTGGGCTGTCTACCTTGTGGAACCTAACAGGATGAAGCCTCAATGCAGCGATCGCACGGGTTCGCAGCAAACGACTGCGCGTCTGCATGCATGTTCGCGCACAATGTTTCGCTTTCGACGCGAGCGCGTTTTAGCACTGTGCCGTGAGTTTTAGGCTGCAGCATATGAGCATTTGATAGTACCCAAGCAACCATTGCTGCGTGGACGCTGTCAAAGCTACTAAAAATATCGTTATAGCTCAGGACTTCGACGCCTACGGCAACTTTTGATATGCCGTCGCGACAATTCAATCTTTACTTTTTCTAAATGCTTGGACGTTTCAATATCATTATTTCTCAAGTTGCATCGCACTCCATGTTTATCGGTCTTCTCAGCGAGGAATTTCCTGCTGTTTCTTTTTTTTTTTCCTTAATCAAGTACATTCATTGGTTTGGTGCTAACACAAACATATGAGCATATGCCTTGCCTTTCTTCAGTGTGCTTCTTACCGTTCCCTTTCCATTACAGTGAACTTGCCAGTATCTAGCATCAACAAGTTCATGGGCCAAAGCTTCACGACAGTAGCCGGGCAGCACGCGCGGGCGAGCGTCTCAATGCGCGCTTTCTGCTGCTTACCGAACATCGCAGCTCCCACACAAATCTTCCTCGCTGAAGTGCTTGCTGCACACCCGAGTTGCAGCCGATGGCTGTATGCCGGTTCTAAGTTTCGCGAGCCAAGCTTCACGCACCTCCTTGTCCGGCGGCTACGTGTGAATAACGCTGACACCGGGCTCCGTTGCGTACGTCCGGCACTGCGGCACCGAGCAGTAGCCTACCATGCTGCACGCCTCTAAAGGCAGCCACTACTTATTATAGTACTTTCAAATGTTGTCAAGCAGACACCCAAGGAGGTAAAGCCTCACCACTTCATCAGAACCGCAGCGCAGCTGGGACTTTAAGCTTTCGTTTTACGCTCGCTTCGGCGCTTCCGAAGCAGCCGATGCGGCCGCTGTGTCCACGTGATCCCTCATACCACGTCGCGCTGACGGCAGCGCCAGCTTTTCCAGTGGTGAAGCTCGCCCCCAATATTACTGGCTGTTAATTTATTACTCACTCTCGCTTTTTTGTGTGTGTGTGTGTGTGTGTGTGTGTATGTGCCAGAAAGCATTAGAGAAAACTGTGCTCGCATAAGCGCTCATTTGTAGGCCGTGTTGTTCTCTCGTGAAAACGCGGATGCCATCGCTAACACCGTTGGTACAACTGAGCTAGACGGCGGAGACAGTTTCTCGTTTGACGCAGAAGAAAACAGTACATCTGTGGAATTGAGAAATGTGTCAGCATAACAACGTATATAGGCTCGCCCGTCTATGTAGCGAATGCGACCGGCAGCCTACATGTTGGCACAGCGCTGTATCGCCGCTTGCCGTGCGAAGTGAAGAGCAGTTGATTTCAAGTCGCTAAAGCCAGAACTGAACTATAGAAACAGTTCCCTTCGTCTTAATTGATTAAATTAGATTGATTAGATGTAGATTTTGTGCGGGTGACGACGCCTGGCCTAACGTTCGCTGAACAGGATCAACATTGGCTTAAAGGGCCCCTCACTAGTTCCCATAGCAAATTTTGGGGACACGCTGAAAGTTGTTACATGTCCTCTAGGGAGCGTTCTGCCACAAACATTTTTCAAATCGGCTCACTAATAGCCCAGATAGAAATATTTCAGTGCCGCGAACCCATGATTTCAGCAGGCGGGCTCCACTGCCAAGCAAGGCGCTCTCTCCACTCTCCCCGACTAGCCTCCACAAGCGAAATTCCTTCCCTGCGCTCTCCCATACCGGACCTCGAGGATCGCGTGACGCTAACGTCACAAGCCCTGCCTTCATTTTTTTCTCGCTTTTTTTTTGGGGGGGGGGGCGCTACGCACTTCCGCCGACGGCGTCGCGCGCGAGCTGTTGTCTAGTTCGCGCAGCGCACGATTTTGCGCGCTGTGCACAAGGAAACATAACTAGCGGTATAATTCAGTGCTACACGAATACTGAGGCAGAATAAGCGGATCGCACAGCATGATCACGCGCTGGAACACGGTAGAAAATGGCATAGTTTCGGTACCTGCGCACATGACCGCACGACCGTGGCAACAAGCAGACGAAGCGGAAGTACATCTCTCTTGCTTTGGTGCGAAGCAAAACAAAAAACATGCAGACATTACGTTTGTGTTTCATTATTTCTCTAAACTTAAATTTATCAATTCAAGTAACAGATCACACAAATGACAGATGTTGCCTTGAATAATTATCAAAGTCACGTGTCACTACGAGCGACATCACACTGCGGACACGAGCCCATTGCAGGGACACGAGGACGTCACCGCACAGAACACCTATATAGGTCACCGTCCGGCATGGAGCGCGGTCGCCGCGAGGGAAAGGAAAAACGGCATTCAGATTTAAAGGGACCCTGAAACGATTTTGACGATTTTCTACAAACGTACTGAGTCGTTAGAGTAGGTCCTTCTGATCATTAATTGACACATCTAAGTGCTCCGCGTAATTTATTATAAGGTTTTAAAAATGCACATCGCTGCCGATCGGAGCACGCTGCTCGGCGGAATTTTAAGCCGCCCCTACCCATATGACGAAAATCACCCATATGACGTCAGTGGGGCGAGGTATCCGATTGGCTGACCAGGGCGCGTGATCAATAATTTTTCCAACTTTATGGTAAACAAATGATCTTCGTAATAGTTGGAATGTTAGTATATTTGTTTTTATAAACAGAAAGTAACATAAAGAGAATGCACAAGAACGACTTTTCAATACAATTAAGCACTTCCGGCACACAGCAAGTGTCGTCTGCCTGTGTTACAACGTACTCCATTTTGACGAGAGCTCCGCGGTCAGAGTCGGTCTCAGTCTTTTCGCGAGCACTACGATTCGACTTTGTTGCTTTGTGGACTGCAAACGTAGCGACTGGCAATATGTCAAGCTGCGACATCGTGTCCCTCTGCAAGGCAGCATACGAGCGAGCTGGCTGCTGCGCATCGGACTGCCGCTATCCGATCGGCGCCAGGGTTTGCGCGTTTGTGGCCGTCACTTTACACCGGAAAATTACAAACGGAATAGCGTTTCGCGAGTCCGGTATTAGGGCAAATGCAAGCGCAAGGGGACAGGGTCTGGCCGCTTGACTGTGCCGTAACGGGATGAGCCATGGGATGAGCAGAATTGCAAATGCGAATGGTCTGCACGGTGCAGCCACCTGGTGGCACAGAGCTCAACCATACACAGTAGCAGTAACGAAGTGTATTCTTCTTTGCTGCTGGTGTGTATTTTTCGCAGGACTGCAATCATCAACACTTTGATTTTATGAATGTTTAAAATGTTTTACACTTGGTTAGAGCAATATTAGCGATTTGTTTGGCTGGTTAAGGACTGCGCCAACAAGTGGCTGGACCGTGCAGACCGATCAGGCCGCACGTACGTCTACGCTAAAGTTCCTTCATCAGCTTGAGTTTATGCCTCCAGTCGTTTGCCGAAATGACCAGCTTGCCTGTGGTTACCGGAATACCAGACACGTTCGGCGCTACGACAGAATGCTCGCAACGCACGCTGCTTCGATAGCTCTCGCTTGGGGTCAACGGCCAAGCGGCTAGCGGAGAGGTTTCACGCGGGCGGGGGCGGCCTCCAAAACAACCGGAAGTGGACGATGTGACGTCGCATCGTGACGCGAAACCAGTGAAGGCGGAGCTTAGCCCCGATCGCTCGGCGAACGAGTTGAGGAGGAAAAGCATGACTAGGGAGGACGGTAACTTCTAATCGCTTGTAGCTCCATTAATACGTAACGCTTCACTTAAATTGTGGTGTGAATGTTCTACTTAAGCTGTACCCTACGCGTCTACAACATTTGTCTGAACCGTTTCAGGGGCCCTTTAAACACAACCTGCAGACATGATAGTGTCGGATTGTAATCTGAATATACCAGACACCCAGGCACCCTAAGCTGCACTGTAATACCACAACTGTACTTTAGGCATTACAAATAGCACTGTAAAAAACTACTTCATGGTTTCTTGAAGTTGTAGTGAATTAATGGGTTTCGCAAACAATGTGTGCCTTGCCATAATGACAGTCAGTTGCTACCGTTGCCTGATGGGTGTGCCATATTGTCGAAAAAGGCTACTGAGGGCCACCATGAAACATTTCATCACTTGCAATTGATTGGCTCTCGATCTTAACCACGAAACTTTTCTTTCAGGTGACTGCTACTGTACTCTACATGACGCGCCATTGTAATAGCAGCCATGAGCAATTCGTTTTACGGGGGCCTGTTTCAGAGAGTGGTGAAAGTAACAGCAAACTTTTTCATACGAAATGTGTACCAAACTCTTTTGTTTATGCATTAATGAAGTGGCCATATTTGACTAGAACAGCTCACCAGAGTAATAAAAATCATCATGGCAGCTGCGCTGGGCAGTGTCACTTGAACACGGATAACTTATTGGCACCAAATACCAAGATTTTTCTTCCATGTAAAATGCAATGTCTCTCATAGCTAAGTACTAAGGGAAAGTTAAGTGTTTAGGCAAGCATCATACACAACTTCGCGAGTTGAATTTGCAGACATTCTTTTTATGCAAAATTTATGGACAGACACGGCACATATATGCATTGCAAACCCAGTAGACCCTTTCAACGCTACATAGCTTATGATACTGGACTGTAAAACTTTATTATGGTCCTGCAGGACACGTTTAGTGCATAGTGAGTGTCTCCCATGTAAAGCTTGCGATATCCAAGCCACAAAATTTCTCAACTCACGTGCTTTTGAAGAAGGAACTGTGGTTCAGGCATGGCAGCAGAAAGAATCCGACATATCCTTCACTGAGTATGGCTCGAGCCGCCCATACCCCAAGCATACACAAAGGGAACGAGCCCACGCGGCAGCCGAGCAAGCCAGAGCGAGCGGTGTCCTGGCCGTGACGTCACTCGTGAGAGGGTGCCACTCCAAGTTCTCGCTGTTAATAGGGCTGTGTTCCCATACTCGCCGTAGACGGCTAAGTGGACAGCGGCCATCTTAAATTTCGTTCCACTCCTCACGAACACATCAAAGTGGACAGCTTCACGAAAACAGCATCGAAGTCAATAACGACGCAGGCTACTTTCCTGTCCAAACAACATGGTCGCTAAGCAGGACACTTGGAAACATGGAGGAAGGAAATAATAGGAGGGAGCATGCCGCAACGTGACTAATTTCATCCTCTCACTTAATTTTCTGCCATCCTCAACTGCACGTCCCTTGGCACCCATTCTGGAACTCTAAATGGTCACCCAGATATTTACCACGCGCATTACATGGCCTGCCCAGCTCAATTTTTTTTTTCTTAATGTGAACTAGAATCTTGGCTATCCCTATTTGCTTTCTGATACATACCTCTCTCTTCCTTTCTCTTAACCTCACACCTAACATTTTTCGTTCCATCACTCTTTGCACTGTCTTTAACTTGTTCTTGAGCTTCCTTGTTAACCTCCAAGTTTCTGCCCCATACGTTAGCACCGGTGGAATGCAATGATAGTATTTTTTTTTCAATGACAGTGGTAAGCTCCCAGTCATGATTTTCTAATGCCTGCCAAATGCACTCCAACCCATTTTTATTCTGTAAATTTCCTTCTCGTGATCAGGCTCCCCTGTGAGTACCTGACCTAAACGTACTCCTGTGCATACTATAGAGGCTGACTGGTGATCATGAATTCTTGTTCAATCCCTTTCCAGGCTATTGAACATTACCTTTGTCTTCTGCATATTAATCTACAACAGAACTCTTCCACTTCCTTGGTTAAAGTTGTTAATCATTTGTTGCAATTCATCCCCATTGTTGCATCCTGATCAGATTCTGTTTATAATGCTCGTTGGGTTTATCATCCCCATTGTTTCTGGGGATGATAAACCCAACAAGCATTACAATAAGAATTTAAGCCTCATATTTAAGAGCTGCCATTGTATTTGTCGTGTGGAGGTTGTGGGGACACTCGACACTCACGCGCCCCTCATGTCGTTCTCCCTGCATGGCTTTCGCATCTCCTATAATCCGGCTTCTATGCGCAGCTATGTGCCGCTGCTGGTCGGCAGTTGCGTACACTGGTCGGTACAAGATGGCGTAATGAATGGATGGAAGCGATGAGTGTCCCCTTTGAAACGGGGTAATGGGTTGCGCCACCAAGCTTTTGTTCTTACGTTGCCTTTTATTCTGCCTATGCCTAATGCCTGTGTCGTTGCGCAGCACAAGAGTTGCGCTGATACTACCACCGAAATGTATCTAACCTAACAGCAGGGTTATTTGGGCGCAAAAAAGGGAGGAGCCTAGAGTGTACTAGAATAAGGTTGAGTAGGCCGGACTGTGCTCTCTTGCTGTGGTGCCGCATGTGGGAAAGTTGTGTGAGGGTACTGCCTTCCAGTGGTTACTTAGGTTCCACCGATTTTAGTGGTGACACAATCACTGTGGACTTGTACGTCAAGGGCGGGGTGGGTTACGAGCCAAAACCACCATTTGATTACGAGGCATGCCATAGTGAAGGACTCCAAATAAGTATTGACTGCCTGGAGTTATTTAACGTAGACCCAATGCATGGTACAGGGGCGTTTCCATTTCACCCTCATCGAAATGCAGTCGCCGCAGCCAGGATTTTGTATCAGACCCTTGCAATTGTAGCATAATGCATTTTACGTCCAGGGACAATAGAGTCCAAAGGGGTGAATAAATATGAGCAGCGTCTTGGAGACGGGAATCAAAAGAAAAAAAAGAGCCTCAATTCCTATGGTGGAAATGTGGGTGAGTTTGTAATTGATGTTTAAGAACAGTGCACAAAACGCTCCATAACAGAAAATCACACACGCACAACACTGTTTTGCGTGTGCGTTTCTTTCAATAGCATCCTTGCATGGGCTGTACTAAGTCAAGTCTTGATTAAATTACAATTGTCTGTGCCAGATACTAGTAATAAACACAGTCATTCTATCATGTCTCAAATGCAATTATTTTATCATTGGAAGTACATTCACCACTACTGTGCAGTGGTTTTGTTGCAGCGTATCATTTATGCAGAAACCACCAAAATTATTTATCACTGTTACAACAAAATATTACCATCTCGGTGGTAGGCATTTTTTGTCTGTCCCCAAGCAGAAATTATCATCATGAGCAATGGCTTATACCCCCCTAAGCAAGGAAAAATGCAATGGCTCATAACCCTCATATTGCAGAGGCTAGAAGCACTCAACAAAGTGAAGCAAACAGTGCATATATTGATAGGAATCTCGCATACAACGTACAGAACAGCATACGTTTCAATAAAGAGCATGCTCAAAACAAGCATATATCATCATCAGCAATGGCTCATACACCCCCCTAAGCAAGCAAAAATGTAATAGCTCACAAAGTGAAGTGGACAGTGCATATATTGATAGGAATTGCGCATACAATGTACAGAACAGCATACGTTTCAATAAAGAGCATGCTCAAAACAAGCGTCTATTACCATCAGCAATGGCGCATACCCCATAAGTAAGTAGAAATGTAATGGCTCATGCCCCCCATAAGGCAGAGGCTACAAGTGCTCAGCAAACTGAAGCAAACAGTGCATACGTTCATTGAAATCATTCATACAACACACAGAACAGCATACGTTTCAATTAACAAGCTCAAAAGAAGCATTTGAACCCTAAATTAAGCATTGCATACTCCCTCAGTAATGGTGGTTTTGCAACAGCTTCGTTGGACTCCACTTTCACAGGGCCGGGATGGTGAGTCAATTTACTTTATGCAGTGCTTTGTGTTAGGAAATTTAGCAACGTGACAGAATAACAAGTCTCGTTTGAAATGCCCTTGAAGAGCAATAAGTATATAATTATTATTTTCCACTTATAAGAAATGACTACAGGAATTGGTTTTACCAACCTCTCACACAAAGAAATTGAAAGTTGAAAATGCGAAGCACTGCTTTTTTTTACTTACCGGTGCACATGCCCAGAGGCTGCAAGGTTAATCCGCTTTCGTTGGTCGTTTCGGAGCACACTGTGCTCTGGTCCAGCAATGAATTTTCGCGCTAGCTAGCACAGTTTTTCCAAGGAACAAATCATATGCAGCCAGACTTGGCAGATCACCAACAATGGAAGCTGCGCAGCCATTATGCTAGTGAAACGTCACAGATGATAAAATTCACTGTCTTTAAGCACGTTCACTTGGTGGTGGCTATCGAATGTTGGATGCATAAACTTGCCAAGATTTTCTTGTTATCAAAAGAAAACTTCTTTAAAGTGAACCTGCATGATGCTGCTCAAAGGAAACAACCACCCTGTTCACAAATATTACTGCCATACAATTTGGATTTGAAACCTTGGATTACTGACAGTACGTTGAAGTTGATCAAACAAAAAGATGCTCTTTTCAAGCAATTCCTAGGCACAAGGGATGCAACAGATTTAGCAGAGTTCAAAAAATTCCGGAATAAAGTTAATGGTACTCTGAGGGCAGCAAAAGCGCAATATTTCGAGAAATTATTTAATCAAGAAACGATAATGCGAACCGATATCACCTGGAAAAAAACTAAACAGTTTACTTCATGTAAACAATCAGCCAGAGAATGCAGAAGAGTTAGAAATAAATAATCAGCCGACATCAGGCACGGCATTGGCTGACGCTTTTAACAATCACTTTGTATCGCTGGTGAATAGTTCCTACGATCCTCGTTGCACAGAATACGTAAAACCAAAAGTCGTCGAAAGTGCATTCCTAAGCCCCACTAACACTCATGAAATCTACAGAACGTTTCTCAGCCTTCGAAATAGCAAAAGTTGCGATATTGATGATTTGCAGATTCGCCCAGCTAAGCATGTTCTAGACCTAATCTGTCCTGTCTTAGAGCACGTGTACAATCTTTCATTGGCGAATGGCATATTTCCTCGGCGCATGCAAATAGCGAAGGTAACAGCACTTTTCAAATCTGGCGACAGAAACGACCTCTCAAATTATAGGCCGATATCGATCCTGCCTATTTTTTCTAAATGTCTTGAGAAATTGATTAATACCAGAGTAACCTCTTTTTGTAAAAAGCACAATGTAATTACGGATTACCAGTATGGGTTTAGAAAAGGTTGTTCAACAGAAATAGCTTTACTGATGCAAAAAGAGATAATTTTACGAGGCTTTGAAGACAATTTACTTACTCTCGATGTCTTTATTGATTTTTCGAAGGCTTTTGACACCCTTAATCACGACACTCTACTAACAAAACTTGACATTTATGGCTTTAGGGGAACTTTCCTGAACTTAATTAGAAGTTATTTGCAGTACAGGTATCAGACCGTTGTCGTAGGTAACAACTGTTCAAAAAATTTGCCTATATTCGCTGGAGTTCCTCAAGGCATACTAGGACCACTATTGTTTAACCTGTATATAAATGACATAACTAATATCAATACCAACGCCCAATTTGTTATCTATGCCGACGACACTAGTTTGTTCATAACTTCTAAGGACGTGAAAGAATTACTATGTGTTGCTAATGATACACTAGCCCAAATAAACAAGTGGAGCTTATTCAACTCATTAACTATTAATACTACCAAAACAAAAGGCGTGCTTTTCCAGCCAAAAAACAAAAGGCACAGTATTGACGGACATCTAAAAATAGGCTCATCTTTCATAGACATAGTACCATCGGATAAAAGCTTAGGTGTCATATTCCAAGAGAATATGCTATGGAATGACCATGTCAACATTATTGCTAACAAACTTGCACGTGTTGTTGGAATACTAATAAGATTACGCTTCCTTTTACCATTAAGAGTGAAGCTCCTACTTTACAATTCTCTTTTCTTATCTCATGTTAACTATTGTCACCTCGTATGGGGCAACACGACTAGCAGTAACATCAACATTCTATATTTATTGCAAAAGAAAGCCATCCGTGCAATTTCAAACTCTTCATTCGATGCGCATACTGATCCTCTTTTTTGTCAATTAGATATAGCGCCGATAAAATCGGTCTACAATACAATTTTGCTGAAACGCTTTTTTACGGAAAGAAAAGGTAGCACTCATTTTCTTGTGCACTTGTCAAGGCTAGCACTAAATACAAGCAGTTTCAGTACACGTCACAGGGAAACTTGGCATATTCCGCACTCAAGAACTAACTACGGGAATCAAATGCTGCACCATGAACTACCATCTCTACTTAACTCTTTTCATTAATCACCCTACTTATTATCATTTCAATTGGGTGGCCAAACTTGCCACTCATATTGGCATTCACGTGAATGCTTAGTGTTTTTCTTCGTGTTTTGTTCTGATGTATACGTGTTCTAAGCTGTAATTGCACAGTGACCTATTTAGTTTTGTATTTCTGTGAATGTTACCCGTAAATGAAAAGGGATTCATAATGTCTGCATTTTGTTTTTTTCCTGTTCGTGTTTTTCGTAACTTGTATGACAATACTATATCTGCATTCATGTCAATTTTTTCGCCGCAGTGCGAAGTAACTTTGTATAAATAGTCCCATTTATCCACATATTGTTTATATTTTTTATTGTTCATCTTGTACTTGTGCATGCATTGCTACGTGATGCCAAAGAAACCAATAAGGGACACAGACCTAGTCAAGCCGATTTTATGGCTTTTTGTCTGTGCCCCTGCTATCTGTACGTTGTATAGATACAAATAAAGTTCAAATAAAATAAATAAACAGCCGGACTGCAATCTACACCAATGGGCTGCTGCTTGTCGCACGTCAGTGAGGTCTCAAAACATTTATTCAGGTAATGAAAGCTCAATTAAAAAAAAAAAATTTTAAAGATATAAATCTGCCTGCAAAACCTACTGTCAGCGCTTCCAGTGAGTGGCAGATAGTTTGCGAAGTTCTTCCAAAGGGTCCTCGCCCCTAGCGCACCTAGTCTTCACAGCCTTCTCGACTGCCTCCAGCTGGCGATACAGCTTCAAGTTCCGATACTTGTCGCTCAACTGTGTGCCTGTCCTCCCAAGGAAGCCACCTTCGTTCAGTATACGCATCCAGTTCCCCTTGCCGAACTTCAGAACGCCAGCCACAAGCGCCTCCTCTTCAAGCGGCGTGAAGGGCATTCTCCGCCGCTTCTGCTTGAACTTGGTCGGAACACTTTTTTGTGACGCATCTGACTCAGTATCTGAACTCCATCTTCCCAGTGCAGAGGGATGCGCTCCTGATGCAGATGGTCTGTCGGCGCTGCTGCAAGCTGTCTTCGGCGAGCTGGTAGCCTCTCGAGCCTCTGTTTGATGCTGGAATGGCTCCAGAGAGTCATCGTCCGAAGATGGAGCTGCACTGGCCCTTTCAGGACCCCTGACTGACAGAAAAGCTGTTTGTGGCTCCTGCCGCTGGCTCACAGAGCTTCGCTCGCCATGTAGCGGCTCCGCTGCTATCGGTGACTTTGCTTGCTGCTGCTTGTACAGGGCACGTAGTTTCTTCAGGGGATTCACTCCAGCGTTCAGCATGTCCTTCACTCGTCTCTTGACGTTTGGAAGATGGCCATACTTTTCCAAATTCCTATACTTGTCGTGGAGATCGGTTGTGTGGCGCCCGTCGAACCAGCCATCGTCGCTGATTTCCTTCCAGCTTCCTCGGCCGTACTTCATAACACCGTATACAAGTGCCTCTTCTTGCAGAGCTGTGAACCGCACCCTGTGCTTCTTCAGCGGCGGCAGAGTGTCGGGACTGACTGACCGGATGATGTGCCTTTCAGCACCTCCCGGTGAATCCTGCGAGCCCGAGCCTCTGGCCTCGGACAATCGAGGCTCTACCAAATTTCCGACACCTAGGAGTGATGGCTCGCGGCATGGCACTTGCGAAGTCTTTTCAGACGCAGTAGGAGCTGGTAGCAAATGTTTGTCTGTAGGCAAGTCAGCAGTTTTCTTTTGTACAATATTTGAAAATCTGACACTTATGCACTTCTTAAACGTGACATCAGAGGATTCTTGCAATGTGCTTGGCAGTGTTTTCCGACATCCACTTTGCATCGATTCAAGCAGCGATGGTGAATGCTCATCTTGGTCAGACAGCTGGGAATCATTTTGCCGGGGCTGCTTGTGAAGTGCAGGTTCTTCTATGTCCACTGCATCGCTTTTGAAGTCAGCAGTATCTTGCAAGCGACGTGAATGGACCAAGGGCTGTTTCTGGGATTGCCCAGGGCCAGAGGTACGGGCGGCGTGCACTGGCGCTGGCCGTTCTGTCACTTGAGAGCAGCATCCAACATCTTTGGATTTCTGTGCCATTCTGTTGTGGACAGGTGATGGATGCTGATGAGAAGTGAAGGCAGAGATTTCCTCTGCGGTTAGCTTGTCCAGTTCAACGACAAGATTGCGCACAGGCGCAACAATCCCAGTGTCACAAGGCAAAGCTGCACAAACCTTTGTTGTTAAGGCTTCCTGAACCCTTGAAAATTGAGGACTGTAACTATGTGGCTTTCCATTTTTTTTATGCCCTGTGTAGAAGTGAGGGTCCACAGAAGTGGTGGAACCTTTATTTTCAGCAGCCGATGCATGCACCTCCGATGAAATGATGTCCTGTTGCTTTACATTTGTCTTTCCAAAGGACAAGACTTCATCTCCTTTCTTTAATGACAATTTTTCATTGGCTTGCTGCGACGCCAGAAGGAATGGAAGCCCAAGATTCAAGATATCGGCTGCGTCGCTTCTGGGAAACCCTGGCAGACGAAACTGGGAACCAGCTTCATTAATGGCCATAACCGTATCACAGCCACGGTGCCTGTGCTTGCTTCTTAACTTTGAAACCAACTGTTCGTTTGTGATACTCTTGCGTTGTTGCATGATGCACTTTGGAACAGGGCCCACGTCGGGAGTACCATGCTGCTTGTTCACCCTACAATGGCACACAAGAGAAAACATAAGTAAAAAAGAACAGAGGTTTATCACATGGGTACTCATTATCTAGAACAAGTAAGCAAAATATAAGAATGACCTTGCTGCCAAAGCATTTTCAGAATGTGTATTTAAAATCGCTTCCGTGTACTTCACAATTACGTGTAACTAGAAAAAAGTGGAACATGCAGTGCTAATGCCACAAATGCCCAACTGCACATGGTTTTGGAGTCAATAAAAGCAGTTAAAGCTTTCTCATTGCTTCGCGGTCTGGCAGCTGCCAGTCTGACCATCACAGGTGCCTGAAACGAGGGGTGACAATTTAATAAATAAAAATGGGAGGGTGTTAATGTCCCAAAACTGCACAGTGGGCATGAGGAATGCCGCAGTGGCCCTGGGACTCCAATTTATTGTGACCACCAGAGGATCTTTAACATGCACACAAAGTGCACTATACAAGCATTTTTGCATTCTGCCCCCGCCAGACCTGACAATGGACCTTTTTCCAGTAAACAACCCTAATAGCTGTCTCCCCTTCAACAAAATTTGGTAGGCAAGAAGCGAACACTCCCATCCCTTCTCACCTCTATGCAGTGACCAAGTCTTTCATGACATCCCGCACTTTTTTTCTCGCTTGTTTTGTTGAAGTAGCTCCTCCTCCTGCCTGTTTTAGCGTGCGCATGTTTGCTCATGTGTAGCAATAACACCGTTTCCATTTAAGAACAAGAAGGTAACATGCTGAATTTGACATGCAGGAAAGCATCATTTATTTATTTATTTATTTATTTATTTATTTATTTATTTATTTAAGATACCTTACAGGCCCATTTAAGGGCATCGAGTATGGGGGGGATACAATGTAAGTGTTTCTACAGGAGTAATCAATATAAATATTACAGGTAGTCACAGTATAAAAAAAAGCTAAGTTCAAGTATGCTTGTCCAGGGTAAGCTTGAGGCAGCGTAATCACAATAATACATTAATACACACTAACATTAAGATAATACAAGTACAAATAACAGGGAAGGAAAGCAGGTTTAAAAATATACTTATACAATGTTACTACAAGAAGCTTTGCAATTTTTCACGAAAGGCGCCACAATTTATTAAGCATGCAATGTTATCAGGAAGACTGTGCCATACTGTTATGACATGCTGCAGTGCTGATGCGTTAATTGACATTGTATTGCCAAAGATGTGTGTGAAACTGTGGCTATTGATAAAGCGACATGACATGCACGCTGGTGCTTCTAGAGGCAACCCATGAGAGCAATTTCCATCAACGTATATATGGAAAAGGCAACGAAGACTTATCGTGCGACGAGTTTCAAGTGGCTGGAGCAAAATATCTGCTTTACTCTTTGTTACGCTGCAAGCTCTGTCGTAAAACGAGATCAAGGTGACAAGTCCACTTGTTGAAACATTGGCTCTTGCTTTCACCTTGTTCTCGTTTTGCTCATTGTCTTGAATTTCCATCTCCCGCTTTTCCCCTGTTTTCCCCTGAACTTCTATCATAGTTATTTCTGATGAAGCGTGCTGCTCTATTCTGAATGAATTCTAGCATAAAAACAAAATAATTTTGATGTGGAGACCATACTGATGAAGCAAGTTCTAATTGTGGGTGAGCAAAAGTTTGGTATGCCAATTTACGAACTGTAGCAGGGGATTTACACAAGTTCCGTCGGAGATAACCTAGAGTTTTTGAAGCTTTTGCGCAGGTAGCTGTTATGTGTGTACTCCAGGAAAGATTTGTTGTAAGTTCAACGCCAAGGTATATACAGGACGATGTCAGAGGGGCAATGGTGTTGTTTATGACGCAAGAAAAGTGGGAGTTAGAACATTTTTGCAAGAAAGACATATACTCACATTTGTCAGAGTTAAGGGTCATCTGCCATGTAGTGCACCAGAAACTGACAAGGTTAAGGTCATTCTGTGATAATAAATGGTCACCAGATGTTGTTATAGTATGGTATAGAATGCAATCATTTACAAAAAGCCTTATCTGGGATGATACGTTTTGTAGAAGGTCATTAATTAAAATTAGGAAAAGAAGTGGATCAAGGACACTGCCCTTAGGTATACCTGAGATAATGTCAGAAGGAAGCGATGCGTGATTATTAACGATAGTGAACTGCTACCACAATGACAGAAAGTTTCAGAGCCAAGATAAAGTTAATGAATCCAGTCGGAAGGCGGATAATTTTGAGATGAGGCGACAATGAGCGACACAATCAAATGCTTTCGAAAAATCTTGTGTGAATGTGTTCTTAAACACATAGTCAGTTTGCTGTTTGTTATTCATGCTGGAGTGTAATTCTGTTGTAAATTCGAGCCACTGAGTGTAACAATATATGCCTTTTCTGAATTCATGCTGGTTAAAATAAAAGAAGTTGTTCGATTCTATATGGCAATAGATATGTGATGCTATGATATGTTCCAGTAGTTTACAGCAGATGCATGTTAAGGAGATGGGATGGTAATTTCGTGGAGAGTACTTGTTATTCCGCTTGAATGCAAGGATAACCTTAGCGATTTTTCAGTCCAAGGGTAGTTCGCCAGATGACAAGGATTGCTTAAGAATATGGCACAACATCTGGCTTGAAATTTTAACGGTATTTTTTAAAGTATCTTTGAATTAATATTATCAATACTGGAAGATGTGAATAATTTGAGATTATTTATTAAAGACGAAAAGCCAGCTGCTGTAACTTCTATTGGTTCAATGAAAGGATGTTCAAAGTCAGGGACTAAGGGAACAGTGGAACAGTCTTCCTGTGTAAAAGCCGATGTGAATAAATTGTTAAACGCTACTGGACAATCAGCATCAGACAAAGGGCATTCATTATTATCATGTAGCACAACATTGCGGACAGTGGTATCTGCTCGTATAACTTGCCAGAATTTTCTGGGGTTGTTGATTAGAAGAGACAGCAGGTCACATGAAAAATATTTGTCTTTGGCTGTGCACAGCTCTGTGCAGTAAGATTTTAGAAAATCACTGTATGCCACCCAAGATGAGGCTTGATTGTCCCTTCTGGCTGCCCTAAACAGCGCTTCTTCCTGTTTCTTAATGTTCGAAGGTGTTTTGTAAACCAAGGATTAGACTTGTCACTTGCTATTGTGATTTTCGGCACGTAATTTTCTACCAGTGCTGTTAATTTTTGCTTAAAAAGTTCCCAGCTGTCATTTACCAATCTTCAGATAAGGTATAGCCGAAATTCTTCAGTGAAAAAAATAGGTAATTTAGCATTAATTTTGTTGTAGTCAGCCCCGTTGTAATCTTTAATGCTTTTAGTGTTAGCCCCATAGAAAGTTACTGGAATATTGATGTTTAATTGAAGAGATTTCCGATCACTCAAGTCATCAATGTAAGCAATAAGCCAGGCGGTATCAGTTTCGGTAGTTAATACTAAATCTAAGATGTCGGGAGCGTGGGTGTGTTGATCAACTATCTGGTTTAGGTTGTAATTTAGTGTTAAGCTAATGAATTCAGCAGAGAAGTGGCAGGATGATGACAGATTTGGCCAATCAATTAGTGGAAAATTAAAGTTGCCCAGGAGATAAACAATAGCCGCCGAACATTGTTGAATAGCAAAGGATATGCTTTCACGCAGTGCATTAAGAAGCGAGTGGTCAGCGTCGGGCAGCCGATAACAAGTACCCACTAGAGCACGGGCAGAAGCGGTTGCGCATGCGACCCAGACTACTTCAGCAGTGGAATTTGTGTCAACAAGAAACAATTAAATGCAGCTTTTTATAGCAATCAGAACACCTCCACCCCTCTTCCCACTATGGTTATGCCTGTAAATGTTATATTTCTTAGTGTGGGGAAGTTCTTCATTAGTGATGTCAGTGTGCAGCCAAGTTTCACTTCAAGCTACAATATCGGGATCGCCATCCTCCAAATAGGCACTCAATGAGTCACACTTCTTTAGTAGGCTGCGAATGTTCGTGTAAGACAATGACAGAGGTAACATTAAGGAAGATGGAGATTCCTTAGTTGTACCAGCACATGTTGCCTTCTTTAGCTATGGGATTTACAGAGATTATATTAGATGACAGACAGAGATTATATTGTTACGCAAACGAGCAATATAGATGCACCAGCATTTATTCTTGGACAGCCTGGCTAGTACTTTGATCCAAGTATTAAAGATGTGCGTGACGTTAGGAATGGCCTGCCAAGCTGGCAACGTGCAAGTTATTTCAGCCCACTGCAGGTGCGTCGATCGATCCGGGGTGGGGGCGCCCTTCAGAGAACCAGCAAGGACAGTGCTAACCAACCGTGAACTTCCTTTGGAGAACGGCGGACTACGGCAGCTCTGGAATTTAGAGGCGCCGGCTGGGTTCGGGCGTGACCACCTGACTACGGGGACGCAGGACAATGGATACCGCGACGACTGCGCTGCAAAGGTCGTCGGCCCTCAGAGAGAGCACTGAAACCTATGCGGCACTGAAACCTGTGCGGCACGCGTGTGTGAGCCCTCCTCCTCCAAAAACGCGTGTAGTCTGCGATGACATCGAACGATGACGTCGAACAGAGTGCTTATAAGCAGCGATTGTCGGCTGCTAGAGTGTGCTCGTCGTCGTGCTCTGTGCTAGTCAATGTACTCGTGAGCTGTGTGCTCGTTTGCTGTATGCTTCGTCTTGCGGGTTCCATTTGGGAGCCACGCATAGACTGTGTAAATGTATCCCATGTTCAACTGTAAATAATGTGAATAAATCCTGCTCGCCTAAGTCCTGTCGCCCCAAGTTTATCCGATCGTCCTACAGGCCCGACTCCAAATCTAACAGTGACCATCAAATGTGTCACAGAAGAAACTTTTCTGAATACACTCGCCCGTCGTTTGGAGTAGCTCAACGCAAAGGAGGCAGTTAACATACACATGTTAACCCACCTCAGTGAAGAGTGGGTACTGCAAACAGCTCATCAAGATGAACAAGCAACGTGCAATAGTTCTGCACGTGTACTGTGTGGCAAAAGAGAAGGGGACGAAACACATTTTCTCAGGCGTGTAAAGCTTCATTTGCCTGCAGAAAAAAAAATGGGGGGAGGGGACTTTAAGTTGTGTATAATATGACACTGCAAGTGTGTCGCTTTCGTCTTGTGCAATGCATACCAATGGACTGTGTGGTGATATGCTTCCTCTTTTTTTTTTGTCCCCATGTAATCACACATCCACTTTCGCAATGCATGTGGAAAAGCCCTCGTCAGCCAATAGTAAAAACCCTGCTGTATACATACCGGTAGATTCAAACAGTGCCGAGACTGCCAAATCAGTTGTAGGGCAGCAACTGCAACTCGAATGTTTACAACACTGTTGCCATGCTGCTACCAGAACACAAGTTTGCCTTGCTCAGCAAGAATCGCTTGATGGCTCACTGGTAACATGGCATATTTTTTGGAACTTGACCGTGCATGCCACACCAGTACAACACGTCCAACATTCCATGCCAGTTTATGCAATCGACAGCACAGCAAATGTCCTGCATGAGGCCTATCGCAAACACTGACCCTATCGCTCGAGGATTAGCTCACGGAGTCATTTCCATTGACAAAACTGCTTGTAGTCTTTCCCACGAACTGCTCAAGTGGTTCAATAACCAATATTATCGGCCAAAACACATGCAAATATATTGTTCAGTCGCTCAAGTTCAGAAAATTTGTCACAGATTGTGCAAGGAATCACACACTCACTTTGCACGCACACCCTGTGGTAATAGCAGCATAGCTTGGCTGCAGCTGAAAGCATGGGTACGCGCATGAACATAGCAGAATTGGGAAAAGGTCCATAGCAGTGTTAGCTACACACAATATGCAGTTGGTGAAAGAAATAGATAATTTTTGAAAGCTAGATAGTTTGTGCATTAGTGCTTTTTCAATTGTGCTCTTATCACTCAAGACTGCATGTTTATCCATTTTGAATTCTGTGTGTGACATCACAAAGCATCTGTCCTTCAGACAGTGGCTTGACTACCCATTAAATATGTGACAATGCCTTCGAGTTGCCCTCTATTTTCTTTAGTGAATGCCTGTACATGTTACACTGCCTGTATTATGCCAATATACATTGTTTGAAGTCAGAACCATGTTTGTGTATCCTTTCCTCATGCCCCATTTTCCCTGCTGCGTTTATCGGTTGCTGTGGGTCACCAAGTTGACCAACTTGGTTGTCTTTTGTTCCTTTAGAATGTAATCAAATCTTGTTAAGCAGCCAACTAGTCCTGAGCAGACACTGTCAAAAGCCATGATGGCACATGTGACTGCTACAGGAACTTGAAGGTGACCATCTGCCTGAAATTTTTTGCTTTTCTTTTGCTTATAAAAAGTTAACTCTTGCCAACATTTGTCTGTCTGAGAAGTGCAATTCATCAGTCAAGGCTAACTATTTCCCTTAAGTATCCTTTCAACTATGCCAAAGCTGCACAGTTGGCTAAAAAGAAAGCTGCAGTGAAGAATCTGATTAAAATCTCTGCAGGTAAGCAATTTTGCAGTCAATCTGTCAAAGTGAAGCTGCCATAACTGGGAGGCTTACCTACAACCTCGTGAAAGCACATCAGCAATTAGTCGCTTCTGGCAGTACTTTGCCACAACACATTATCCATCATAGTACCCCAGTGTGCCACAAGCATTCTCCAATGTTTCTGCTCTAGTGAGTCAACAGACTGGAACACCTGCCTGCCAACAATTTTCTTCGGTCACGTCTGGTGCTCCAGCGAGCTGTCCCACATAAGAAGCACCATACCTAATGTTCTCAATTAAGCACTTTTAACAGCATATACAAGGTGAAGGGCTAGAAGAAGCTGTGAACATGATTCCAGCGACAAAAATGCACTGCCAAAATGCACATCTTGTGATCACAGTAATGAATAAAAATCTTTAAATGAGAAAACACACGAGAGTGCCAAATGGCCAGTGTGTGGGGTTCTAGTGGTCTCCAGGCCTGCAGGAAATGGGCCAGGAGAGGCTGGTACATTCAATTGTGGACCTGAAGCAGTGCCTTGATCCAATTTACGGGTCCTGGTTTAAAGATCACTGTGCAGTAGAGACAAATAGTATTAAACACTGTGTTATCGGAATAGTTGTTTACAGTAATTCGAAGTCATTTTTGCAATGTGTCTAGCAAGCTGCATTTATGTTGCTGAATAAGCTTTGTTGCAATCGGTATCGTAAACCAGGTATGAAATGGTAATTGGCAGCGATCTACTGTTGAGCATCCGAAAACGAGAATTGCAATTCACTGTGTTGATTTGGATGCTGCTGCACTCTAGCTAAAGTCATTTTTGGTTAAAGCTATGAACACAGATAGCAAGTTAATGACCCGCAAATTTGGCAATTCTTTACCATTCCCTTTCTTAGGAACAATATGTTAGCACATTGTACCCTTCGTTAGCATACTGTACCCATACAGCACCCTTAGTCGAGGAACAGGTGGCAAGTGTTTCAAGCGAAAAGGTGAGCTATATCCACAAACCAGACAACATCTCGCACAAGCCCATATTGTTTGTGCACAGTGCCCAACCATGTTCTCTAAAGTGCAATTTTTTTTTTAAGCGAAGCTTTCTTTGCCTCTTCGACTTTTTAACTGCTGCTGCTGTCTTTCACGCTGCACCGAGGGGTGTATCAGAGCACACATATACATGGCGGAGAGAAAAGGCGACACGTGAAAGTCTGCACCTTTCCATCACATCACTACAATGCCCTCTGGAGTGACCGGGGCGATGACATATACAATACCTTCTTAATGGCTGTAATTATCCGTAACGCCTCTCAAAAGCATTGCAGAAACTGCAGCACTTACATTTGTACTAATGTGCAAAAGTCCAGAGGGAAGGTAAATAGAATGAGAAGGTAGGAAGGGGAGGCGAAGAATGGGTAGGACTGACGCATTCACAAAACGAGTGAATAAAAGCCTTGCCACTCTTTGCTCGCAGCTCCCATACATGGGGGAGAGCAAAAAAAGCAATGTAGGAAGGCAAGGAAGCAATATCACTACACGATAGTGGTTGTGGACAAACTGGATAAACTTAAGTTTAAGGTACGGTATGGTACGTTTCTGTATTTCTTAAAAATAAAGATCGTGCAAATTTGTCAAACAAACTGATGCACGGCATGCAGACACACACCTACATTAAAGCACCATAGCATATAAGCAACACTACTAAAGCGGCCGCACGTCAAATGAACACTTCTGTGCTCACCGTGGTAGCTTTGCAGCTATGGTGTTGCTCGAGGTTGCGTATTTGATCCCAACTGCAGCAGCCCATTTCAACGGGGGCAAAATACAAGAACGCTAGTTTACTTAGATATTGGAACACGTTAAAGAACATCATGGTGTCAAAATTAATCCGGAGTCCGCCACTACAGCGTGCCTCATAATCCGATTGTGGTTTTGGCACGTACCAGCCCCATAATCCAATTAAAATTTAATAACTGTGCCCCAATGTCATTGCCATGTGAGCCAATGACAATGCTCAACCATCTCAGAGGTTATGAAATATGGTGCACAACAATGCCTCAAGCAAACACGTCCCCCTGTGTGTTCTGTTTACTACGCAGACAAACAGCAGTGGTGCATGCAAGGTAACATTTAACATCAACTCATCAATCTCACATTGCACTAAACACTGAAGAAATTTACCATTTACCGTCAATATCACTGCTAATTACTGTCAATGAAAGCAAACAGCTTAGCTTACATCAATTCCAAACATGCACGGGATACACATTTTTTTTTAAATTTTCTCTCAGGATGTGTTCTGTGACATGTGCAGTGATGCACAGTTTCAACAATTCAACAGAGTATCCTACAAAGAGCTGGTACACTTGATGAAAGGCCATAAGTTAACAGGTTGTTTCACACACCGTTGTCACCTTCCTGCTTCTATTAAATCTGACTGCTACTAGCTGCACCTATAGTGATTATAATGGCTATAAGCATGTGTGGTTCTAACCTGACAATAATAGCAGAAGAGCACACAGTTCTTGCTCTTGGAACAGATATTCACTGTGTTGATATTTCACTGCACTTCACCACACTGACAATGCAACAATATCTTTCAGTGCAACTTGTATAATTAATATCCGCCAATTTATATCCACTGCAGAACTGAGATGAGTGAAGTGTACAAACTCAAGTGCAGTGGTTGGTGAAAAGTACAAAATAAAGATGGTGGCCAAGAACTAAGCATGAGATCACATGATACAAAAAACAAATGAAAAGGAAACCAATCGCTGGAAACCGCAAAACTCGGAGTAGGCCAATCCTGGAGGACCATGACATGCCAAGCAAAGAAAAAAGGCAATTCACGTTGGTTAAAGGTGGAATTGCAGGAAGCCACATAGGAAGGTCAGCCATCAAACCAGGCACTGAAGATGTGCTCTCAGGTCTCAGACCTGCGCCGTTAGGACTACTCCTCACTAGGGCAACCAGTGAAGGACTGACCAAAGCCTTCCTACGAAAGAAGGCTTCACGACTTTGCCAGGCCACGGCATACTACCACAAGGCCTGTGGACTCCTGCACCCGTGGGAAAAATGCAAGGCGTCTTTGTGCGGGCCTGAGCATGCAAACAGCTGCCAGGCCAGGACGCCTCTTTCTCTTGACACTTCATATTCGAGGTTCCCGATGTTTCCGAGGGCCTGTTTCCTTTTGGCCAACTTGGAACAACTGTGTTTCAGCCATCTCCGACTCTGTGCTCTACCTCACTACTGCTAGGGTAAGCCCATGATTGCTTTGCTTTGTTTATCACCTCACCACAAGGCCATTCCACGGTTAACTCTTGACTAAACTGCATTTCGCCATTGGCATTTAATAAAATTAGCAATATTTGGGAGCTTCACGAACTTTCAGCAACCTTTCCATCTAACCCTTTTCCCGTCAACTTGGGTAACTGGGTAATTCGTGATCAAATGGGCATAACATCGGACTGCTGTGCAGAAGGAACAGGGTTCGAAACCAACCGTCAGACAAACTTTGGTGACTGGGTGTGTGTCACTGGGTATGTGCCGCTCCTCAATGAACGTCTTTCTTGCTAACTTGGGTTACCAAGTATGTGCCACTTTTCAAGACAAAAAAAAAAATAATAATAAATTTATCGGGGATTAGGCAGAATCAAACCCGCATTATATATAATCAGATAATCTTCTCTGAATATATAATCACACTCACCTCACACGTGGACTTCACCACAGCACCACTAGATGGCACAGCATGCTCAGTGGGAAGCGCAAGAGAGGAACCCAGCTGCATACACGCCTCATACGCATCTCTGTAGTGGCAATACGGCGCGTCCCTGCATTGCTTCAATGCTAATTGCATTAACCTCGACATTCACCATGAGATGGGTGTAGCAAACAACAACGAAGATTAGACCTGGACCCGGACGTCTAACTCGTTCGTCATCATGGCCAAAACTGCGCGAGCTGCATCCGTGGCCACTGCTCGTGCTCGGCGCAGCTTCTTCTTTATTTACAACATACTCACGCGGCTAACAAAATTGCTAAAGGCTGCCGGCTTCAAGAAAGCAAGCTTTTTGCAATGGACGCCTCATCACAGAGCCGAATGCTCTGGTTTGTTCCCGGGTTTCAGCACCACAATAAGATGTAGCAAACAATGACGGGGATTACACCCAGACCCGAAGGTCTGACTCGTTCTGGGTTCTGCTAGAATTTTCTTGCATACTGTTAAATATGTTTGTTTCCTGTGAATGTGCATTCAAACATGTCTTGCCTTTAACTGTTTTATTAAGTGTTAGTTAGCTAGTCTTTTAACCTTGTGTATATTAAACGTTTCGTGTGACCTTTGTGCAAACGTCCTTGTCCTGATTTGGGTAGTCTGAAGTTAGGCTTCAGTGACTCGTTGGAAAACAAAGAACCTGCTTCACAAACAATGATACCCAACACCCAAACAACACCCAGGCCAGTGCCCAACCTTCTTCCTACGAGACTTTCTGCAACTCAGCCTTCCACCCACACAGTTTGCCTTTTTGTTTCTTCAGAGCATTGTGTCTTCCACGTTGGTCTCCATGAAGCTTCGTAGCTCCCAGCGATTGGTCTCTTCTGAGCTTCACGGTTTCCAGCAATTGGTTCCTTTTTTATTTGTTTTCTTGTGCCATGGGCCCTTATGCTTGGCTCTTGGTCATCTTTGTCTTTTCACCAACCCACTGCATTCATGTCCACGCACTGCCCTAATCACAAGGACGAAAGCCTCACTCAGAGATCACCCATTATTTCTGGTTTTCATGAGGATTGTCAAAAAAGTTTGTCAAAAAAGTTCTCAACACCAACCAGAGGGAAGCAGCTGATGTAGCTAATCATGTGTTACTTTCAAATGCAGTCCCTTCAAATTGTCCACACAGTTCAACCAGTGATTTTACAGTGCTTGGATATGTGCAGAATAAATTTTGGAGGTCAGCCCTCTAAAGAGAAGGTAGCAGCTTGAATGACATAACGAAAAAAATGATCCCTACAGCATTCTTTCTCCAACTCTGGGATGTGAAAACCTGACAGGGAGAGATCCGGCGAGTATGACAGGTGTTGATGCACAGGCAAGCTGCAGGAATGGATGGCAGCAATTGCCACAGAGGCATGATACGGAGATACGTCTTGGAAGAGATTGACCCCTTTCCAAAGCATGAATCATTAGGCTTGATGGTGTCTCAAAGGCAATGAATCAGGGCAGCATTGTATTCTCTGGCATGGGTATGCCCCTTCTACAGAAGACCCACAGGCAACAGGCCTTCGAAATGCCAGAAGACGATAGCCATAATTTTGCCTGATGATGGAAGAGAAAGCTTTTCGGGGTGTTGAAAACAAAGGCTGTTTCAATGCTTCAACTGCAATTCACTTTCAGGACGGAAGTGGTGCACCCATGTGAGTGAGCAAGATTTTTGGAGAAACCTTGGTCACACAAGTTCATTGGTAAGGACGCACGGTACTGCAATATTCTTTACTCGTGTCAGCTACACAAATGTCCACTGTTGAGCCGCCTATCTGCCATTATATGATCTTGCACACAGGTGACCCTATCTTGCATGTCGATTTTGGCTGGCCTGCTAAAGCATGGGTGCTATTCAATGCTCGTCCACTCGCTTAAACAGCCCAGTTTAGTGTGCTAAGGAGCAGGTTCACTCCTAACGTCTCCACCATATCTTGATGGACACCGGCTGGAGTAAGCCTTTACAGGGATGAAAATTCAACAACTGAATATGATTTCAACTTCTTCATTTTTATTGGGCTGCATGCACCATCACCTACCAGCGCTTGCAAAAAAAAATTTGTGCACCCCACATGCGATAGTTATTGTGTCATGACTTTTGAAAGTCGTGTCTACTCTAGAAAAATTAGGGACTGTGCACAAGCATTTTTTGTGTAAGGCTGAGGACTTATGTGGCAGCCCTCGTACATCCCACACCTCCAAATCTCCTCCTAATTTCGTTACCCCACATAAGCTACCACTTATGAATGAGTCACTTCTCTAGGCAGCGATTCTGTTACACTAATAAGCCACCAGTCAAATGTGCTACTTACTACATTACCTGCTCAGCTAAATGTGACCAAAAGCAGCAATAAAAAGAATGTGGTATTATTATTATTATTATTATTATTATTATTATTATTATTATTATTGGTCCTGGTGTTAATATTAGCCATCAGGTGTTCCACAACATGGACCCAAGACCAAATGCACAAAAACACCATATTCAGTGTGCTGTAGTACAGCCGCAATAGCCACCGTGCACAGATAAAATGCACATTTCATGATTGTCATATTAAGTAACGAGTTTTTGTCAAGTAAACGTACTTGGTTATGGATGGTACTGTGCTTTCAGCAGCAATGGTAGCAGCAGCTGCCAGATGTGATTTAGGCGATGCCGTTGCATCCTGCTGTGGAGCTGTACAGGTACTTGCCTCAGCTGGAGCTGGCCTACGAACGTTAGTTCGGAGGCGCCTGCGCACCATAGACAAACATTACGCGTGTGATGCACCGCACGCATAATGCAAAGACATGGGATCGTTCCCCACCTGCAGCAAGTTGTTTTTCTCATTTACTTTCCTTGCCATTAATTTATCATTTCTTTAATTCAATTAGTAAGTACAAGTAACTTCCCCTATGTTGTTCTTGGTGTCCTTGTTTGTTGGCTTCTGACAATATGAACAATAAAAATTGGGCCCGTTGGTTAACTGCCTTTCTTCTCGTTATAACAGGCCTTGTAACCCCACAAAATGCCTTGAGTTATGATACTGACATTTTCAGCTCTTGTATTTGCTCTTTATCTGACTTATGTCTTTGATTTAATTCAATTTCTTGTTGCATCTTGTACCACTTTCCTTCAGGTTTTCTGTTCTGTTTTTGTTTTCTGTCCTTCATGTAGCACAAGTGCTCCAATACTAACGCAAGGAGCTGTTCTTGAGCACTTTCAGAAATAAATGAAATGAAATTCTTGCTGTACGTAAGAGTACTAGATAGGCACAGAAAGTATTTTGTATTCTACACAATGCTTTCTCACAAAAGTTTGTCAGCACACTATATCAAAATGAGCTTCAATTAGTAAACATAATTTCTTATTTATTCATTCACCCTCACAGCCCTTAGGGTATTAGAGAAGAGAGTATTTACAATGCTAATAAATACAATACAGCAGCCACAACAAAACCAATACAATGAAACTGGCAATCATAACAAGAATGATGCAACAGTTGCGTAGTTACTTACAAACCACGTTTACAGTGCACTTCTAAAAGCATTACTGTCCCTAATTGTGACAACACTGTGTGGAAGGCCGATTCCAATTAAATATTGAGTGTGAATGGACAAGTTATGATAACATCCACTGTTCGAAAGTGGAATACCTACTTTATGATGGTGATCAATGACCATCATCATACGTGATTAATGCATGCTCAAGTGTAGGATGGTTTTGTTAGTAGCCTATCCTTAAGGAATCAGTTGTTATAATAAATCTTATGAAATAAACAAAGGTAGAAAAATATTGTACAATGAGAAAGGCTGGGTAAAGAAAGTGTAATACCTGTGGCACACAGGCACAGAAAATGACATAAACTCGCTAATGCCTTAAATTTTAATGCCACTTGTGTGATGACACATGGACGAACTTAATATCATTTATTATCTAATGCATTTGCCATGACTCATTTGACTAAGAAATGGGTATTCTCAGCACCATAGCTAGTGCACTGCAGTATAATTGAAGCATTATTAACAGCTTCTATCTTGTAAAAAATAATTTCTACACAACTATCCACTACAACACCCCTGTCAGGAGTTGTACTCGCCAAACTCCTCAGGTCAGCATTGGAACAGCTTCAATGGGACAGGTGCAAATTCACTTTGGGTCTCTAGATTTGACATGCAATGACTGAAGTTGCTACGGTGAATTGCAACGTTGTAAAAGACAGGAAAAAAAAACTCGAGCTAATGGCACGATAGCATGTGTTCTTACCTTTCACTATTCATGGCGGCAGCAAGAACTTGTAAATGCTCATTTATTTTTTATTTAGTACTTTAAGCTTTCTCGCTCATAGTGTCATTGACATCATAGTGTCAAATGTCATTAAATTTGGAGATGTGGCAGCTTCGCAAAAAAAAATTTTGTTTGTCAACTTAAGGTAGCAATGAATGAATGTCATTTTTTGTGCCTGTGTGGCGCAGATACACTCGCGGTGTAATGGTAGTTGGAATGAATTAAACGTGATGCACGGTTTTGTACCACTTTTACATCTGGTACGAGTGATTAGAGACCAGGATCCCATGAGCTGCTGCATATTTAAGTTTAATTAAGACCAATGCTTTATAAGGTCGCAACTTGAAAGATGAGCCTGAGAAAGATTTCTGTAAAGGCAACCTAACGCACAGTGCTGTCCACTGCTGTGTAGAGCACATGAATGGCCGGCTTTGCTCTGCAGGATGACACCTGGCGACGGCTGTTGGGTCCGAGATAGCATGCCCTAGAGCATGTGCAGCCAAATAAACATGCAAACATGCACGTGTTGCATTTACCCAGAGGTGATGTTCGTAAGAGACTTTGTTATCTCAAACAGTTTGTGAGCGCACTTCATTTGTTGTGAAAGAACTGGTGCACATTATTAACCCATACACTTCATTCTATGGCATTTGCCTTGCCGCAAGTGCCCTCTGACTGAGTGTAGATTAGAGTAAACAAAGCCACTTTTCAATATCGCCCCTCATCAAAAGCAGTTCTGCATGTCTGCTAGGCCATGCATGCTCCTGGGCACACTATCTTGGATCCAGCAATTGCTGCCAGGTGTTGCCTTGCAGAGCAAAGACGGTCGGTCGCGCGCTCTACGCAGTGGACAGCACTGTACATCTGACATTGTTATGTGATCAATGCGAGTTTTCCAAGGCGAGTTATTTGCTGTGTGCATACCCTCCTATCAAGCCATAGCGTTAGCCGTCAATATTTATTCCATGCAGCCAAGGCTATGGCCGCACCTTGGATATGTCATGCGGAGACATGACTTGTCCACTTCCGGTTGATATGAGCCAGGTGTTCCTGTGTCTCTATGCAAAAGTTTTTCTCCCAACTGGCGCAGCTGTGGCCACAAAATTCAGTTCGTGTGCAGAGCTTACGTATTCTACAGCTTACAGTCACTGCAATTTACACCCTGCGCAGTCCGCAGTGTAAGAAGATAAGCTCGGTAGCTGCCATTCAGGCTTCTACCACCAAATATCTGAGCCCTACCAGCTGCCATCACCGTACTATCATTATTCGTAGCACTATTTCTTACCCCTCACCTTCCTCCATGCGGCGTCGCACTTCTACAACAAATACCGACTTTTCTGAAGACTTCATCCACTTCTCGCAAGCACGTGCAGATGTATGTACAGAAAACTGTAGCAGACGAGCCGCAATATTTGACACATGTGTGCCACTGCTTTAAAGAAAGTTATGCATATTTGTGCAGTCGCGTTTTTCATTTTTACAGGTACACAAAATACTCAGGCTCCTATTAAACAGAACTCAAAAAATGTGTTCCATTCAAGAAAAGCAGCGCTATAGCGAACGATTCAAAAATATCACTTGGGTGCTAATGCACATTTTGCCAGCACTAGTAGACGAGCTCCGGGAATACATCAGTCAGATTAGCACTGACA
Organism: Dermacentor andersoni; assembly: GCF_023375885.2. Lineage (NCBI taxonomy): Eukaryota > Metazoa > Arthropoda > Arachnida > Ixodida > Ixodidae > Dermacentor > Dermacentor andersoni. The sequence goes on from NC_092816.1 coordinate 18,116,369, forward strand.
AGAGAAAAAAAAAAAGAAAACTCGAAAACACTGCACCAATCCCACAAGTTTACCATTTTTATGCTGCCTCTGGGCATATTTCGTACCGCGCCCGTTGCAAGGATCAAGTGCGTGAAACCATTACCCCATGACAGCGACACGGCGTTTCCACAAATGCCGAAATGCCGGGGCTACGGGCTGTGGGTCACATGCGCTGCCCGCGAGCAAATGTTCATTTCACAAAAGGCCTTCACAAAAACAAGACGAGAGCCACAGCATAGAATGAAGAACCAACAAACACGGCGAGATACATGGGGGAAACATTTTACGCATGTTTTAAACAATGCCTCCTTCACTAGATGCCCGCCGCGTTGCTCGCTTTCCCATTGTAGCGGCGGTTCCCTTAGTTGAAGTTAGTTTAGCATAAATTCCGTGAGGCGGCGCTCGTTGCCTTTCAACTTCCGGCGGATGTGGCAGCGGCGGCTGAATGCATCCGCCGGGCGTCTGTTAGTGGGCGTTATTGCGGGCCTCCGAGACGGTGACAGATGCCATGTTAATCTCAGAGGCCGCAGCACGTGATTGAAAGTTGCAGGCGTTCGCCATGAGAGGCGCTCGTTGCCTTTTCGCGGAGGACAGAAAAGGGAGAGGGCCCGGAACCGAGCTACCGGACAACGCGGCAGGCATATAGTAAAGGAGGCATTGGTTTTAAACCATAGCTAATGTCGCCGTCAATGTGGCTGGTGAAAAAGTACCCAGACGCCCTAGGAAATGGCAAAACGTTTTTTGAAAATCTCTATAACTAAAAAGTATGTCTATACTTGTACAAGCTTCATGACACTAGAAAGTTTGTTTTGTGCAAACTAAAAAACAATGCGCTTTTTTTTTACATGACAAACATGACGTATTTTCGGCTTTTGCAGCATACACACTAAAACAAAATTACACCCTTTGGGTCGTATCTTGCCACACAACAATAAACGTCATCTGTCTTGTCCGCATTTCCTTTCTTTAACGCTGCGAGTCCGGTACTTCCCAGTAACGAACGGCATGCGCGTTATCAGCATGACATATATCATTCCCGACAGGAAAGTAGCGGGCGCGGCGTTTTAAATAAACGAAAGCAAGGCAGATGACGATTATTGTTGTGTGACAGAAGGTCTCTTCGATTTGGCTTGCACTGGCTGCACTAGTTCTGAAAAGTGCCGCAGTGGTGCCGAGCGGGTGCAGCACCGGCAGCGCCGGTTCAGCAAGTGCAGCTGGAGCCGCACTAGCGCACGACTGCAAAACGAAGACGGAAGTGCAGGCCTAGCAGAGGCATAGCTTTGTTTACGTGTTTTACGTGCACGTTGTGTATCGCTGGCACCGCTTGCGACGTAAAATGGCCCTCTTTGAAATTGCCATGGAGCTATTGGACTCGGAAAGCGACGACGACTGCGACTACAGTGACATCCACGTTGACTCCGACGACGAGTTCGACGATGTGTGTGTTTCGGTAGCCTGTGCGTTGGTACGAAGAGATGCAAATCGTGTGCCGGGGTACGAGAACGTGATAACCAGGTATCATGAGCATGAGTTTAAAAGATTGTTCAGGCTCTCTAGAGAAACATTTGACTGGCTAAGTGGTCAATTCAGAGCTTCGACCTTCTATCCAAACGCGCTTCAAGGGCGTCAAAAAATATCCGCTGAAAAGACATGCCTAATTGCTCTTGTGTATGTCGGCTCGCAAATGTCGATGTACGCCATAGGAGACAAGTTTGACGTGGCAGAGTCGTCAGTGCATGCATGCGTGACGCGGTTCGTCCACTTTTTGCACTCACTTAGCGGTGATGTTATATGCTGGCCCAGCAGTGCAGAAATGAGTCGCATCAAGGCAGGTTTCCTCGCCAAGAGTGGAGGCAAAGGCCCACGGAATGCCATCGGCTGCATCGACGGTTCGCACATCCAGATCCTGACTCCAAGCGAATCGACGCAGTCATATTTCAATCGCAAGAAGTGGCCATCTATTATTTTACAAGGGATTTGCGATGATAGGAATCGCTTTCTGAATGTTTTCATTGGGTTCCCTGGATCTGTCCACGATGCCCGCGTTTTGAAGGAGAGCCCATTCTTCGCACGTGCGCCATTGGAATGTGGTGAAAACTACATTCTGGGGGATAGTGCGTATCCTCTGATGCCTTGGCTGATGACTCCATTCAGGGACAATGAAGCCTCATTTCCGTCTTGGAAAAAACACTTTAATAAGCGACACAGCCAGCAGAGGGTGTCCATCGAGAACACCTTCGGCATGCTTAAACAGCGTTTCAGGAGGTTGTACCTTGTGGATGCCAAAACTGTTGTGCAGTCCTGCTATATAGTCATGGCAGCGTGTGTGCTCCACAACCTGTGCAACAGCGAGAGGGACTTCTTCCAGGAGCTGACAGCTTTACCACAAGAGGAAGATGTGGGTAATGACGACAGTGAAGGGGATTTTGACTGCAGCCTGCCAGGCTACAGTCAGTCCCTGCGAGAGTTCATTGCAAAGGAGCAGTGCTAGGAACATGTCGCATCTCTGTGAATGCCATGCCAATGTGGAAAAGTGTTTTGTAAAATGATTTGTCTCATATATGAGGAATGTTTTCATTTGAAATAAATTGAACATGCAGTGGTAGTGCAAGACAACTTTATTCTTCCTGTTGCGACCCTTGTTGCTTTGCAATCAAATCTAGCAGGCGATCAAATCTCTCCATGCGGTCTGCATGCCGCTTTGCCCGCTCTTCCTCCCACTTTTTTCTTTCTTTTTGTTCCTCAGCTCTCGCTTCGGCTTGCTTCTCTCTTGCTTGCCCCATTTTTTCCAGCACCTCCAAAAGGGGAGTAAGCTGTGACTTCCTGTGGCGTTTCCTTTTAGAGGCCGGGCTGTCCTCAACTGTTGCAGACAGTCTGTCCTCGACTGGCACAGGCAAAAGCTCGGCGGATGCTTCTGTGGTGCTTGTCCTGTAGAAAATATACACACAGATGCCACACCAATTCCAGGTTTTCCACAAAAACTGTCGTTCGCTTACCCTGAGCATCCGCTGGGGAGGATTGCCTTTCCGGGCTCCAAAAGCAATCTTGGGTTGATACTGTGTTCCTTTTCAAGTATCTCTGACAGTTCCCTGTGTAATGCGTGATGCACAAATGAAAAACCCCATTGAATACCATAGTAAATGAGCACACTTACTCTTCATATTCGCAGGTCACGCGGTGGTGACCAGATGAACTGTTCTCCTTCTTGCTCCTCTTATATGCTCGGTCAAGTGACTTCCACTTATTTTCAATCTGTGTGCTGGTCATATTGCACATAAATTCCTTATTGATCAGCTCGGTGAGTCTCACCCACAGAAGCTTTCTTGTGCTAAAATGAAAGCATAGCAAGTTAAATACAAAACACACTGCTACATGTGACTGAAATTTTGCGGTACCTTTAGTACTTAAGTGTGGCGCTTTCTGGTACTCTGAAATCATATTTGCATACTGGCTGCCACACATTTCAAACACTCTTGAGATGAGAATTGATGTACTAAGCTTAAACAAATCCTGCAAAGTATGCATGAAAACATTCCATTGACATTGTTGGAAGTATAAATTTGAGAAACGACAGTACACTTCATTGTTGCTCATAATATTGGTGGCAACATCAAATGAAACGTAAAAGGCAACGTACCGGAGTTCTCTGCTCTTTCCAACCAAGTTCTTCATCTCCGTGTACTTGGAGATGAAGAACTTGGTTTTGCGAGTACTCCATATCTCCGATGTTTCTTCAGCGGACGCGGATGCCGTTGGAAAGGCGCCTGGCCCCACTCCATCGAAGCCGTCACTGGCGCAGGCCGGTGTCGGTGGTCGTGTTACAGGAGGAATATTTTCAGCCTGTGAATCTTGGGCCACGAACCGGAGTGTTACGCGCTGCCCGTCTGCGAAGACATAACATAATATTTGGAATGTGCACACAGCACAGCACGATATCTCAGAAATGCTAAATGGATCTAAATCAATGCCGCAATTAGACGGGGACCTATGCGTTGATCGTGGCCAACCGCTACACGTGGCCACGAGTACGAATAAAGCACAAACTGCCCGCTAACCATGCTTTCATCGAAAACATGCAGCACCACTTGCCTGATGCCTCGTATATATATCCATTTGCGTTTACGTCCTCCAGTGGTGAGCCGTCGGGTTTGTAGACAAGCCTAACTTCTTTCTGGACGCCGTGGACGAAAACATGCATCGTCGTCTGCTCTTGGCTGGGCGGCAAGTACGCCATGCTGCACTTTTCTCTGCACTTGCTCTGGAGCGCGTGCAAGCCGGCCGAGAACTCGTGCAGCACTTGGCCAGCACCTTGACAAAACGAGGAGAAAAGTGTAGAGGGCGCGCGCTGCACCAGAAAAACGAGGATGGCGGTGCTGCACCCACTGAACTAGTGCAGCCGGTGCTGCCAAATCGAAGAGACCAAGATATACAACCGAAAGGGTGCAAACCTGTTTTTACACTCTTAGAAAAATTTACACCTTTTGGGGCGTATCTTGACCCCCAACGATAATCGCCATATGTCTTGCCCACGTCTCCTTTCTTTAACGCTGCGAGCCCGGTACAACCCAGTCACGAACGGCATGCGCGTTATCAGTGTGATGTAGCATTCTCGACAGGAAAGTAGCGAGCGCCGATTTTTCAAGAAAGGAAACGCAAGCAAGGCAGATGACGATTATCGTTGTGGGACAAATATACACCACAAAGGGTGCAACCGTTTTAAGAGTGTAGAGTGTGCACTCTTAGAAAAATTTACACCCTTTGGGGCTTATCTTGTCCCACAATGACAATCGTCACCTGTGTTGCCCGCATTTCGTTTCTTGAAAACGCTGCGCTCGTAACTTTCCTGTCGGGAATGCTATGTCATGCTGATAACGCGCATGCCGTTCTTTACTGGAAAGTAGCGGGCTCGCCGCGTTAAAGAAAGGACATGCGGACAAGACAGATGACGATTATCGTTGTGTGGCAAACATACACTCCAAAGGGTGTAAACTTTCTTAGAGTGTACACTCTTAAAACGGTTGCGCCCTTTGGGATGTATATATTTGTCCCACAACGGTAATCGTCATCTGCCCTGCGGGCAAGACAGATGACGATTATCGTTGTGTGGCAAATATACACTCCAAAGGGCGTAACCTTTTCTTAGAGTGTGTACGCATTTCCTTTCTTGAAAACGCTGCGCTCGTTACTTTCCTGTCGGGAATGCTGTCATGCTGATAACGCGCATACCGTTCGTTACTGGAAACTACAGGGCTCGCCGCGTTAAAGAAAGGAAATGTGGACAAGAGAGGTGACGATTAGTGTTGTGGGACAAGATACGCCCCAAAGGGTGTAATTTTTTCTAAGAGTGTAAGAATCGTTTACTCCCTTTAGCATGTATATTTGCCACACAACAATAATCGTCATCTGCCTTGCTTGCGTTTCCTTTCTTGAAACTCGGCGCTCGCTACTTTCCTGTCGAGAATGCTGCGTCACACTGATAACGCGCATGCCGTTCGTGACTGGGAAGTACCGGGCTCGCAGCGTTAAAGAAAGGAAACGCGGGCAAGACAGATGACGATTATTGTTATGGGACAAGATACGCCCCAAAGGGTGTAAATTTTTCTAAGAGTGTTAAACAAATTTACACCCTTTGGGGCTTATCTTGTCCCACAACAATAATCATCAGTCTTGCCCGCGTTTCCTTTCTTTAACGCTGCGAGCCCGGTACTTCCCAGTCAAGAACGGCATGCGCACTATCAGTGTGACGCAGCTTCTCGACAGGAAAGTAGCGAGAGCCGAGTTTTCAAGAAAGTAAATGCAAGCAAGGCGGATGACGATTATTGTTGTGGGACAAATATACACCCCAAAGGGTGCAACCGTTTTAAGAGTGAAGAGTGCAGGCAAAGTTACACACCCTTTGGGGTGTATCTCTGCCACACAACGATAATCGTCATCTGCCTTCTTGCATTTCCTTTCTTGAAAACGCCGCGCCCGCTACTTTCCTGTCGGGAATGCTATGTCATGCTGATAACGCGCATGGCGTTCGTTACTGGAAAGTACTGGGCTCGCCGCGTTAAAGAAAGTAAATGCGGACAAGACAGATGACGCTTATTGTTGTGTGGCAAGATACGACCCAAAGGGCGTAATTTTGCTTTAGTTGTGCGGCAAAAGGGTGTAATTTTGCTTAAGAGCGTATGGCGGCGTGCTTTCGCGAGGAATGTAAACAAGAGGGGAGAACTGGCCTGACACGATGGCGGAGCAACGCCAACTTCCGGTTTCACTTTAGCTTCGCAAAGAGTGACGTCAGAGGCCTTCCTCGTTTCTTTTTTTTTTTTTTTTTTACGTTTGCGCAAGGTGGTTTGCGCGCAGACGTTGGGCGATCCCTCAAATGAACATCTGCTCTCAGTTTATTCCTTCCCCCATGTTCCCAATACTATCAATAAGACCAATACAATCATAGAGAAAGAAATCGATACGAATCCACAGCCACCAACGCGCCCACGCGTCCACTATCAAGAGACGCATTGATCACGAAAGTAGTGGGACGATCCAAAGAACCAAAGTACAAAGAATACGGATAGCCCTGAATCAAAAGCACGCGACCGCTTGTTTGTTCACTTCTGTACATCAAATTCGTGTTTCGCAAGGTCACATATTTCAGACTGGGAAAGACTCCTCAGAGCCATTGTTATCACTCGTTTCTCCTCTAAAGCATACCACTACTTCCGTAGTGACCCGCTACGTGCTGGCGAGTGTACTAGTGCTGGCTGCATTTTCAGTGGTCTGCTTATGTTGGAGCACCTTATCACTTATGCTGCTTGTGCTACATTCGTGGATTTAGCATTACCCCTGCGGCGTGCAGGTTGTTTTGGGAGAACTGTCACGGTACCACCGTTGCATTACACATACCCTGCTGATGCCCTTTTTGCAGGAGTGGGCGGCTGCTGAGGTGAGCGAAAACGTTAGTCGCTCTACGACACATTTGTCTCAGGTAAACTGCAGTATGCCGAATAATCGCATCTTGTGGCCGGATGCTGTTGACTGCTGAACGGTCGCGGTGCCATGTGCATAGTGATCTTGCTCATGGGATGACTGTAACATTTGGTAAGGTGAAGTTGATACAAAACAGGCAGGTATTCTGTTATCAAATGTAGTTTTCGGTAACGTGTAACACGACGTCCTCTAAGGGCATTATGTGAAGCATCATCGCAACAAATTGTAAGAGCAAACGGGAAGGCAAATTATGAAGTGAATAAATTAAGCTTTCAAAGTACATCCCTCTTGGTGAATATGCGATCGTAATTTTTTCTATTGACCAGCTGTCGTGCAACTTATAGCTGCTAAATGAAGAACTTATAGGAAAATTGCTTGAGTGTTTTAGTTGCGAGACATAACAATTTCGATGTTCTTTTTTTTTATGTGAATGTCGGGCCGCTTTTTGATTAAACTCAGCCATATTTTTTTCCCTCCTATGTAAGTTGAGCGGCAAAACTTCCAACTGCTACAATACACATGGCAAAAAAAAAAAAAAAAGTCAGTGCACGGCAATGGCTTAGCTGTTTCCTTTTTGTTTATACTTGTGCAAAAACCAAGAGGTACCATAGCCCAATCTTTTCAGCAGAAAGTTCCAGCTATCAAAAAGTGAGGTTTGAATTAGCAATCATTGAGCACTGATTAGGTGTTCCCTCTCATATTAACTTGTCCCCATTACAATACATTAATAACAATACAATACATTAATATATAATGAGACTAAACAGTCGAAAGTTGGCGTTCCCCTTGTTCCCTTCTGTCCTTGTTTACGCCAAGCGATCATATATATATATATATATATATATATATATATATATGGTCTACTCAACACCGACTAGCCCAGCAACATGTACTTTTGGATCCCATTACACTGCCTTTGAAGAATGCATCGTGGAACAGGTGTAGTTTAATGGATGTAGTAATGGCAAACGAAAGCCAACTTATGATATTATTGGTAGTAGCCGGCACTTGAATAAAGAAAAGTTTGTTAGTATACTCTTTTACCATCTTTTAATGGTTCTGTTGAGTTCCTTGGTTACAAAAAAATGAACAGCTCACGTGTTCACCCCTACATTGCTGATGGAAAACAATGGCATGTGCATTTATTGGAGCTGCGCTGCATGGACAGGAGCCTCCTTCGTGCTCGGAGTTTTCATTGAGACACATTTCTCTTTGATATCGCAAGCAGTAATGTTTACTGCCGATCACTGATGCCAAAAAATTATAGTAAAGGTTACCATACTGGTTTCAGCCATGTGTATCTGGTTCTTCATGAGCATGTGCATTATGTATTGGCAGGTTTGCTCTTCAAGCATAGCCAGCCTGCACATTGCATCGAGAGCTTCATGCAGATGCCATTTACACTTATGAAAAAGTTGATTGCACTTTGTACTTAAAACATAATTTGTCATTTATACATGCACTCATATCTCTGTTATAATTCCAACCTGCTCACTCTCTTGCACCTCTTTGTTGCAGACTAGGTACTAGTCTTAATTGTGCTTGTGTGCTAGCTGAAGCTTGCTTGCTACCTGCCCACAACCCTGTCATATCACCATAATCATCAGCAATGTCTACTTCAGGATGAAGCGATCTCCAATAAATATGTTCTTGCTTCAGTTAACTCCATACTATGCTTGCAGGTTTTGTAATCTCACGAGTCCATCTAATCCGCTGCAACTTTACCCACAACCTTCGCATGCGAAGATTGTGGAATTGTTCCCCATTTGCGGCAAGTTGTTTTCTCATCCACTTTCATTTTTTGTTAATTTATCATTTCTTTATTTCATTTATTAAGCACAAGTAATTTCCCCTATGTTCCCCTAGACTGCTCAATGTGCAGTCTTTAGCTTCCTTTCAACTTCCTTTGTAGTCCATCAAATTCCTGCCCATCAGGCGTGAACTATCACAACTTTCATTTTTAGTGATATCAGCAAACTGCCATTCTTGACCAGGGAGTTCTTGTCAAATGCATTGCAATGCAAATGCTTTATGTATGCACAGTTGAGGTTGGAGTAGTCAGCTACAATTCGAAAACTGCAGTATCAGTAGAATGAGGTATCTGTATCTGGTAATATATTATTGTTTCTATTGTTAATAGTTATGTTGCTTGCATTTGTCATGTTGATCTGTTTGTGGCTGACATTTTGAACATATTTACCTAGAAGAGGCCCCAGCCATCTTTTCAGCATTGGGCAGAACATAATTTTTAAGATCTGGAACACATTCTTTGGTATCTGATGTGCAGGGACCATGAAGATAAACGACAAAAATCTGGTGAGCTTTGCGCTAAGCTCAAGCCCAGTCGACCGGGAAGGCTGGCTGCTCAAGCGTGGGGAAGTCAACCGTGCTTACCAGAGACGCTGGTTCCTTCTCAAGGGAAACCTACTGTTCTACTTTGAGAAGAAGACTGACCGGGAACCATTGGGCGTGGTCATTCTTGAAGGCTGCACTGTTGAACTGGCTGAGAATGAGGAGATGTTTGCTTTCAAGGTAGGCATTCCCTGCACTTGTCTGAACCCTGCTTGTTGCGGAAAGAATAGACGAAAAAAAGCACAAAAAGGGAAGAAAGGTGTGGGCAGCTGTTAGTATAAACATAATGTCTGCGCAACACTTCAAGAGAGAAAAAAGAACATTTCACCATCCAGTGCATTAACGTACAAGGAGGGCACTATATATTCAATACGATTAAATACCAAATTGAATGGTGTCCTATGTGATTCGGTCTTGAAATAGAATTGTCACTATTCGTAAATATAAATATTTTTCTAATAGTTTCGAATATTTCGGAATGTCAACTGTATGCAGTTAAACGTAATTGGAGCAAAAGTGCAATAAATATTATCCCTGCATAAACATCAGAACTAGCGTAGTGGAACATGCTACATTGATCAGGGAGCCAGACTTTACTGACCGTACAGTAATAATTTGCACTCTCCACAGAGTTACTCTGTGTGTTTGTGTGGGAGGTGGGGGGGCTTTTAGTAAACAATGCTTCATAATGTGCAATGTAATGATGTAAACTTGCAAAGGTTAGGAATGCTGGAATGCGGACATTGTTAAATGTTAGTTGTTATAATGGCTGTTCATTATTCAAAAACTATTCGAAAAGCATTTCATATTTGATTCGATTCTGGCACTATTCGATTTATGTTCGATTATGTCTCAAAATATACTATTCACACACTTATACAAAGACAATGTATTCACCTGCTGCTATGGTGTAGGGGTTATGGTACTCTGCAGTTAAGCACAAGGTCAATGGTTCAATTTTTGGCCATGGCAGCCGCATTCCTATGGAGGCAGAATGTAAAAATGCTTATTTACCACACTTTGGTTGCATGTTAAAGAAACCCAGGGGCAGCATACTCAAGCAGTCGCTTTCTGGGATGTGATCACTTTCACAAGGTTTCATGTGGCTCAATATTGGACACAGAAATATACGATTGACATGTCTGGTGCCAAGTCACCCAAATCTCTCAGAAGTGATCATATCCCCAAAAGTGACTGCTCGAGTATGCCGTCCCAGGTAATAAACATTAATCCGTCTACTACGTTGTTCCTCATATCCCACTGTGCAGCTACGCTGTGTTAAATGCATGGTTGCATGACGGCTGAAGCTAAGATTCCTGACTTTTTTTATTTACGTAAGCAATTGGACAAGTGTTATAACTTTTCCTTAAAGCTCGATGTCGCGGGATCAAATTTTGGCCATGGCGGCCGTATTTCGGTAAGGACGATGTGCAAAAACGTCCGTGTACCACGTATTGGGTGCACGATAAAGAACTGCAGGTGGTCAAAATTAATCCAGTGTCACCCACCGCTGCATGCTTCATAATCAGATGATGGTTTTGGCTTTAATTTAATTAACTTTTTCTTCACTATCAATATTTAAGATCTCATTTTTAGCAGATGTATAGCCACGTGCAAAATGCCTACAGTTTCATTCCACTTGGCGTTTTAGCCAGTGCAGTCAACACTTTAAGCCAAGTGTTTTAAGGAAAGGTATTCAAGGAAATTATTGGTTTGGATTTGCATTAAAGTCCTGTTGGAATCTGTAACATCGAGAAAATTTCGTGAAAGCATGCACAGTCATCCGTTAGCCTTCTGGTCAGCTCACTTGGTAGTGCAACGTCCTCTGAAAGGCAGTTGTGCCTAGGATTACCAACTGTCCCAAATTTAGCAGTACAGTCCTCACTTTCGAGTAAAAGTCCTGACTCAACCCTGTTGATATGGCCAAATGTCCCGACTCTTACTTTTTTTCTTAGGTTATCTATAAACAATTTCCTTTGTACCATGCCTGACGATCTGGTTCTTCTCTTTAGTTGAATTGTCATGAATATACAGGCGATATCATTTTTGTCATGGTTCTAGTTCTGCTGTAGGCCCTGACTGTTCATGGCATCTCTATCTGTATTGGTAGCTGTGTTAGCCTATATGAAATTCCTGCGGAAACCATCTCCACATGACTGTCGACGATTATGTGATTATCTGTGATTATCTGCAATGTGGCAACACACCTTATACCTACTGCCAAAACACGTCAAGCTTAAGGCGTGCACTGCAACCGTGCTACTCTCTCATGCTTCCCTCTGGATACGCTGCACCATCTAGTGGCGCCGGTGTGAAGTTCACTTGTGGTGCATGTATGAATAGCATACAAGGTGTTTCGCGTAATTTGAACCAGGCATTTAAAGAAAGTGGTTAACCGTAGCTGAATGAAACCAACAGAATATGGTTTGCCGTCATGTGGCACTCCTTAGAGTGTTTCTTATATTCTGTTTGATTAGTTAACTGAAATGAATTGTGCAAAATTTTTAATATTCACTTTAGAGCCAAGTGCATTTCGTTGCGTTGTAGAGGTGATTCAAAAACAACCGATGCAATTTTTTGTGGCAACATACATGCCGCGTGGGGATTTTTTCGGCGTTTAAAGAAAGCCAGCGAAATATGAAATAAAACCATGTGACTGCGCTCGTGTGCATCGTATTGCAGCGCTCTCAACCTTCCTTTGTGTGAAAAATCTGTGCGTGTGGACCATGGCGAAGTAAGCGGCCGCGGCTCTGGGCATCGGCTTCACAGTGCATCAGCATCTTTGGCGGTAGTACATAGAAAGGAAGCACCGTCATCCCTGATACTCTAAAGAGGGCCACGTGACGGCAAACCATATGTCGATTTCATTCAGCTGCGGTTAACCACTTCCCGAAAATCCTTGATTCAAGTTACATGAAACACCCTGTTTATTAAGACAACATTGTCTGAAAACATGTGTCATGGGTTTGATTCTTTTTAACACCCAAGAAATTTTAAACGATTCCTTTTCTCTTTCTCTCTCTCTCTCTCATTGAAGACTGGCACATACCCCGTGGCAAATACGCAGTGACACAAGTTGACGGGAAAGAGGTTCAGTGAAAGGCAGCACACACCCATTGTCACATCCCCACTGATTCAAGTTAGTCCGACAGTTGGTTTCAAATACTGTTCTCTCAGCACAGCAGCCTGATTCTCTATTCATTAGACCATTAATACCCAGTGATTCGAGTTGGCATAAAGAGGTTAGCTGAGGACAAATATATAGGCATACTGCAAACTGGGTGAAGTTCCCAAAGAATGCTAATCGCATTAAAATGCTTGCTTCCACATACAGACTGGTGGCCCCTGGCAGTGGCCAGCCCCGCTGTTCCGACTTTGTCCACTAGAGAGTTGGCAGCCTTAGTTGTATCAGGTTTGATACCCGGAGCAGGGCGAATTTTTCTTCGACTGTGAGGCATTCTTTTTGAGAAACTCAAATGGATTCTCTTTGTAGGTCTATGCTACCTTTACGTGCTCTTTTCCCTTCCATTGATTAAATATTTGGAAGAGGGCAATTACTTTTAAAATATCCTTGAATAGTTCTCATCGATTTAAGTATCACTATGGAGCTCCATCTTCATTTGCAGCACTATGTTTAGGATTGACAGTGAAGCTGTAGTGGTCTTCTCTGCAGGTTTGAAAGATAGAGTGGCAGATGTGTTCATGGCAGTAAAAGCTGTTGTTTCTTCCCTGGGTGGCAGGTTGTGTTTCATGGCTCCGGAAACCGGATGTACATGCTGTCAGCCGACACACAGGAGTCAATGGAGGCTTGGATGAAAGCGTTGGCATGTGCGTCTTACGATTACATGAAGCTCATGGTTGCTGAACTGCAGCGTCAACTCAGCCAAGTAGCAGAGGCTGAGCGCCTTGCCAAATGTGGCAACACTGTGCCCCTGCTCATTGGAGGACAGCTGCCTGGAAACCGCTCTGACAGCTGCCTGTGTGTGCGAGATACTCCATCAGGCCGGGCAGCACGTTTCAACCCTTTTGACCGCTGGAAGGAGGACGGGTGTAGTGGCAATGACAGCAGTGAAGCGGCCAAGCGAGGCAGCGGTGTCCCAACTAGCACCCCAGTGTCGTCACGGTCATCAACAAAGTACACGTTTGCCGAGCTTCATAGACGGCACGGAATGCGATTTCGGAAACTCATAGAGGAGCGGAAGCGAAAAGAGGAGAAAGAGCGTGGCTTAGATCTGCTCATCGATCTCTGAGAGCTGTTTTATCCTATAAAGAACCCCAATTTCTCTTTTTTATCAACTGGAGACATTTGCAGACCATCTGGGCCAGATATTAGTGCTGCTTATTGCATGATTTAATTAGTCTTCGTATGACCAAAGGCCCTTTGCTTTTTGTACGGTCTGCTTGTTCCACTGTCTGGAGGAAGTTGCAGTTTCCGGAGAGTATGCAAGTCATCTGGAAAGCAGCAAATTTTTTAATGTCATTGCGAGGCTATACATTCTATATGTAGCACAGTGTAAGGAGACCCAGCTCACATTGAGTGCAACTAGCTTAACTTAGGCTAGTCGGTTTGTGATGTTGACATAAATTCTTGTCTTCTGTATTGCTGAAAGGTTCTATGCTATCAGTTCATATGGGCCTGGCTGCATGTGTAATGAAATATGGTGGCTATATTCATTGCTGAAGCTAGGGACGGTCACGGTAGCAACTCCAGTGAAATTTTGCAGCAGCCCGTACATGCCTTCTTGCACTTTTTCTCGCACACAACTATTTTGGCATGTGAGTTTGCTCACGCAAAGTGATGGCATACAAGAATGACCCCAAGATGATGATATATCTTAATATAGGTTGGTGATGCAGGGCTAGCACAATGGCCTAGCAGCATCTTCTGCTGTACTGATGCCCGAGTGACTTTTCTGTGCTGTAGCGGCTGTGCTGTTCTTCTCCCTCCCCCTTTTCCCCCCGAAGTTGTGTTCATGAAAAGCTAGGAGCCTTCGCACTTAAAGTTGCTCTTAAAGTCATGAAAAACGTCTGGAATATTTGCAGTCAGTTGTGTTGCGCTTGTGTTACATGTATGTCATCATGCCTTCTTAGCATGCATGAGCTATTCATCTTAGGTGCTAGGCTTAACTTCTAGCATTCAATGCTGTATGAGCGGTTATATATATATATATATATATATATATATATTTTTTTTTTTTTTTTTTTTTTTTTTTTTTTTTTTGCAGTGGGGCATGGAGAATTTCACTAGAGGGAAAATTTTGTGGGCAGCCCTCTAAACCTGTAGGTAGCAAAACGATATCATATTGTAGCGCAGAAAGCCGGGAAAGCAAGATTCTGTCTGTCACTGAGAATCTTTCTTTTCCAGTTTTGTGCTCTACAATATCATGTCGTTCTGCAAACACCAAATCGCCCATGAAAAAGTTATTGTCCTGTAGGAGCAGGTATGTGCAATCAGGCATGGAAATTTGTGTGCAAAAATACAAGTCTTCTGTTTGTTTTTTGTAGTGGAACTGTGTAAACTGATGACATTGCTCTGCGCCACTTATGTTGTTGCACTGCTTCTAAATAGCGCCATAAGTAACAAATGGTGACAAGTCACCAGCTAAACAGAAAGGTGACACCTAAAACAAGGTCTCTGCTTTTGCATACAGAAGTAAAAGAAGACTAACAGGCAAGCAGGCACTGACCATTGTGGTTTACTTCATAGTAGCTTGAATAACAAAGTTTTTTTCACATGTAATCTAATGCCAGTTACACATAATATGCCTATTTTCTTGGTACACACCCTACTGCTCACTGCATCACCTGTAGCAAGTTACTGGATATCAGTTATTACTCAAAGTCGATTGTTGCCAACACTTTTACCATAAACATCAGTTATTAGCTGGACATGTTCATTCCATCGTGCTTTTGTTCATGCACAGCACAGTTTGTTTTCTTCCCAAGACCACAAGAGAGTTCAGGCGTCACAGGAAAGTGAGACAGTTACGATACCCATTGCCTTTCCTTTCCCTCCAGCCACAACATCCCCCACCCGCCTTTGTCCTTTTCTGTAAATACAATAAATAGTACAACTAACGTAAAAAAGAGACATATCAGAGCAAGTTTGCCTGGAATTGTATCAACATTCGTGTGTTTTTATACTGCTGCCACTTTGCACAAGTATGCAAATAACACCATTGAACATTGTTATAACAAAGTCGCATCCAACACAAGAATACCTTTGTGATATTTGATATCCGTTTATTGATTAATTAATTACGTAGCATATCTGCAACATTCATTTGAAGTTAAGCAACTCAATCAATTATCTGACGAGATCATCTAATGTGTCATACAATAGTGTTGGTTTAGGCAGTGCCTGCAACTTTAGTGCATGTGCATTGCAACACTCTCTCCACTGGTATTCACGTCGTCCTGCAAGGTGATAAGTTGCGGGCCTGTGGATCAAATGTGATGAGTAAAGCCAAACCCGGTAAAGGCCACTTTCTGGAGGGCTCACTAAGCGGGCACGTTTTGATTATCTGCTTGCAAATGAGAAATGATATTGCAGGTTTTCTGCTGCATGCTTCTTCAGGTTGTGGGGGAGCCTCTTGATTTTAAGGAGTTCTTCATTTGGCGCTAGAGTCCTCTCAAAGTTTTCCAGTAGTACTCGAGGATCGTTATCTTCATAATAATCATCATAATTAGCCTATATTTATGTCCACTGCAGGACTAATACCTCTACCAGCGATCTCCAACTACCCCTGTCCTTTGATACCTGATCCCAACTTGCACTTGCAAATTTCCTAATTTCATCAGCCCACCTAATTTTCTGCCATCCTAGGCTGCACTTCCCTTCCCTTGACATCCATTCTGTAACTCTAATGGTCCACCTGTTATCTCCCCTACACATTACATGGCCTGCACAGCTCCATTCTCTCCCTTTAAAGTCAACTAGAATATTGGTTATCCCTATTTGCTCTCTGATTCACACCGCTCTGTTCCCACCTCTTAACATTATGCCTAAAATGTTTTCGTTCCAGTGCTCTTTGCACTGTCCTTAACTCATTCTCGAGCGTTCTTGTTAACCTCTAAGTTTCCACCTCATATGTTAATACCGGTAGAATGTATTAATTGTACACTTTTAAATGACAGTGGCAACCTCCAAATAATGATTTGGTAATGCCTGCTGTATGAACTGCAGCCCATTTTTATTCTTTTGCAAATTTCCTTCTCGTGATCAGGGTCCCTGTGATCGTCATAATGTGAGAGTCGAAATGCATCGAGAATTGAGGGCTCATGACTGCTGTCACAGTGATTAAGTTAAGTGAATGCGAAAGTCAATGGAGTCGGGGTTTTTTTATAATGACAGCAAACAGCAGGCCTACTAAAGGACATGTTTACTGCTAAAAGGACAGCCACAGGCGAGAACAATAATTACGGCACAGACGGTAACATCCAACTAGTTTATTCTATGCACAAATGCGGGAATATATAGACGAGGTGACTGACATAGAATGCTCATATCGCCTTATTTGCACCAAAAAGGTGATTTAGGAATCATACTGGGTAGTGGAGGTCAAGCTGCATCATCGAAACTTCATTATGGTGTACATTTCTGAATTTACATTTTTCAACAACTGGTTGTCCCAGTAGCCATTGATTGTTGTACCTTTCACACACCATGTCATTACAATGTTGCATTCTGCACATGTTATCTTGTTGGCATTATTGTTCCGGTTTCTGGATCATCTTTCTAGTAGTAAGCATATCCTTTAATAGCACCAACTAGGTCAAAAATAAGTTTTTCTATGTGTCCCTTTTCAATTTCTTGCAATGTGCATGTAACAATGCGAGAAGTGTGCCATGATAAACTGTTGTGTGTGCAGTATATTGAAGCATTCTTTATTTTAGTAGTTCATATAGTTTTGAAAGCTTTACTGAACCAGATGCTTCTACAGAATACAGCTCTGGTTTTCCTGATGCTTGGGATGTCATAAAGCACCTTGCATTCAAATAATGCTGGCTTCATTTAGTACAAGGAACAAACAACAAAGAGCTGGAATGATACACCACACCACCTACCCATTGTATTGTTTTGTGATTCTTGCATGCAGACATTGCAATCAACCACTTATCCCACAAATCTTGTCTTTACTGCCCTGCAAGTTGCTAACCGTAATATTTCTAACAAAAATGATGCAAGATGATTAATTACAGTGAAATTACGAACAAGCATACACCCAATTTTGTTAATCAAAAGAAAAAAATGGGGCACGTGCTCATTTAATAGCATGGCCTAGATGCAGATAGAGAAATCAACATGATTGACTCTGTCTAGTTCTAAGACTTTGCATCACAACCAGCTGGCATACGCTAAAACTTGTTGCTGTCTACCCGGGGCTAAAATGCACAAAAATAAAGCTATGCTCCTAGCATGAAAAGAACTTCCAAATGTTATTAAAAAGACTTGGCAATTGCCAACAGCTTGCAAGTCTTTTAATCACAAGGGCCATTGAGTGAGCCTTGGATGTCTGAACAAAATGTTAAATCCCTGCACTCGCAGGAAAGGGCAAAGTAGCCCTGTGGTGTGCTGGAAACTTCATGTGTTACTACTCCATTCAAATGGCAGGCAAGCACTTTATCATTTTGTAGTTTTCATAACTTGCCAAAGTAGGTTGTGGGTGCATGTTAGGAAATGCAAGGCCAGTAGTGGGTACCATTAAATAATGGGTGCTTGCTCAGCACTTTCTCAGTCTGCGGTGCTGTGTTTGCACTATACTTCCTGTTGAAGTTGTGAGATCTTTACTGCCGCTATAGCACATTGAACAAAAGATGTAGAGGTGTGGTCGCATGAAAGAACCTAATGTGGATAGTAAAAGAGTGTTTGTTGGCATACATTTTACCACTAAGACATTTATTACTGTTTATAACTGAATATTGGCAGAACAGCAGGTAGAAGGGGCTTGTTGCTCTTCCATATATTTAAGTAATTGACGTTACGCAGGTTAATGGAAAACGAGACGAATTGTGGAAGGAACAAGATGGCTGACAGTGTTCTAACAGTACAGAGCACAAAGTTGAAAAGGAACATATACGACAGAACTGGTGCTGAGCAAAACTGGAAACGAAGTGCACACCTTGTTTCATCTTTTAAGAGTGACTTGTTGGGCTAGTTGGTGTATGTTTATGCTAGGAGAACGCCAGCAAACTTGAAAAAGGGAAAGAATCAAGAGGCAGGCATAAACAAAACCATCTTCCTGTCGCCTTCCTGTCATCCAGCCACCTTCCTGTTGCTTTGTCTGTCTGCCTCTTGATTTTTTCCTTTTTTTTTTAAGTTGGCTGGCATGCTCTTAGTATAACCATGTTTCACGTCCCGTTTTCCAGTAGCCTATGTAGCGCAACTTACTTGGATCAGGCACACAACTATTGAGCTGCTGTTTTAAATGCAAGCAACTTTTGTTGAATCACTTTGTACTATTAAAAAATTATGAAGTGCCACCCATTTGACAGAATGATTCCAACTGGGAACTGCTTCAATGTGAACTGTCATACCCAGTGAACATTCAGCATCCGGTTGCTTGTTAGTGTGACGTCAATGCGAGGCCTGCAATATAATTGCTCACAGTCCAATTATCTGCTCAGAAAATAAGAGCACACAAGATTTCCTTTGTATTTTCAGCTGCTTTGTAGATATAGGTGCAATATTTTGAAAACACAATCATTACCATATGATTTACACATTGGGCTTGTTCGTTTGCAATTCCCAAACCTTGTAAAAGTTCCTTAGAAGGTATGGTCGACTAACTCGCTGCAAATCGGCTTACAGTTTCAACAAACTGGTCTTGCTGGCAGTCCCGTCACATTGAATCACCAAATGTTGCAATAAAACACACTTGCAGACATTGTGGCCTAGTTTTCCAGCATGGTTGTCCCGAGGGATTGCATTCACTGCAGAATAACAACCCAAATTATCACATTAATTGTGCAACAAGTTTTGGCATCACATGAATGTGCACCAAAGCACAACATAAGGTATTGCAGGCCTTGTGCAGCCCACTTCCCAACAAATGCAGCTAGTTTCGGCAGCTACCATGCGACATCACTGCTTTTCTTTTGCACTTTGTGTCGTCAATACAAGGAAATGAGCTTGCAGTAGTTTCCAGTCTTCCCCTCGTACGGTGCAACACTAATACTTGGTTAACTGAGGACATATGTGCAATAAAAAAAGTTGTCACAGTAAAGCACAGCGCTAAGGAATGCTGTGCTCCTGCAAAAGCTGAAGTGGCTCAAGCTGGGCAGAAGGGAAGCACATTGCAAGGCCTTGCTATTGGCTATGCATTGGTGCCCAGCATAAAGAACATTTACAATAAGCTGAATGAAGGAGTGAAAGACTGAAATACATAGCTCCATTTTATGTAAGCACAAGGTGCAAATACCTGCATTTCAAGATGAACATCTGACAACAAAATTTCACTCTGCTTAATTTAACGAAATATAATTTCTCACTTCTGTACAAATTAGGGACACATTTCCACAAATGACAATTTTATAATAAGCAGTATCTTGAACAAACTCTTGTGCTTTTATTTTTCCATAAAACTTCCTATTGCCAACTAGCTCCTCGCATGGATATACCCTTGAGTCACTATTTATAATGCACTGTCAATATCTGAAAATTGCTTAATTTTATTCCCAAGTGTGGCAGGCTCTACCTAGAGGAAGTCAACATGGTAGGGTGATTCTTTGTGAATCTTCTAGCAAGTCCTTGTAATTGCAGAGTAATTAAATATTGATGGTGTGCACACAGTCACGTTTCCACAAGAATAGGATCACTGGCTCAAGCAGATGAGAAGCACATGCAGGCCCCCATTACGATGAAGGAATAACTATTCCTTCACCATTACTGGCAGAATGCGGCATGTCGAACATTCCGTCAGACATGGTAGTGCCTTCGGTGAAGTGGCCAAGTTGGACTTTGCAGCCTAAATTGAGATGGCGTCACATAGGGCATTCAATTTGCCTGCATTTCAATGTCCATGGTTTTTCCTTGCCACTACTGGACAGTATTGGCAAAACAAGTGTGCAAAAATGTACACCATGACTGAAGGGGCTATGCTAAAGTAGACATGACAGTGAAAAAGAAATATGGTCTTTTGGAAATACAATTGCATGTACTTACTTTCCTCACAAAAGTTTATTCCTGCAGAAGCAGACAACCAAATGACAAAAGGTAGAGCTATCAGTGCATAGAGATAACGTAAGTTGATCGAGCTCATTGAAACTGATGCCAACATTCATTACACCACACACAGCAACATGAAAAAAGTGTTAGTGATCAACTAGCACTTTCTCAATTACCTTGCAATATGCTCGAGCCTGAAAAGGATGCTTTTGATCCACCTACACGTAGCATGAAGTTGCGAAGCAAAACCATGTAGTTTTTTTTATAAAGTATCACAGCTGAAGAAAAATTTCATAGGGTCCAGGGATCGAACCTGGCAGCAGCGCCTTCCTAGCACAATCGCTCTACTAGCCGAGCTAACCAAGGTGCTACAGAAAGTGCAAATTATTCGACAGATAGACAGTGCTGAGGTGTCATATCCAGTATCTACAGTACAGCCTTTCCATAGGCACTATAACAATTGGTGTTACAGTGATGAGATTTCCTAATATAAACAAATTAAGGGGAAACAAGTTGGGGCAACTTCAACCTGTTATTTTGCTTTCTGCTTTCAAGAATTTACTAGGTGTCTGCATGATTTTTACTCACATGCATAATTTGTGGCTAGCTTCATATTTCGCAAAAAGATAGCAGCAGTAGAAAATCACTGTCTCATTATTAGTTGTTAGGTGTTTTCCATGAGTGCACACAGTGCCATGAGACCAAACTCCCACAGAGCATGTGGTTACTGCAAGATATCAAGATGTCACTGGTGAATGCATCAATACTCAAATAGGAAAATGAAACGACATTGTCAAATTATCTTGTTTATGTGTGGACAAGGGCATGACAGGGTATGAAGGGAAAGCTTGAGATTGTGTGGCTGCATGTCAAAGGCCACACACAAGTTGTCAACAGTTACAAGGTCCATACACATGCTGTCAGATTGTTTAGTAGCACAGCACTACATTGGAAGTCTGGTTCTCTTATCACCAATAGGTAATTTTCATGCGACGTGACGGAGGCAGCTCTCACCAGACTAGTACCAATACATGGCAGCTACGATGACGTCAGTGCACCATATTATCACGTGCACACTGTCTTGCTTTTTAACAGAGACTGTTATCGCTTTGTTATCTCTGTTTTTAACAGACTAATGTTATCGCTTTGACATTCGACATAAGAAATGCCTATCATGCCGTCATGTTTTTTGCTTACGTCGCTTCTCGACCTGGTATAACCCAAAGATGGCATCTGCAATGACGTCTGTGCAAACAGTCTATAATTGCAGATTTCCCGTCGCCATCAGCCATGTCAGAGTTGATACACTGATTCTTGTCAGATTACCAAACTCAAAATAGTACTCAAAAGAGGCCACCAAGGAAGGCCAAGAGCTGATGTGCCATGGCATAGACGAGGTTGTGCCTTGAGCAAGACGACTGTGGTGTCTGACAGCAGATGACGCCCTCCCCCAACCTAACTTGACCTTTCTCTCTGGACAAAATCAGCTGAGCAATACAATGTTTAATGACCAACCTTTGATCTAGATTTCCGTGTGGATCTTAAGGGCAAAATTGCAGATATTGCACTATACTCACAGACAGCTTTCTGCGGCAATAAAGGGAAAGCTACGAAGGCAAAGACCACACAAGAGTGCTCGCGCAAGAGCATTCTTGTTTGTTTAAGCTGGGAAAGAGAAAACAAACTCCTTATTTACAAAAAGCAAGACAAAATACACCACCGAGTGTTAGATCTGGCTTGTTTTGTAACTCTTCCCAGTCTTTTGCAAAAGTGAAACTGTTGCACATGGAAGTTACTGATTCAGCATGTGTTCCAAGAAACCACAAGCCCTAGCACAGCCTGTCTGACTACCTGCTGCGGTAACACATACAGAGGCTCTGCCCCAGTAGCTTTCTCTTCATTTCCACAGAAAGTTATCCTCGAGTATGGACATTATTTACTCCTACACCACTGGCACTGCAATAGCATAAACACTGAATGAAAGGTGGCATTTACAAAAGAACTAGATGTAGAGCCTAGATATTCGTGAAAAGAACTAGTATCCCCCTCCCTATCTTTCCTTGTCTTTTCTTTCTTCTGGGACTTTGAGCTTGTATTTTTGAACATTTTATTCAGTAAGAGCATTGACAAAAAACAAATAACTACCATGAGTGAATATTCCAATGCAAAGGGTGGTTTACATGAAAAATATTTAAAGAAAGCACACACAACTTGTTAGAGCACATGTTACTTGGCCTGTATGGCTTAGACTTGATAGCAGGTTAACTGTTCTAGAAATTCAAGTTTAAAGTTTAAAGTGATTACTGATCAGCCAGAATGTTCGTATATCACTTGCTCAACTACAGACGTCTTGAGTTTAATCAAGTGCTGAAAGCCTGTTACTGTAGAGCATAACATAAATGCCCCAGTAACAGTATGCCCCAGCATATACATAAATGCCCCAGTAAAGGAAATGGAACCAAATTCCTTCTTCTTCAAATTCAAACTTACTTGCACAGTTATGTTTTCTTAACAATGAAAAGCACACCCACATATATTACAGCAAAGCCCCACATGTGTACACACTGTCTTTTCCATCAAGGAATATGTCAGGACACACAGACTAACTACACTTACTTTTAGTCATGCTAACAAGTTCACAATTGCAGAATAAAAACAGTTCATACAAATGAGTGCCAGCTTCTTTCTTTTTTTAACAGTCATTAAAAAAAAAAAACTAGCTGTGCCTGTGGACATTCTATGCGAAAACCGGCACAGGTACACAGTAGTGACTGGATTTTGCCATTTGTCACTTATGTCAGTTGGGCTATACTGGTCTCACTTTGAGCGAATGTCACTTCGACTTCAAGCACATGATTAAAATATTGTGTTCTGTAGACATTTACTGAAGTAGAAGCGTATAAACAAAGCTCCCACAATCAAAAGCTTCCTTTCTTTTAATGTCGAGCATTATACTGCAAATTATTTATGCATTAACAGTACAGCTACAGTACAGTTGAAGATTCTCTTACTTCAAAAAAATCGCTTCAGCAGATGCACAACAGAAGAGCTTGACACACTGGGTTGTTGCTCAAGCACAGTACCAGCTGTGGCACACAGTACCAGCTGTGGCAGAAAAAAATCATAAGCTAGGTTATGCGCACATTCACAAATTTAATGTAAACAAATTCCTGTAGAACCTATCTCACGATGAACGCCAACGTTAATGCGATTTGCACTGAAGAACATAGCAACACACCATATTTCCAACACCGAAACATGTTGTGTATGAGGCATGTATGCAGCGGGCTCTTCTCTCGTGCTTCTCACTGGACATGCTGCGCCATCTAGCAGTTGCATCATGAAGTCTGCATCTGAATATATATTCAGCAAGATTGTCTGAATATGTGGCAGGGGCTCAATTCCACCCAGCACCACAAATTTTCAAGGACTTTTTTGTCACTAATGAGCGTCACACACCCAGTGACCCAAGTTGGTGCCAAAGAGGTTCATTTAAGAGCTGCACATACGTATAGCACACACCCAGTTACCCAAGTCAGTCCGATGGTTTATTTCGAACCGGATTCCCTCAGAACAGCAACTTCATGCTCTGCCCATTAGACCACGGACTACGCAGTGATCCAAGCTGGTGGGAAATTGTTTAGATACACTGATAGATAGCTAACAGAAAGTGCATGAAGAATGCTAATTACATCAAACGAGCATTAAATTCTGGCTATTTATCTCCTTTCCATGAATGCTAAGGACACGGTGATGCTACAATGTCCATTACAATGTTTTATTTAAAAAAGGAAGCATGAAGATCACTGTCGACAGAAGAGTATCGTGGTCGAAATACATTGCGAACAGAAGACTAGTAGCATGCACTACTCCAGCACAATTGAGAAACCACACAGGTCCAATGGGAACAACAGAAATGCTGCCGAACATTTGTGCCTAATCTGAATGATCAACAGTGTAATTCATTGTTGTGACCAGACCAATGTCATGCCAACAGTGATGATGTGCAGAAGAAGAAAGCCATAAGAAATGCAGATGCGAAGCACAAACAGCAACACACTGTAAAATAAATGAAGCAGCATGGAGGTATTCATAGTGGAGTAAACAATTTGTTCACATATGCTTGAAGCACTGAAAAATGTCCGTAAGGCGAATGGTTGGGATGATATTTGAGACCTTCTGCCACTGAAGTAGCAGAACACGAACACCGTCCACATTTACGTATGTATTCAGTGGGTCACATCCACCAAATACAACGGTTGGCCTTTGGCGACTGAAACCGGGGCCCCACATCCTCCTTGCATTAACTGATGGAACTTCAATAGTCAGATAGGATGGTCTGACAGATGGCACCCAGTCTTTAAGACTTAGTTGGATGGATTTCTGAAGAAGATGATCAGAGGCTTTAAAATGGTTTGGCGACCACGATGACACAGCTTCAGCTGATTGAGCAAAGCTGTCCTGTTTGGGGAAACTGTTCCCTTTCTCATCTGTTTGAGTGTCATCACTGCCACCAACGTCTCCGACATTCAGACTGATAGCGCTATCATTCTTTAGTTCCTTAGATTTCATGAGCCTCTTCTTTTTGCCGACCGTGGCAGACGCTGCACCACTACTGTCCAGAATGCCCTCAACGCTGCTGCCAGCCTTGTCTTTGGCCTTTTTTGGCTTGGAGACCCCGCACGACTCCTCACAACCTTCATGTGTGCTGTGATCGACATATGTGCTGCTCAGTGGACGTTCTTCATGAACAGCTTTTCTCTTAGCCTTGTTTACCAAGTTTTGCACCCTTTTACTGTCTGTGGGCTTGTCTCTTTTGGTGCTAGTCTGCTCAGAACTTTGCAGACCTGGCCTGTCATTGTCACTTTGCACCGCTACTTTATCTTCTGGGAATTCTTCCAATAGGTTCTTTTTTGATTTCTTCTTACTAGGAGGCTCTGCAGACTGTACATCACCTTTCCTTGTTTGACTATGCTCTGTTATTTTCTTTGCCAGTTTGACACTGTCCTTCCTTTTCACTAGTGGGCTGTCGCTTTCACTCTCCGAAGTAACCTTGCTTGCAAGTTTGGGATTGCGCTTTCTTTTTGCAAGGGAGCTATTACCTTCATTATTTGAAGCAAGCCTGTTTGCAAGTTTGAGACTGCGCTTTACTTTCACAAGAGGGCTGTCACCTTCACTGTCTGAAGTAAGCCTGTTGGTTTTCACTGTAGCCTTGGTACCACTACCATCAGCACTTAACATTCTGCACCTCCTTTTTGCAAGGGGAACATCAACTTCACTGTCTGATGTAATGCAACTTTGTTTTGATTCTTGCTTTGTTGAAGGTGGTGTATCAACAGAAGACACATCAGAAGCTTCACTGCCATGGCGACGCTTGCGACTGGGACTGCTGGTGACACTTTCTGTCAACTTTAGACTGGCCGTTCTCTGGCGGGCAGTCCTGCGGGGTGACATTACAGCCTCATCTGGTGCCTTTATCTCACTTGTGATAACCTCGTTTGAACCAACATCTGCGTCCGTCAAATCCGGGACAGCCTTGGTTGTTTCTTTGTCATTGCATTCATTCACAGACTTTTCTGCTGTGTCAGTTTCAAGTGTGTTTAGGTATTCCGATGCTTTCTGGCATTTTAAAGGCTGATCGCTATTGCCGTTGGCTGCATTTTCTACTTTGCTGGCATCCTCTGAGTCAATTTCACTTGCGCGTGACACTACAATGTTCTCACCTTCTGCAGAGACGGAAACGCTCGTCGCCACAGCCGGTGGCTTGGATTCTCCACGCGTGGAAGCCGGCGTGCTGTCCCGTTCGCCGCTGTCTACAATGCTGGATGACGAAGCCTTCGAATCAGTAGTCGGATCGCACCGGTCGTCAGGATCAAGGGATTGTTGTCCGTGCAACATGACGTCGAAAGGTGCTTCAGACAACGGTGCGTCTTTCTTGGCCGTGGCGTTGAGTTCCGATATGATATCTTCAATCGTTTCCGCGCGGCCGTAGCCATTACCTTCGACGCCGGTTTCCAGCCTCATGTCCTGATGCTTAGTGGCCGTTTGTAGCGTGCCGTTGACCGTGCTGACCTTCGTTGGTGACTCCATTGCTCGCAAAACTGTTGGTTAACTTGAAGACTTGCAGTCGAAAGACGACAGCGGACGCGCAACCCACCAGCCGACTTGTAGATCGAACGCTTGCGGCAACACTAGGAAACGTCTGAAATGACTTCGCTGGATTACCTGGAAGTCAGGCGGAATGTCTGCACGAAATGAATGCAATAATTTTAGGTCAGAATCGCAATAAAGAACCAGCTGCAGTTCAACGAACAGTAGTGCCTTCAGTCGCGCGTAAACATGTCTTCACCGTCATGGACGCGGCTGCCCTAGGCCCTACTCCCGTCAACACGATTAAAGCGTTACACTCGTACTTCGCACCCACTGCGCGTGATTCTCACTACAAGCTATTGGGTGTAAACAGCATAAAGGCCTACAGGCTTCGGGGACAGAAATTAGCGTACAATGACAATGGCTCAACAAAGCCGCTCGACCAGCAGTACTGCAAAACGCCACTCTCTACGCCAACCCCAATACTAACTTCTGCGCAGACGCGCAGCGTGGCGCGCCGATCGACAAAGTCTACAAGCAATGCAGCTACAGTTCCTACCATTAGGTGTTATCTGGCCATTCTCTAGAAGAGTTGTCGCAGTTCCTTTTTTTTGTGTGTGTGTGTGTGTGACCTTCTTTTTGCGATTTTCTTATTACTATTTTTAACTACATTCATGTACTTGTGGAACATGAACGGCTTGGGCAAATAAAGCAAAAAAAAAAAAAAAGAGCTAGGTGTTCTGCGATACAGCGCTCGATTCTGGGACTTCATCACCGCAATCATGCCGCTACCACACGCACCCAGTTCTCTAACGCACGCTCTAGCCATCCTTTGAAACCTTCGCGCTTCATTCGCGCGCTGTACGGCCTCGCCCCCACTGCGCCTCTTTCGCGACCTCATTCCCGCGTGCCCAGGCGCGCCTTCGTCATAATAGAGTTTCTCATTGTAGCCATCGAAATCATCCCACCATGAGGCAGCATCCGCGAGTGCAACCACCCGCAACGCAGCAAAAATACATGGCGAAACGACATTCTATGAAAACGTGGTACCTACGTCACTGCCCGACCTGGCTCGCACCAGCCGCATTTGTCACACTTCCAATGAACGCGAATTATTGCTAGGCGCACAGAAAGGATTGGGCAAGGGCATAAGGTCATTTCCAAATACTTTAGTTCCTGGCCCATCGATTTGCTCTCGCAAACCCGCGGCACCTCTTGAGGAGTTGTCCCGAAGTACGCTCATCTACACGCCATTCACTCTTAAAATTTAAAGGTTTGCACCCTTTGAGGCTTGTCCTACAACAATATTCATCTACCTTGCCCACATTTCCTTGCGTTAATGCTGCGCACCCGGTGCTACCAGGTCACGAACGGAATGCGCATTATCAGCGTTACATTGCATTCTCGACAAGAAAGTATCCAGAGCAGAGTTTTCAAGAATATAAACACAAGCAAGGCAGATAATTATTACAGCGAAGCTGTATTTGGCCTGCCGATTCGTCCGTCCGTCTGTCGCCTGTACGGCGAAAACTCCGGCGCAACCCCATGCGCATGCGCGAAAAGGGAGAGAGAGGTGCGCGATTAGCTGCGCCAGTAGTGACGTCGTTGCTCTCTGTTGCAGCCGAGCGTGCGCGCAGCCAATGGAGGCATTGGCGCAGCAGTTAAATTTCTCCCCGGCTCCGAAATGGGTAGGCCACATGTCATATATACTTCCAAGGAGCAAGCAGCTTTCGATCAGCCACACCGCGAGCAGAACCGAGAACGAGCTCATCTACATCTATCTATGCTGCAGCCCGGGCACAAGAACAGCTAGGCTCGTGCAGCCGAGTGCAAGTAGCAAGTGCCTACCGAAGATCCGGCAGCCTACCAAGCCACCGTTTAATGAACCGTCAAGATTAACCCAGTGATAAACACTGGGGCTGCACGTTTCAGCTTCGCTGGTTAGCTATCTGTACGGAGTGTTTGGGTGGCGATTTTTGCGGGACAAGATACGACCCAAAGGAGGAGGAATAAACTTTATTTTTGGACAGCAGATTTGAGACCCAGGCCTCTCAACCAAGACAACGGCCTTGAGCCCTTGGGCCCTGGCGGCATCTTCGGCCTGCTGGATTGCCTTGAGTTGGTCTTCCAGTGCAGAGCTGAGCAACGCGGTCTCTCACTGCTCTCTGGTCTTTATTTTATTCTGTGTGGGTGTCCAAGGACAAGCCCAGACTGTTTGTAGGTCCGCCCTTTCTTGACAGAATCTACATCTACCCATGTAAAGGTCCAGGTAGTAGCAGTGGTAGGCCACCGGTTTCGGATATGTATCTGTTTGTAAGAGGTGCCATGCCGTCGCTTGCCATCTACTTAGCAAGGAGTGTGCCGGGGGGAAATGGGCCCTTCCCAATTTATGGTGCTTGGTGATCTCGTTAAAGCTGGTCATCGGGTCTCTCTCCGTTCCCAGTATTTGTTACGCGTCACCTGCTTGGCCCGTCAGTTCTCGAGCCAGGTTGTGCACTATTTCCGAAATGTGTGCGGGTGCCCATATAATGTGAACGTCTCGATCTGTGCAAACTTTTTTAAGGGTGTTGCTTGTTGAAAGTCAGACTACACCCATGCTGTGTATCAGGCCACCATCCGTTTATCTACAGTCCACCCTACTTATCTTCACAACACAGCTTTAGGCTGCACAGCAAGCTTTCAGACTGGAAAAAATAAAAGTGGCAGAAACCACCGCAGATGATCGTCAATGCATAGGAGGCTATGGTAATCAGTGATTGATAGCTTTCCTGTGTAACCTGCTGGCTATGATCGATGTAGTAATTGATGACTTTCTCGTGTAACCTGCTGCATATCTCTTGCCATCTGTGAATTACGAGACCATATGGGCACATCAGCAGACACATGAAGTGGCAGTCCGACTGCCAACCACAATGCCAAATTACGCTGATGACACCTTGACATCATATACCTTGTAATCACAGCAACCAGTAGCAACGCCCACTATCCCTAACTGATCGCAACTTTGTTTCAAAGCTTATAGGTCTCTTGCATAATGCCGACAACCCTGTGCCCACATTGGCTTTCCACCCCCATCGTGAAGGGTGAATGTGCGGGCAAGCGCAAAGACGTGTAGGAAGCTGTGGGAAGCTGCTACACAGCGATGGTGAAATCTAGAGCGTCCGCCAGATATGCAGAAGGTCCTGGGTTCAAATCCTGGTGTTGCCGGAAATCCACCGGTATTTCTAATGGGTAGAGATGTACCACAACCCAGCACTCAGTTGTTTATATGCGTTCTCATCTCGAAAGGGGGTTCTATAGAGATTCGCAAAGGTCTCTGGGAGCCCTTTGTTACACCATATCTTTGGTGAAATAGACAAGCCTCTGCCGCTTACGAGTGCTGCCGCCGGGTACCTACCGGTAAATAAGTACAAGTGCACTCCAGGTCCGGTGTTCGGCAACTACGGGAGTTCTAGATGCTTTGAAGAACACCAACCTGATGGGAACTTGGCAGCATGGGACTGCTAGGACCCACATATGCATGGCTTTTGTAATTGCACAAATATTTACAGTACATATCTTAATTTGTAGCTGGTAGAAAGTTGTCTTTTATTAACAAACATGGTGGCCAATAGGTCCAACAGTTGGCAACAACCAGCCAGCTGTAGAAATGCATTCCAGACGTGTACGTAATGGAGACCAGGAGTACACGGTGAACTGACAAAGATGATGGTAGCTTGGTGTCGGCACACTACCTCGAAATTCTGTTGATTCCTATGGCACACCTACAAGAAGTAGGCTGAGAACTCTCAACAAAGTGCAGGCCCAAAACACCCTCCAAAATAATGTTCATGTTACACTATTGATAAGATACACAGACCTTTCAATTTTAGTTCTTTCAGGTCCACCCTGATGTTCTCACCTGTTTGGCACACATTTCTTGTAAGTACCATAGGACAGCTTGTTTGCTCTCTTGCAGATGTAGCTTTGGTTAAGATTGAATAGCAGGTGGTGTCATACCCAGACCACAGGCTTAGTTTGTAGTGGTGCTACTGAAAGTGGGACACGAAGAGAGAGATGTGTGAGGCCTCGCTACCATGCCATGTTGTGCTTTCTGTAAAAGCATTTGACAGATGGATCAATTGGTCTTGTAAGCCCAACACTAGAGTGACAAGCACAAGATTTCTGTATCTCAGTGAACTGCTGCACAGTCTAGCTGGTGACATGTTCAGGTTACAACAGTGAGATGTGGTGCACATAAATGGCTGTGGTCGATTCTAGTTGGTCTCTGAATCTGCAGCAACAGCTGTGGAGAGGATGCATTTGCTGTTGCCATCTGCTAAGGCGTCAACCTATACTGTGCGAAAGCAGCTTGGGCCATTTGCTAGTTGGCAAGCTCGTCATAAAACAGAATTACGAGTAGACAGTGAGATTTCACTTGTTACCAGTCTTCCCAGACCTTAATGGCACATGATGTTGGTGAAAAACTTGCAACCACTACAAGCTCAGGCATACATTTGTACCGGACAGTTTGAACCAAGGATCATTTGCAGCCACTCTCGTGGTAAGGGCTTGGATCTAGCACCAAGCTGGCAGATCCTGCAGAATCACTGCATAGACTCGCTGATGACACATCCTGACACAGCTTGGAATCACTCATGTCATCCGCCAACGCTTCTAGGATGTCAAGGAGGAGATCTTTGCTAAGGCTCCGTATCTTTGGCAGTCTTGCAACCTGCATAAAGCATCATGATGGACCAGCACAATTAATAATAACGTAGAGGTGATGTTCCACAATGTATATTTGCTGATAAATGAACGTAAAGCATAAGAAAGGAGAGAACCACAGAATGGGCAGTGAATTACCTAGTGATTATATTAAACTATACAGAGTCGAAATGATCAACCGCTTCTTAATTCAATAAGATTCTATGGAATACAATACAGTCACTTAATTTATCAGCCACTGAACACACCTGTTGATACCTTCCATTTTTATTTGTGAGCATGAGTTTATGTAGTCAAGAATTTATCCTCCAATTCACTTCAACGCCACTCAGCATATGGTTGTCGTACTTGTACACTTCATTGTCACTTCACCGCAAAGATTAACATTGAAACCCCTGAAAACAGCATCAATGTAATGCACTAAAGAATGAGCACATTTGACAAAAATTTCCTTTTTACCATAAAGAACAAATTACAGCAGAACTGGCCTCATGATGACTTTCAAAGGTAATGTGATTATCATTCAAGCAATGTAGGTACAGATGGCATTTTTGAAGTCACATTTACTTGACATATGTAGCAGTAATTCTGAGACTTCCATTGCTTCTGGCTGTATGTATCAAACTTCGGTACCATCCCACTTTGCTATGGCACTTGCTTGCCAAGGTTGACCATGAGCATGGCAGCATGACAACGACTGTATGATGCTGACGTAGTGAGACAACAAAGGCAGTATGATGACACTGGCAGGACGAAAATGAGATGGCGATTCCTAAATGATGACTACAGTATAATGACGACAGTTTGGCGACGACAACATGAGGGCACTAAGATGACAACGCTGCCGTGACGAGATGGTAGAACGACAACTGGGTGACGAAACTGGAATGACAATGATGGTACGACCATGACAGCATAATCACGATTGAATGATGACAGCATGTTTATGATAGAATGACATCGGTGGATCAACAAAGGTGGTATGATGACTACTACCGTATTTACACGATTGTAAGTCTACCACTTTTTTAAAATTTGGAAATCTGAAGTGGGCGGTCGACTTACAATCAAAACCAAAACATGGCACCGCCAAAAAAGCGAGACCAACAGGAGCTACAACGTAGTTACAATTCTTTGTTTGCTCTATGGCCCCACCCGTAGCTTTTTGCTATCCCGCGTGTTTGTTCGCTTTTCGGAAGAGTTTTTCAACATTTTTGAGAGTTTTACAGTGCACACAACACTCATGAGACAGTGTCGATAGTTGATGGAAGCGCCGCTGTTCCATTCGCGGCGGCACCCTCAGAACGCTGGCACTTGCGGGGAGCATCGGTAGTTCATGGAAGAGCACACACCGCTCGCGGGTTTCTCTTTGCCTGTTGCGCTTAGCTTTCTTGACGAAAGGCATTGGTTTGACGCGTTCCACTTGACTGCCGGCTACGTGCTACTTCTATGTTTCCTCAGTCGTCATGAGTGCTCCAGGCCCACTAATCATTCGGCACTCGTTCACAGCAACGTTCAAGAGGGCTGCCATCCTTTACGCCGAAGAAACAAATCGCTGCGCAGCGGGCTGCAAGTTCCATGTTTCTGAACGGGTGGTGCGAGAGTGGTGACTGCAGCGAAGCGAAATTTTCACCTGTGACGGCAAGTGAGGAATTTCCGACGTGCCGAAGTCTGGATGCTTTTTGGAGCTGTAGGCTAAGCTTGCGGCGTACGTCGCTGAAATGCGGGATCGGTCCCTGCCAGTGAAGTGCAACATGGTCGTGAAACAAGCCCGGATCTTCGCCTTTTAAGGACCTGCTCCACCGTGTACGAGTGGCTGGCGGCAGAAGACCGTGAAATTACGCCAACCGGACCTGTCAAAAGAGCCTCCCTGACTGCTGCGTGTGGTTGGGTGCATTCGGCGTGGGCTGCTGTTCCACAATATGTTGTGGTGCGGTCGTTTGCCAAATGTGAAATTTCGCGGGACGATGACGTGCTGTAGGACTGTAGCAATGATGACGATGGCAGCACTAGTGAAGATGAGTAGTCCAGTGACCATGTCAGCTATTAATAAATTTTCGTTATCGAATGCTCCCTCGGGTATGCTCTCTTTTTGCTTTTTTTTCCCTGTCGCACGATATGGGGGGGTCGACTTGCATTTGAGTCGACTTACAATCGTGTAAATACGGTATGTGACGACGATGGCGTGATGGCGATGGAATGACAAGGCTGGGATGTCGAAGTTTGAGTGATGATGATAGAAGGACCGCGATAGCATCACGACGACACAATGACAATAAATGCATGATGACTGTTCGACAACGACACAATGAAGACGATGGCATGACCATGGTATGAGGACAATGGTATGACGAGAAGTGAATGATGCCAATGGTGCAACGACAACTGTATCATGAAGCTTGTATGACGACAACAGTATGACAAGAGTCTAATGATGAAGCTGGAGTGACGACGATGGCATGACCATGACGTCATGATGACGATAATATGACAATGAATGCATGATAGTGAATATCTGACTATAATGCAATGACGACGATGGCATGAAATCAGTGGCCTAATCATGACTGAACGACAACAGCATAATTACGATATAACAACGAAGAAAGATTGAAGTTGATGTAATGGCAAAGGTAGCATGACAACGACGGCACGACAACAATGGGATGATGTTACTGAATGATGAGGATGTTAAGACGAAAGTGTGACGACGACAGTATGACGACGATGGCATGGCAAGAGCTGGATGAATAAGTTAGAATGTTGACAATGAAACAACCGCGACAACATCACAACGAATGTATGACATTGAACACATGACAACGACTGTACGACG
Organism: Dermacentor andersoni; assembly: GCF_023375885.2. Lineage (NCBI taxonomy): Eukaryota > Metazoa > Arthropoda > Arachnida > Ixodida > Ixodidae > Dermacentor > Dermacentor andersoni. The sequence continues at coordinate 18,150,514 of NC_092816.1, forward strand.
ACAGCACAGTGATGACAATGGCATGACTGTGGCATGAGGACAACTGTATGATGATGAGTATAAGATGACAATGGTGTGACAACTGTAACACGAAGCCCATATGGCGATGACGGTATGACGAGAGTCAGATGACGAAACTGGAGTGATATGATTGAACAAGCCCGACAGCAGTGTGACAACGAATACATGGTGACTGCGTGACAATGATGGCATGACAAGAGTCGAATGACAAACCTGGAATGATGATGCGACAACTATGACAGCATCACGACCATGAGCACATGCCTAATGACCCAAGCTATTAGACAACTTGGGCCACTAGGTCGACGTAGAAGGCGTGATGATGACATGATGAGAGTCATGGAGCTGAAATGACAAGGATGGAATGACCAAGGCAGCATCACAACCACAAGCATATAACGAGTGGCCCAAGCTGGAAGATAGCGTGGGCCACTGGTTCAGCGTAGAAGGCTAGATTAGATAGGCTCAAAACGGCTGATGCAAGCAAAGAATGCTAATTGCACTAATAATGTAATGTACTTTCAAAACAACAGTATCAGCCACAAAAGTATACTTGAGGAATTGTATGCATAAGATATTTTTCTTATTTTTCCAGCTGTTTTTCACAATGCTTGTATCCGTAACAGCTCCCATGTTCCACCTTTGACAGCTTCCAAAGCATATAATAACGAGAAAATCAGCTCACTAACCTTTGGATAATGATGCACAATGAGGCTAAGGGCATGCTTTTTCATGTCTGTAGCTTGGATCCTGTCAGCTGCTTCCAGAATCTGATCATGAAGAGAAAAAGAAAGTGCACAATAAGAGCCTTTCGATGATCTTAGTGTTCTCTTCAAAAAGGAAAGGTAGCCATACTTTGCTGGGAGTCTACTCATGAAAATTACTAAATGAAATGAATTTTGCAACAGAAAGTTGCTTTCGCTCATTCAGACTTTAAAATACATTATAAGCCCTCTGGGCAGTTATCTATATTCAGATGGTAGGTGTACATGCTGACACAGATGCTTTCAGTATACACCTGCTGTTGTTGCCTACTGCTACCTACATTTTGACAATCAACTCTGGCAGGCGTGCCAAGTTTTATTGTTTTCCATTAGCACTTTTTAAAAGTGAATCAAAAACTCTGACCGAGGCTGTGTCCCTTCTTCTCACACACCTGCACGCTAGTGACATAATAGTAACAAATATGTGAATTAATTCTGTGTGATATCTTTGATATGCTAAGACCATCTCTTCACAATGAAACTTGTGTTGTAGAATGCCAGGATTTTTCAAGTGCAAAGGTGCACTACTCTCGTTAGCAAGCTAAAAGACGTAGCCCAGGGTTCTAAAGTTACCGACATAAGTAGCCTTGCAATACTGACTGCTCCTAGAGGGGACACATAGTATATAATACAGATGAGGTAGAATGCGGAAGCAACAATGTTCAGAACTTCTTCAGAGCTCCTTGCCCATCTCTTATAATAATGATCTAATAGTATTGAAATAGGCAGGGCAAGGCTATATGAAATACACTATTTCAAACTTTTAACTAAATTTGCACAATTGAAAAATTTTATTTGATTCAGAACTGCACGAACCCAGAGCTTAAAGGCAATATCACAGGTTTCTACTTACCTGAATAACATTTTCAAATGTTACATTCATCTCCAGGTTCTCCTTGCAGAAAGCTTGTAGGCGATTATTAGTAAAGCCATAAAAGTAAGGTGCAGAGAAAAGGTACCTGGGAAATAATGCACGTCAAGGAGAACACTGCGCAAGGACATTTTGATGGGTTCAATGCAAATCCATATGCTGATAACTAGTCTCTTGTTTTACAGTGCAATAAATTGGGCTAGTTAGTGTGTGTTCAATGTTACTGCACTATGTACAGTACACACTAATGGGGACAAGATGGACACTGAATGAAGGCACAAACTTTTGCACTTCTTTGTGTCAGTTTGTGTCTTCATTGCTATTCAATGTCCATTCTGTCCCCGTTTGTGTACTGTACATATCACAATAACAATGAACACTTGTTTTATACACCAGTGTTTAGAGTCACTGATATTGTAAAACTGATGAGGCAGAGACAGAAATGTTTAGTGTTAAAAAAAGCAAAAGAAAATGCAGGCAAGTTTTACCAGGTCTCTGGTCAGCTACATCAATTAAATGTACTCTCTTGCTCCTAATTAGGTACATTTACTCCACATGGTCATTGTTTCATTTTGGAGGTACAGATAGGAATGCGTTCTTATTTCTAGCTGTCTAAGGAAAGCATAAGGAGTTTTTTACAGGTTGCAAGAGCCTGAAAATATGGCGTGGCAGTACTTTGTTGCAAGGACATCCAGAGAATGATACATTGTAGGCACTGCATAACACCAATGGGGTAGCACTAACAGTTATGCTCTGACCACTGCAATAATGGTCAAGGGTAAAACAGTAAACGGAAGCCATTCAAACTGATCCATACTACTGATACCACGCTGGACTGCAATGGTGGCAGCCCTCCTTCCATTTATGCCTGTTGTTTGCACCATCTATTCACACGTACATAATCACCTCCCCCCTTTCATTTACTTTCATTGTGAACAAGGCCTTTGTATGGGAGTCGAAACGTCTTGGTTTTCTTTTCTTTTAATGTTTTTGGTAGGCGCCCATTTTACCCTTGACTATGAGCAATCCCGACCAAACAAGTTTTCATCGAAGTCTTAATTTCATTAATCTTCGCTGGGCGTATGACCAAGCTAATGTGACTGAAATTCGCCGTTACGTTTCCCTCATCACCCATACTTCTGCCTCCAAAGGTCTTTTCAGTTCAACTTGTCCTGCAAGTCCCGAAGTTTCATTCCTCGTTCCCTCCACCTCGGCCAACCCGTCATGTCGAGTTTTGACCTTATAGTTGTTGCCAAGGCTGAATGCTTGCTTGTTCAAGCCAGGATACTTGACTGCAGAGAAAAGATAAGAGGACTCAAAAATGAAGCCTTCTTCTCTTGTCATCATTTGGAGTTCCGGTACCCTCGTGAATATGCCAGCATCTTTCTTCATGCAAACTCTGAGGCTGCATGACAGTCGTATCGAGGGGAAGCTACCCACAAGAACAAGCTAGAGCGCCTCCGCTTTTCACACAAGCCGTCAACCAGAAGTGTGACCACTACCACTGTGCACAACCTATCTTACAGTCCAAGCGCTTCCGAGCTGTCCATTCTTAACCTTGGCCACAACTTCAATACGGGACCAATGTTGGACACCAAGCGCTTGGTCTGCGCAGTGGAAAATGCCATGACCAAGATAGAGCCTTCTCGCCGCAATGAAGACCGGACACGAGTTGTGGGTGTGCTGTCGAAATTTCGTCCCAGACAATTCGTGTCACCTCTGACCCCAGAACAGTGCAAAGTGATTCAAAGTATTCGAGGAAACGATGACCTCCTAGTTATCCTCCAAGCCGATAAAGACAACGCGACAGTGCTTCTGGATTGGAGTGATTACGTTGACAGCATGCTGTCCTTGCTGCGGGAGAGCACCTATTCCCATCTTGACAAGGACCCAACAAGCAAAGTAGAGAAATACTTGCAAAAGCTACTCACGGATGTGTCTCGTTTCGTCCCTCCGAGGCATAAGCACCTTTACTATAGACTCCTTTGCCACAATGGCTCCGCTCCTGCTCTATATGGCCTCCCCAAGATACACAAGCTTGCTGTACCAGGCGGCCAATCGTGGATTACAGGTGGTCTTCTCTAAACGGCCTTTCCAAGTACTTGCACAGCATCCTATCGTCACTTGTGGGCTGTGGCTCGACACATGTGCGTAACTCAAGTGACTTCATGAAAAAAGTATGCGATCTTAGTCTTGATGAAGACGACACTATGGCATCGTTTGACGTGACCTCCCTGTTTACTTATGTGCCGGCCGACCTCGCTGTTCACGTATGTTCTGCTGCCCTCCAAGATGACGCTTCGCTGTCCGAGAGGACACCGTTCGAGGTTATGGACCTGAGCAAGCTTTTGCAGTTCTGTCTTGAAAATACGTATTTCGTTTTCCAAGGTTGCTTCTACAAGCAACTTCAGGGAACGCCAATGGGTGCCTCCCTATCGGTCACCGCTGCAAACCTAACGATGGAAACAGTAGAATGACGGGCTCTAGCGATGTTCGTGCTGTAACCAAAAATATTTCTTATATAGGTGGACGACTGCTTTTGTGTGATAAAGAAGGATGCCCTGATGCTTTTGCATCACATTTAAACTAAATAGAACACGCCATAAATTTTATGGTTGAATTGCAGGAGGATCATCGCTTGCCTTTTCTGGATGTTATGGTGCAACGTGAAGGAACAGGACCTCGTTTTCATGTGTTCCTAAAACCTACGTACACGGGACACTACTTGAACTTCACGTCAATTCATCCTGTTTGCCACAAATGTTCCGTCACTGCATCGTCCATACAATGTTTGCAACAAACCTGCAGTTCTCCTAAAGACCTAAAAAAAGATTTGGAAGCCATTCGTCTTGAACTTTCATGCAACAACTATCCTGCTTCATTTGTGGCTTCGGTGCAGCGCTACCTATCCTACCCTCCTCGTGCTTTCTCCGCCGCATTTACTCCTTGTAAACATGCTACAATATCTTATGTTCCCAGCACTAGCAAGGCCTTAGTCCATATACTTCATTCTTTTGATGCGCACATTGCACATGTGCCAGCGAAAAAACTGAAAAATGTGCTTGTAAATATCAAAGACAAGCTTCCGAAGGAACGGTACCCAGGTGTTGTTGTGTATAACATTCCTTGTGCAGACTGTAGTTACGTCTACATCGGCAAGACGGGCAATTTTCAAAGTCACATCAAGGAATACTGCCATGATGTCAAAAAACAAAAAGCTAATGCTCTTGCCGAGCATTCTGTAACAGAAGGACATGATATTAACTGGGGTAGGGCACATGTACTAGCCACTGAAAGTAATCTAACCTCGCATTTGCATCTCGAGTCATTACTAATCCATGCTGATACCACAGTGAACTGCAATGATGGCAGCCTTCCGTCGTTTATGCCCGCTGTTTGTGCCATCTATTCACACGTACATAATCACCTCCCCCTTTCGTTTACTTTCATTGTGAACAAGGCCTCCGTATGGGAGCCAGAACGTCCTGGTTTTCTTTTATTTCAACCCTTTGGCGGTCAATGACGCAAGTACACGGTGTCGCAAACAAGTCCGAAAATGGTCGATGCCATATATTTACGCCGCCGTCTGAATGTTTAAAAAGCGCGCCAATTTCCTAATTTTTTCTTTTCTGTCACGTGCTGCCACTATGTGGGGATACAGGGAATTTTCTTGCGCACTTCCCTCTCTCAGTTTTCGTTGCATGGTTTGTTTTAGCGCTAGTTTGCTCCCGCGCGTCTATATATCACTGCTCGCGCATTGGCGTGCGCGCGGGCGGGCAGCCGTTTGGATTTTGTTTCGCAGGCAGTTTCGGCTTTTTGCACTTGCGAAACTGATTGCTATCTCGTTCCTAATTGCTCAAAGGGCGACCACTTGTTTCTCACTCGTTTAGTGCTCACAGGGGTGCGCATAGGAAAGATGCCGCCATGCATGCGTTTCCGTTTCTTTTCTTTTTTTTTTAAGACTCACGAAAACTAATTGCCCTAGCTGGTTGGCGATAAGATGAAGATTAGCGGAAGTTTGTCACACATGTTGCTTTTTTTGATGGGCACACAACCAAACAGTTTTCTTGAGTGCGCGCACCTACGCAGTTCGATTATTATTATTATTAGTAGTATTAGTGTAAGAACAGCAACATTTGAGGCTTGCGAAATATTCTCATGTGCGGATTTTCAAAGCCTGGAACTATGTGCATAAAAATGCATAAAAATTTTAATTCTGATAAGTTTATTTCCTTTTTTATTGTTGTTATTCATGAATGAAGAGTGTATATATACCAACGCAAAATATTTTTTTGATACTTTACGGTCACCCTAGAAAAATTAGGGTAATTTTTTTTTAGAAATAAATCCCTAAGAAGAATCGGAACCTGCAATAAAAAAAAAATAGATCCTGGGCAGTCGCATATGGCAAAAAAAATCCACCCTTAAAAGGCTAATGTTTTTGGTCATAATCCGTTCTACCCGCGGCTATGGGCAAGCCTGACCAGATGATTTTTTGTCGAACTCTTGATTTTACTGCAATAATGCTCAATGCATGCATGCTCAAGTGCAAACCTCTGAGACAGTCCAGCTTGTACCTGTGCTGTGAGGTTCACTATGGCAGTTGCTGCAAAGTGATGTTGAACACATATCTCTGTGGATCAGCAGGAGAGTGTCGCTTACAAAAGCCACAGCAAGTTTCCCAAAAAGGATACAAAGAATCTTCAGGAGGCATACTAATGTCACCATAGTAGATATACCTCAATAAGGTGTTGAAGGACTGTAGGGATGGAATCATCTCACCAATGGCAATCTGAAATTTAAAATATCTATGAATTACAAATTTTCTCATTTGTCAAAAATAAGCCAGTGTTTTATTTTCACTCTATATTTGTAAACAGGCTCTACAATGTTAAAATTTGTATCTGAAATTTAAGAACTATCTCAATGAATAACAAATTTTTCCACTTGCAAAAATAATCCACAGTAGTTTATTTTAATTAAAAGTTCTTTAATGAGCTTTAGAATATTAGAACGACGGCGAAGTTTTTGACGAAACGGCAAAAGTAAGAACACAGGCCGACGAAGCAGCGCACGTCAGAAGCAGAACGTGGCACAGGGAAGCTGCGTACGGCAGGAACTTTTTATGGATCTGGTTGGACACCGAATGCGTCAACGAGGTGTCCCAACACGGTAATCTGACGGCGTCTGAATTGACACTTCGTAGAGTTCAGTTGAAGGCCGGCTTTTTGGAAGACCACAAGAATCGCAGCGAGCCGGGTAAGGTGGCTGCTGAATGTGGAAGAAAAAACGATAACGTCGTCAAGGTAACAGAGACAGGTGGTCGATTTGTAGCCTTGCAGAAGAGAGTCCATCACACATTGAAATGTCGCAGGAGCATTGCATAGGCCAAAGGGCATGACTTTGAACTGTGTGGGGATGCGCGACTCTCGCGCGTCCCCTGATGTTTTTCCCGCATAGCGCATTCCCTGATATGCTGTTTTCCCGCACGACTCGCGTGGCCTGGCGCCCGCGGCGGTCGGGTGGTACAAGCGCGATGCTAGAGATGGCGCGACTGTCGCGGCGGGGTTACTCGGGCGCCGAAAGGGAAGGCGCTTGCTCTCTTTGGGTTCGGGAAGCGAGCAGGACGGACGAACCGCCCGCGCGTGCGCCGACCATGCTTCTGCGAGACCGTCTCGCGTGGCCGCCTTGGACACCGTTGGCGTGACTGTACACGCGAACGACCAGGCGTTGGGATCCAGCATGGGGCGAACATATTCGCTCGCTCGCGGTGAGTCGGACTTCTAGATTTGTCGCGCGCCCATCGGCATGTTTTGTGGATATGAACTCGGCTAGCAGGCATGGATCTATGAAAGGTGCAATAAATGCCCTTGTGATTGTTTGCACTACTGTGTTGTCGTTCCTTTGTCCCAAGAGTACGGAGGAGAACCCCGTATCTCCCACAACTGATATAAAACATCCAGTGTGATGAAGGCCGTCTTCTCGCAGTCCATTTCATCAACTGAAATCTGCCAGTAGCCGGATCAAAGATAGATGGACGAGAAGTATTTCGCTCCGTGCAAGCAGTCCAAGGCATCATCAATGCGCGGTAGTGGGCAGATGTCTTTTCACATGATCTTGTTTAAGTGGCAATAATAGATGCAAAAACGCCAGGTACCAGCTTTCTTTTTCACAAGGACGACAGGCGAAGCCCAAGGGCCGGCTGATGGCTCAATGACCCCTTTTTGGAGCATTTTGTCCACTTATGATTGGATGACTCGACATTCAGCATGCGATACACGATAGGGATGCCAATGAATAGAATTCGTGCCTCCAAAGTTTATACGGTGGTGAACAGATGTTTGTCCTAAAGGCTTTTCACTGAAATCAAACATATCAAGGTACGATTCGAGGAGGAGACATTTGTCCGTGGCCTGTGCAGAGATGAGGTTAGGTGCAATCATCTTCGCCAAATCACCCGTTAGGGAACCAGAGCTGTGAGCTGCAATTGGTGCTATGAAACCGCTCTCGGCATTCAGACTTTCAATGTCAAATTCGGAACCACAAGAAACGCTGGCCAAGAACATGCCAGCCGGAATCACTTCAGGGCACAGGCTGAAATTCAGAAGCGGTAGAATGACGTCGTCATTAGTAACCGTGACCAACGTATGCGGAACAGCAACGTTCCGGTTCAAAAGGACGTCGATGATCGGGCCAAGCACATATTCACTGTTAGGAACCTGTGGCTGGGCGGTCAAAGTGACGTAAGTAACTGTCTTGGGTGACAGACGCACATCGTGAAGCGAGCACAAGTGTGGTGGAGCGGTGCTCGGAGCATCGGCAAGTTGTGTCAGTCCTAACTGGAAAACGCCGGTCGCGCAGTCGATGAGAGCAGAATGAGTGGATAAAAAGTCCAATCCAAGGATAACGTTGTGAGGGCAGTTGTCGATCACAGCGAAGAGAACAGAAGTAGGGCGGCCGGCTACAATTAAACGCGCAGTACACATTCCAAGAACAAGCAGCACGCCGCCGTCGGCCACACGAAGCACTCGGGCAGCTGCTGGGGTGAGGACCTTCTTTAAACGTCTACGTAGGCTAGCACTCATCACAGATACGTGGGCTCCAGTGTCGACGAGTGCTAGGACAGGTACGCCGTCTATTTTCACTTCTATTACACTTCTCCTTGTGGGCACACTTCTCCTTGTGGGCACACTTCTCCTTGTGGGCACAGACAGAGGATTTGCTGCGGTAATAGGCAATGCAGCACCACCTTCAAGGGCTGCATTTCTTAGTTTTCCGAAAGGGTGCGGCCAAACGCCACCGGGGACGAAAGGCGACATGGCTGCGGCGAACGGGAAGATGGACGACATGTTTGTGGTGAATGAGACTGGTGTCCGCGCGGCGATGGTGAGCGACTGTACCATGTGTTGCTACTAGAGTTGTCAGCACTGTTAGACTCAGCGGTGGGCGAAACATTGCGGGCATTTTCATCAAAATGGCTCAGGTTGGTCGGCATGCGAGGTGTTGAGGGCCACGAGTTGGGAAAGTATCGGGCGACATAACCAATGCGGTGACAGCTGAAACATATCGGCTGGTCGTCCACAGTTCTCTACTCAGTTGGGTTGCGATAACACGGAGAGAAGTGTCGGGGCGAAGCGAAAATAGTAGAAGGGCATTCGTTAGCTCTAGGATTGGCGACAGCACATAGACAATGTAAACCAATGTTTTCAAGTTCCTGGCGAACGATGGCTTGTATGAGAGGAACGGAAAAAGTGGTAGCATCAGGGCTCACATCGAACGATTTGCACCACGTCCTCTGATGGCGATGCATGCTGCTGTGCAGATTGATCTTCACACGTCGACATTGTGGCAGTATTGGGAAGTCTGGCGAATGGTTGCAAGACGCGCCGGCTTTTGGCCTGCTCGAATTGTCGGCACTCTTTAATGATAGCATCAATTGTAGAGCAGCTTTTGCACATGAGCAGATTAAAGGCCTCGTCAGCAATGCCCTTAAGCACATGCCCGACCTTCTCAGCTTCTGTCATGTCGTGATCGGCTTTACAATAAAGTGCCAGCATGTCCTGGATGTATGAGACATAGGACTCCGTAGGGGATTGGGTACGGGAGGCCAGTTCCTGCTTTGCAGCAATTTTATGGCCAGCTGGTTTGCCAAACAACTCTGTCAACTTCTCTTTGCATGGGTCCCAGCTGGTTAGCTCCTCTTCATGGATTTCGTACCACACCTTTGCCGCGCCGCTTAGGTAGAACAACAGGTTAGCTAGCATTAGCGTAGGGTCCCATCTGTTGATTCCACTCACATGTTGGTACATAGCCACCCACTCTTTGACGTCGGCACCATCGGTCCTGCAGAAAGTTCCAGGATCCTTGGGTTGCACAACAACAACCGAAGGTGACAGCGACATAGCTGGCGACGGTGATGTTGGAGGCGGCAACGACGTTGATCCCGCATGCTCATCATCGTTCATGATGCGGACAGTGATGCGACATCCACTGCGGAGCTCCGTTTCTAGCCGTGGTACCCCGCACTTCCCACCAATATGTTACGGGGATTTTGCGAGTATTGTGGGGATGCGTTACTCTCACGCATCCCCTGATATGTTGTTTTCCCGCATAGCTCCCGTCTCCTGTAATCCGGCTTCGCCGCGTGGCCTGATGCCCGCGACAGTTGGTCTCGTTGAAGTGCAGTACGAGAGATGGCGCGAGTATTGCGCTGCTAACGCCACCTAATGGCGGGGTTACTTGGGCGCGGAATGGAGAAGGCGCATCCTCTTTGGCTCGAGATCGGCAAGCAGTGCGGACGTTCCGTGCGTGCGCTGATCCATGCTTCTGTGAGACTGTCTCCCGAGGCCCCGTTCGAATGCACCACCGTTCACGTGACCGTACGCACGAACGACCAGGCGTTGGGATCCAGAATGGGGCGAACATAATCACTCGCTATCTGGTCGTGGTGAGTCGGACTTCTAGATTTGTCACGCACCCATCGGCATGCTTTATGGATAGCAAGTTGGCTAGCAAGCATTAAAGGTGCAATAAATGCCCTTGTGATTGTTTGCACTACTGTGTTGTCGTTCCTTTGTCCCAAGAGCATGGGTGAGAACCCCACAGTATAGAAAGACTATATTTACAATATATACACAGGATAAGTCAGAGTAGTTGAGATGGCTGACCACCAACAACACGCAGCAGCAAGTGTCTCTGATCTTCTTCCTCTCTCTTTTTTTTATCCTTCCATAACAATATTATTCATTATTGATATGGAAGAAACTGTTTCAATGCACGTAATGTACTCACAAGAAGAAAAAAAAATCTCGTTCATTCGGCGCATTCAGCTTGCCCTGCCGGCTGCCATTTTTGTTTTGGTGTCCCGCACTGTTACAGTGGTAGCTGTCTGTTTGTTGACCCGTTGCTATCTCGCAGCAAACGTGGGATGAAAAAAATTTTTGGCTTTTCGTGGGAAATTTAACCCGCGTAATGATCGCACCCCTGAATTTATGTCAATTTTTTTGACAAAAAAGTGCGATCATTATGCGAGTAAATATGGTATATATAAATTTACCTGTGCATGAAAAAATAACTATTTCAGAGTGTATTTACGAAACTTGCACCAACTGGTGTTTAATGTCAAGTCTCGGTAGGCAGTCGTCAGCATGCTAATAAGCTACACCTAAAGGGCTAGTTCATGATTTATAAAATAAAAATCATTAGCAAAACCAAACAGAACGAGACAACTAACTAAAACAAGTGTCGTTGTGGCAGCATTTTGAAGCTTTCACAGCTTCAGATCAGCACATTAGAAAAAGAGTACGAACAACGCCACAATATTATATGCAAACCATGAACTATTTCACTTTACATGGTTGCTGTCAAATATTACGGGCTGCACATTCTATGCAAATGCAAGTCATATAGTGCTTGACTTCTATAATATAAGAATTTTTCCTGAAAAATGCTACTTCTAGTCCTAACATAAAAAAAATTATTGCATTATCTAAGCTCTTTTAAACTGTCTTTCCAATGTTGCCATCTACATGAATAGTGATTTGCACCCACAGCTTACATAGCACGCTACCTACATGCTTGGTGGCTGTGGTTGCAGGGAGAGGTACCCATGTTCTTGTGAACTTGCAAGTGTGGTCCACCTGCCCCATCTCCAGTTTTCCATAAAAGAGGCTACACCCTTAACATCACACAGCATTTTAACAACACAGAAGAAGCTAGCGAAATATGCCCCTGGGTAATCACTACCCTGTAGTATAAAACGGTATGTATACAATGCCTTTCAAGCTGAGCAGTACAGTTTTGACAATTGAGATGTGAAGTAACATCAGCTTTTTGAAAGCTTAAGGAGCAACTACCTCGCCTTCTCAAGTAAGCATCTCTTAGCATCAATGATAGCACTCACATTCACAGTGTTGTGGTCTGGCATAAAGGACCGGAACATGGCTTCGAAGTAGCTGCAACGAGCCACAAGCACTGACTTGTGAGCAGGGATCGGGTGTCCGTCAAGCAACAGCGTAATGTCACAAAACTCCCGACCCGTCTCCTTCAGGAAGGTCTCCATGTCTTGCTCCAGTGTCGTGCCTGCAACAATTTTTTTTTAGGGACAAATAATAAATTCTTGAAAAATAATAGAAAGAAAAATCATAAAAGGTAAATCTAGTCACAGTATTGCTGACTTGGCTCCTCTATAGCTTCACAAGCTTGGTTATTTAGTGCAATCTAAGATTTTTAAAATTTAGCTACAAGAAGCTCAATTGACTGACATGGTTTATGTTTCAAAGCAACAACTGAGAGACACTTTAGTGTATAAGGAGATTAACTGTAGCCATTATAGCAGTAGTGTATTAATTTCCAACGCTTGGGTTCTATAATCTGTACATACACCCAAAAACTAAATGAGTGTCTTGTATTCTGTCCTCATAAAAATGTGGCCACAGAAGCCAGGGATTGCATCCACAACTTCATCCTCAGCAGCACATCGTCAAAGCCACTGAGCTACTGTGGTGCGTAGCCATAGGCAGCTAAACTAGATCTTTGTGCAAAACACTGCTGGAGAGCTATCAACTTTTAAAAATTCTAGCTGTTACCAAGGTAATTCTAAAATTACAGGTTTTTCAGTGTTAGTTCAGGCGTTTGGCACACTGCATGAAGTGTGCACACAGTTTGATGATTACTAAATTTTGAAAATTGCTTTTTTGTTAAGTCATATCTATATTGACTACATATGTTAAAGCATGTATAAACGCAACAGCACATACAAAAACAAAATAATAAAGCAAGAAAATCAAGAGTAAAGTGACACCCATTTTCATTGACTATGCACCAGAACTTAAAGAAACCAACACAAACTCCCACACTTCCTATTATGTTCACAAGCTGGCACTTAATCATTCACCAAAATTACTGCCTTTACCATTAGGCCAGAAGGGACCATCACCATTTTTGACAAATTAGGCAAAAGTATGTATATTTTATCCTTCCTTCTAGACTAACCTATTAACCATTCTGTTCAAGTATTGACTGCAGTTATGTAATATTAGCATTATGAATATATTAAACTGTTCGTTCACTCACGTTCCTCTTCTCCAAATTCAGCCTGCTTAAACTAAACATTGGCAACAAGAAGTAATGAGTGAGTAATTAAGCCACAGTGAGCTAAGCAGTCCTAGGAAGCATAAAGGCCCAAGCTGCTCACCAGCATAGTCAAACATTGGCTCAAGCAGTGAGCGTACAGCTGGCATCTGTCGGCGTCGGATGATCTCTACCATGAGTGGCTGTGCAATTGTCTCAAACTCCTTGCTCATCACAATCTGGTTGTAGGTGCTCTCCTTCACAATAAACTTCAGGCAGAACTCCTGCATTCAGGAATTGCACAGAGCCTGTCAAGCCGCCATAGCATGCCTGAGAACAATGGAGGCACTTGTAATATTAATAGAAGAGATATGACACAAAATTTTAAAAATAAATGGAAGGGAAAGAAAATTGTGGTGCCGGTGACAAACACTCCAAGAAAAAATAGCAATGAATCAACCACGCAATGTTATAGATAACAGCTTCATTTATAACAAACAGTTGATTATTACTGATGAAGACAATGTGACTGTCAAAATTTGCATGAAGTCAATGGTAGCCCATTTCAAACAGAATGAACATTCATGGAATAATAATCTCTCAGAGTTAATGCATAAATCCACTACACTCGCCTGGGACCACCATTAAATTCTGCATGGATTCAAGTCACTCAAGAATTAGAGAGCATTACGCATGGTATAGTGAGGCAACTCCTTCCCTGGCAACATCTCTGCATGGAGGCAATAATAAGACCCTCATATCTCATATGGTAATGTAGTCAGCAATCCCACACCCTGCCTTGTTTTCATCAATAATACAGTCACATCCTTCGTGGTTTCAGTTTTCGTTTGCCTTATTTTCAGTCTCTAAGAGGGTATGTGGCTTTCACATCGAAAAAAATGGCCAAAAATTTGATTTTTTGAAAATCACATTTTCAGTTTCTTTCATCATCATCATCATCATCATCATCATCATCAGCCTGGTTACGCCCACTGCAGGGCAAAGGCCTCTCCCATACTTCTCCAACTGCCCCGGTCATGTACTAATTGTGGCCATGTTGACCCTCCAAACTTCCTAATCTCATCTGCCCACCTAACTTTCTGTCGCCCCCTGCTACGCTTCCCTTCCCTCGGAATCCAGTCCATAACCCTTAATGACCATCGGTTATCTTCCCTCCTCATTACATGTCCTGACCACCATGTCAGTTTCTTTAACTCTTTTTATATCTGATTCTGAAATATCATCACCGAAAATCATGTAGAAGTGCTCTAAAAAATTTGTTGTGTGAGTCAAGGTGGCTAGAAATTTCGTGAAAATCACAAAAGAAGAGCGTTTTTCAAGCCATAATAATTCCAGAACGGTGCAACCGAGCGCCACCATCTTGGTCTCGTCTGAAAGTGCATTTCTCCCATGAAGGAAGGAAAAAAACTGGGAAGGAACGTAATGCGATTTCGCTAGCTTCGGCAAGCCAACCTGCTCTGAAGCCGCCCCTCCCGCTCTCTCCGGGACCTCGTATACGGTGCCTTTTGGGTTGGAATAGGACCACATTGTTGCCGGACCATTTGTGATTGTTTGGTACGTGGTAACGATTAGTGGCGCCTGCTGTCAAAGGCATGGAGGCACGTAGAAAGTATAACGCGTGGGTTTCTGCTACCATGGGCATCATTCTTCGCTTTGAATGCGTTGCCTTGAAACATGGAGAGAGACTGGAGAGCCAGACCCATGACGACATAATTTTCAAAGCACAACTTGCGTTTACCACTGCAGTTAGTCAGCACTCTCACCTCGAAGCCCATCCGGAGTATGCCCAAGCGTGGTCTATTGTTTCGTCAAATCAGCTGTTGTGTACCTCAAACTCCGGTGCATATTTTCTAGCTAACTTTTGTTCCGCTGTCTTGCACCTGTTTAGAATGAGATGAGATGTTTCACGGAAGGTCGCAGTTTTAGTTCACAAAACGGTGACGGCCATGGAACAACATTATCAACATCACGACATCAATCATGTGCTAGTGGAAGTCCTCCCGCAGAGGAGGGGTAGACGTAGCACTTTCATCCTGAATTTGTACAGTCTGCCGAGGGCTCAGAAAGACGACTTCTGCAACATCATTTATGACAGCACGAGAGCCACTGGCTGCAACCAGCTGGTAGTGGTGGGAGACATGAGCGCTAGACACACGACTTGGCGCTACCAACAAGACGCACAAAAGGGGAGGTCGCTCCTCGATGCGGTTGACCAAACGGGCCTCGAATCGATAACCAACCTCCTCCAACCAACCCGAATAGGGAACAGTGTCAGTCTAGACATGTTTCCGGACCTGTCATTTGTCAAAAACGTAAAGGAATACTCATGGACGCACCTGGGCGAAACACTATGCAGTGATCACTACATCCTCAGCATCTCGGTATCCACCCCGAAACTCGAGAGAACAATTAGCGAAATTAGGCTCATGGACTGGAAGGCATACAGGCAGTACCCCCCGCTCGAAAACGGTATAATGGACATATCGGAATGGATGCAGCACCTCTGGGATGCCCACATTCAAACCACCAAAGCCATCCAGTGCACGCTCGAGAGGCCCTTAGCCGACCGCCAGCTCTTACACCTGTGGGAAGCCCGTAAGGGCCTCCTCAAACGGTCGAAGCAACAGTGGTTAAACCGGAAACTACGTCTACGAATCGAGCATATAACAGAAGAAGCCAGAAATTACGCGAACAAGCTGGCGCAGCAAAATTGGGTACAATTTTGCACCTCACTCAATGGTACCCTGAGTACGGCGCAGACATGGGCCATCCTATGTTGCCTGATCGAGCCCAACAAGGCGAAATCGACAACCAGTTGGACACTTCTAGAAATTGCTCACAAGTTCCCCGGGAATGACCAGGATCTGATTGACACCCTAGAAACCAGATACCTGGGTAGTGACCCCATACAATCCTGCCTCCTTAAATACGAAGGAGAACCAAGACCAGAACCGGACGCTCTGATCGCGGAGGAAGAGGTGTAGGCCGCGGCACGAGCCTCACAGCGGAACACTGCTCCCGGGGCTGACAATATGACCAATGCCATGATTCGAAAGCTGAGCCCGATGAACATCCTGGACTTGACCAAATAACTAAACGACAAACTCTGGAGCAAGGGCCACGTACCGAACGAGTGGAAACACACGGAAATCGTGACTATTCCCAAACCCAGCACAAAGCCCGCGATCGACGCCCTGCGTCCTCATCTCGCTGAGTTCGTGCCTCGCCATCAAAACCCGCCTCCAACACTACAAACAGGACAGTGATCTCTTCCCGCACGCCATGCTTGGCTTCACGCCGGAACTTTCTGCGCGAAATGATTTCCTAATCCTAAGGGATCAAGTTCTCAAGGGCATACCAAAGGGAGGAGAACACCCCCTGCTTGCACTCGACCTGAAAGGGGCCTTTGCTAACATCTCTCACGAGGCCATTCTCAAGGAACTGAACGACATCAGCTGTGGGGAGCGCATCTTTAATTACGTCAAATCGTTCCTGACGGGCCAGACGGCAACCATCAGAATAGGCCAGACTTGATTGGATACGATCGGCGTGCCGAACAAAGGATCGCTGCAAAGGGTGATGGTCTCTCCGATTATCGCGATGCTAGCACTGACCAAAGAGCTGCGGAAGATCCCGGACCTAGGTTACGCCCTGTACGCAGACGACATCACGCTCTGGGCCACCAAGGGCTCCCTCGCGCGGCCTCCTGAAGGGTCGGTATTTTTGTCTACTCTCGGTTTACAGACTGCTTATAGATAAAAGTTGTTAAACCGTATATTTTGTCTCTTCACTGTTTGTAAGTTTCCCTTTCACTAAAGTCGTTAAACTGTCTCTTTCTTTCATCTGATTTAAGCCTATAAGCCGTCTATATACAAAATTTATTCGGTTGCCTATTTCTTTAGCCAATGTCCAGTTTATAATATGTCTACAGAGAAAAGCTACAAAGGTTACCCTTTCATCTTTGCCATTGAATTACGTGGTCCTTAATTATTATATTACCAGATAATTTGGTGTTTTAGGGCCTGCTTGCAGATTTTCATCTAATATTGTACTGCTTTTTAACATGTAACCTCTGGGTCATCCTAGTCTGGAATGCATCACGGATGATGATTTTTACTTGCGAACCGCATGAAGGCGGAATATACAAGGTGTTTCAGGTAACTTGAACCGAATTTAAAAAATATGCAAATGCCACCTATCTGGACAGAACCAAGGTAATGTTGTTTGCCATCGCTTCGAGATACTCAAATAAATTTTTTGCATACGGCCTAGTTAGTCCTAATAATTATTCAACTTCTCGGTTGTTATATTTACATGGAAAGTGTCAAAGAGAAAATTCTACACCAACATGCGAAACCCCCGACACAGCTTTCTCTTGCTCAATACATGCTACATAAAATTGTTTTTCCGACGTGAAAGAAACCCGCGAATACACGCAAAATACCCGCATGACTGGCCACTCGAGGCACTTGACGTGTCACACCAATCCGATCAGGATAATAGATGTTATGAACGCCAACTTTAGCGACAAGCGGATTCCAAACCAGCATCAAGCTAAGAGCACCAAGACTCGTTTGTAGCGGACTATTCAGAACTTATGAGTGTGCGATGAACCGATGTCGCACATGTGGTGTGCGCCTTATGTGTCGTCTGATTCACAGACACTTTTCATAGATACTTTTTTCAGATACTTTCAAAAAAGGCGACCCTTCAGGAGGCTGCGACGGCCGTGGAGAGATTTGCGGCAGCGAGTGGAATGCGTTGCACGTCTGAGAAGTCCGAAGTGATCCGGGTGTACGGAGGAGGAATCTACAAGTCCCCTCGCCCTATCGACCTTTATCTAGAGGGCCAGAAGATCACGAAAAGCAATAAGACTAGGATTCTGGGTTTTTGGATCCAGAGAAACCAGAAAGCCTCCCACACCATCCAAACCCTAAGGTCTGCCACCAACCAGATCTCGCGGATTATCAAACGAATAACAAGAAGCTGCAAGGGCCTGGAGAAGAGGACACGTTTCGCCTCGTTCAGGCTCTGGTGATCAGCAGAGTAACGTATAGCATGCCGTATCACTACCACTCGCTAAACAAATGTGACCAAGAACAAGTTGATGCCATCATCAGAGGCGCGTACAAAACGGCCATGGGTCTCCCTGTTACCACCTCAAATGAGAAGTTAACGGCCCTCGAGATCCACAACACGGCAGCGGGCAGAGCCATTCCTCCACCGAACTGGAACAGCAATGGAGCTCCGTGCCCTCGATGGGCAACGATCACTCCCGCCTGAGGTCAGAGGCAAGATCAGAAACACATGAGTCATGAACTCCACGAAGGGCGACGCAAGGCTTGCGTCGACAGACAGCGCCGACAATTCAAGGGTCACCCATACGTAACGTACGTGGACATGGCGGCATACCCTGTAGGGGGCCTTTTCGCGGTAGCCACCGTGAACAGGAGAGACAACTCCTTGACCCTCGCGGCCTCTGTCAGGGCAGAGACCCCAGCTGCGGCTGAGATAATAGCCGCAGCGCTAGTAATAAAGCAACAAGACAGGGTAGGCAGGGAAGTTCATGTTGTTACCGACTCGCAACAGGCCTGCCGTAACTTTACCAACAGACGAACACCGCTGCTGGCGGCTCAGATTCTAGGCCCGAGGCTGCAAGAATCCCATCAAATCACGTGGACGCTGGGCCATGCAGGACTGGAGGGGAATGAAAGGGCGAACGCCTTAGCTCGAGCACCAATCAACTGAGTGGGGCAAAACCAATCGTCTCATCAATCCCCACCCTTTACCTTCGTGCCCCTGCCATCCAATTACTGCGACCGACTTGAGATCCAGCGACTCAACCGCAGGATTTATCCTCCCCCTCACAGAAAGCTCAGCACTGAAGAGGCAGTAGCTCTCATACTTCTTCAGACTAACACATTCCCAAACCTATACAGATACAGCAAAATGTACCCACAAACATATTGCGGCATCTGCCCCTGGTGCAGCGACACATGCCCTACACTCTTTCACATCTCGTTGGGGTGCGGGGGCAAACCTCAACACTTAAAGACGCCTAGCACATCATTTGAGCGGTGGGAGGTACAGCTGACTGGCGATACCCTGGCGGGACAAGAAGCTCTTGTCCAGCAAGTACGTTGAGCAGCCATGGCCAGTCGAGTCCTGGAATGAGGACACTATTACGTACACTATTTTGTAAGATTGTGTGGTGCGATGTCATTATGCTGTTGAGATGTGCTTATTGATTTTTTGCCAGTCTGTTGAGAGGCAGAAGGCATTGAGCATAATGACAGTGTTGACTGGGACCGTCTGCTATAACAATGGGCTGGCATGGCCTTGAGTATGGTTAGGATCTCCGACTCGCCAGTCCATCATTGGGCCATTGGGCACAAGATGCAAAGAATTTTTTTCACGCAGCAAAGCAGTCGCTGTGGACCCTGGGTGCTCACTTGATTGCCTGTACATGTTCGCAGTGGTGAAAGACATCAATGTTTTCCAGAAGATGCCCCCAAATGCAATGAATTGCCGTGGGAAGGGTGGCTTGGTTGCCTTCACACGCTTGCAGGGTGAAAGGTTTTGTTTTCCTGAAACTGTCCCGAAACGTGACCAGTCGTCCTTGAAGTGGCCCTCGCAGTTTGTTGGGCACAATGTCAGTTAATTACCCGATGCCTTCGTTTGCTACAGCCTTGGGGGCTGTCTGCTGCTTGCTTAAGCGGTGCGCCATGTGGTGGTTTGGTGCGTTACTTGACTGACACAACACAGACTCAACTGCTTCATTCAGTTGAATTCCTGCACTCAACCTCGGCGTGTATTTGCCACGCCTACTATGTGCACATATTCCAAAACCCCCGCAGCAGATGCAACCAAAGTGAGCCAACTAAATCTACTGCTTGCCTATCACGTGAGGGCCTATTTCCCATCATCCCATTCCTCTAAATTTTTTATGACTAGGCTTCAGGATCGGTCACATCACACTCCCTCCTAGTATTTTTCATCCTCCATGATTTCCCTGTGTTGTTTCAGCGATCTTCTACATACATTAACAAGTGCACTAAAAGCAAATGATTCAAGGTTGTTCCGGAAACACCGAATGGCTGCGCCCACCACTTGACTCCAGCACGTTTCTCCATTGGTCCGGCACTCGCTATGCAGGGACTCGCTATGCAGGTCTGCTTGGCTCTTTGCATCTCGCGAGCTCTCAATGGTCTCCGTAATCTTGACGAGTGTTAAAACGGGCGCTATGTGGACATCGCAGTAGTGTGGCCGATCCCTTCATTTGGGGACGTCTCAGACCCGTGGCTAAGCATTCCAAGCACCGGTGACGTGGACTTTGCAATCAAGCTTCGCACGCGGAATCCTCGGACACATGGCTAAGCCTTTCAACATCGGCGTTTCAGAATTCGCAATGAAGAAAATCGGGCACGCAATCCTTGGACCTGCAGCTAAAAATTTTGCGCAGTCGACGCCTCCAACTGCGCGACTAAACATTCGCCGGCTCCTCGGGCTCGCAGCTAGGCATTTCGTGCAGCAGCACCTCGTACTGCATGACTAAGCACATTGAAGGTCGACTCTAGCTTGGACCCGTGGCTAGGCATATCGCGAACAGGCACCTCGGACCCGCGACAAAGCACATAGCATGCTGACTCTTTCTATCATATTGTCACGATGTCTCCTAACAATATCTATCATACTACCCCTTCATAAAGGGAATTTAACCTCATCATGAGCTCTGTTCACTAGGCCCCTTGAGCTGGCACAGACACTGGCTGCAGAAGTGAGGCATCACACAAAAGTACAAGCTGGAAAGCACCTAGCAGCTGCATCGCTGCCTATATATCAGTGGCTCCCTGATCCTAAGCTCCACAGCCATTGTCAAGGGAAGATAATTTGGAATGCTGCTGAGAGCCTTCATTCAATCACATGGTTGATTCTACCAAAAAAGGATGCTTCACTGATTGCACTGGAAACTGCTATCAATGAGGCAGCCTGCAGGTACAACACTGGAACTATATTCATGCCCACACACAGCTCTGCACCTCACTTGATTTGAAAGCCAGGCAGCACCATGCTCTTTGTAAAGCAGCAGTAAAGATTTCCATTCGACTAAAAAGGGGGAGAATGAAGGCGCACCAGACCAGAGGCCACATGTTCAAGAAGTCCCACATTACGAAACACACCAAAGACTACAAATTTGGTCAGAGAACTGAAGAGAAACCGAAACGTTGTGAGCCATTTTCTCAAAACTGATTTTTTTTCTTTCTGCTCAGCTTTTGGTGCTGATTTATTTGTTACCATTTGGCCTTTTTGACTCTGCTCTTTTTGTCATTTTTCTTGGGTTACAGTGTAGCTGCTGACACTCTCGCTTCTTTATCTTGATTTTCTATAAACTTATGATGTGGGCATTCATTCACCCCAAAAATGTGCTTGATGCAAAGGTAACATAAAAAAGGACAATTAAAAAAACTTACGTTGCGAAAAAAAGAAGCAAGAATGTCACGACCTTCAGCATGCATTTAGCTATGCTAGCTATCAATGAGCCTTCCATTACATATTTTTAAGCTCCCCAGGTACTTCAGCATATGCAAAGGAAAAAAATTCTGCTGAATAAAATGTTCTCAAGATATCACTCTGAAAATTTTATGGAAGCACCAGGGAGACATTTTAAATATTTGTGCCAATATTCAAGAAAATCCAGGAAGAAATAAGGAAGCTGATTTCTAAAGTCATTTCCCCCTTTAAATGTTTCATCTTTCACAAAAGCTTGAACCAAAATGAATCTTGAACACTCGAGTGCCGTAACCACATCAGCATCTTTGGCAGCACCAGAAGCAGTGCCAGTACAAGTCTAACATTGCACCAAATAGGCCATACATTGGAAAACACTGGCAGAGTGCTGGTTACACAAATACTTCAAATATGATGAATACTATGTCTGCTCCTTCATACCATGCTCCACATTTCTATCCACTCCAGGCCCTATCGAGGCTGCATGGGAAAAGATACTCGGGAATCTCCAGGGCAATCACGAGAATGCAAAAGCATTTCATGAAAAAAAAAAAAAAAAGTAAATTCATTTTGAACCATCTCCGCTGGCAATGAGTTCTTGGTACACCCACCTTGATAAAGTCTAGACGCAAGTCAGAGGCATTTTGCAGGGCAACAAGGACATTGCGATGGTTGATGGCTGCCTCGAGATACTGGACACACAGGTGCTCCAAGCGCCTCATGTGGAACTGTCAATGCAACACACATGACTCACATGAATGTAGGCACCCACTGTATCCAAAGCCATACACTATGATAACAAGAGCTCACTGCTTTTGTCAAGTTAACCCATTACTCAATTAGATTATCATGATCATGGGTGATGTTAGTGATGACTCCCTAAGGAGAAGCTTATATTGAGTACTTACACTCAATTTCCTCGTCCGTGCACACCTTCTTCACAATCACATTTCATAACCATCATTAGCCAGCTAGCTCAACAAGTTCTGAAACCGAGCTTTCTAGTGAGTAATATTGTGGCACTTTTTGTCCAAGCAATCTGTGACGCTTCAGTCAAATTCAATGCTATGAACACTGTTTCAGAGAAATTTTCGGTATAGTGTAAGAAATTTTGGTTCTTGCTCATTGACCAATGGATCTCCCCCCAATGCAGAAAAATTCCCACAACAAAGAACAAATTTTGGTTTGTCATTACATATAAGGGATTATTTTATGAAGTAAAGTAAAAAACATATATGCATACAAAAAACCAGCCGTTTCAGGCTTCTTGAACAACCAACAAAACATGACCACCAGGTAAAGAAGGAATCAGTTGAATTCTGCATTCACTAACTTCTAGAAATTGAGCTTTGCCAGTACCATTTTTTTCAGTTTTATTTTGACAATCTAAAAGCAACAACGTCCTGCTATAATAAATATTCTTGCACATCTGTGAATTTCGTTACAGCGAAATTCAACCATACTAAACAATAACAATCTGAGGCAATTGATATTACTTCATTTTTACTTATGATCATAAGATGGGTACAGCACACTGTGAGGCAGTCAGGTGCCAAATTTGGTCACATATGGCTTTATAGTTGATCAACATGAATTTATGCTTGGTAATCCAGGCTGAAAAAGGCCAAATTTGGCAAATAATCGCAAAAATCATATTCTCTTGGCAGACTTAAAACGCGAGTAACCCATTATGTGTTGCGAGCTAGTGTATCACTAATACAACCGACAAATGGACCAACAGGGCTACATGTGATGCAAACATAAAAACAGAACATTCCTAACAGAATTACTTTTTGAATTTACAAAAAAATAACTAGAACACATAACTGAACTTATTGTGCTACATATATTGTTGTGACTTCGGGGTGGAGGACAAGAGACGAAGAAGAAATGAAAAACTTTATATAATATTTACAGATAGTGGATGATAGTGGATGAAAGCAAAAATGTTGCTTTCATCCTCTATCAACAACAACAACAATGTAGCTGTAAGGGCGCATCAGACCAACTGGGTGGCTGGAGGCGACTCTCTCTGCTCGCAATGAGTCGGTTCTCCCTTAAGTCCCTTTGGCGACCCCTCATCGGCAGGAACCAGTTTGGCAACTGCTGACGTCACTCGCGTCACATTCTTGATTCGTCACAGAAAAGTGGGAGCTCCTGTCACCTCGCTGATACGCATATGGTGCATGTAGTATGGCAGCTCCCGTCGCCTCGATGATAGGCACGTGGTATGGCACAACAGCACCCCCGCCACCAGATAATACATCCAGAAGTCAAGCTGTTCGACGCGGCTCGATGTATGCGATGTGCTGATTGAGTGACGTCCTTGTTGGGGTTAAGATAATGGCTTTGCCGCCCTTTCATCCCCTGGTCTTTTCTTTGCTTGGATCTGAGAAAGCTCACAGAGTGACCGAAAATCAACGCCAACCACTTCGGTGAAAGTGAGCACCCTCCCAATGCTCTCCACAACGCCAGACCAAACTCCATGAAAACAAACGCTCTAACCCCCTCTGTGCTCTCAACAGCACCATTACAGTTATTGTACTAAACACGAAACACACACCCAATAAAGAGCCCGGGATACAGACCTCTACAAATAGTGCTCTCAGAGACACATTCAAAGAGAATAAACAGCTAAAGAATAAATTGCAAAGCAATTCTTAACAGTCATTCGGGCAGGCAAGACACAGCTGAGGCGATCGAAGAAAACTTATATTTGGCCCTGTCTCGCTCCGAGCAAAATTCTGTCACTTGTCATTGGGCTTACCAACTTGCTGACATGCGTCACATGACCGAACAAGTGTTTCAACCTCTTTCCAGCATCCTGGCCAATAGAAATCCTGCGCTAGCCTAGCCTTTGTCTTCTTGATACCGAAGTGACCCGCCCAAACATTCCCATGCGCTAACTCTAAAAGCTGTGGTCGGTACTTTTCTGGCACGAGCAGTTGGTTGTATGTCCGACCCTTGAAATCCTGATATAACCGGTACTTGAGACCTGACCTAGTGTAGAACGAGATGTTCTTTTGGGACACCCCTTCATTTACATTAGCCTGCAGCGCAGTTAGTGAAGGGTCACTTTTCTGTGCTGCGATAAGCGCCTTTCGTTCAACCCTGCTAAGCTGCTCCCAGCAAAAGGATGCGGGACTAAGCAGTGAACCTTCCACTTCAGCCCTAGGCGCTCCGTTTTCCCGAGTCTCGAAAGGCTCCTCACCCACTGTCACTGATCTGGTAATTGATCCGTCACAAGTCTGAGTCCTCTGATTTTCATCAGCCATATCTCCTGGCCTAGGCTGCCACTGTGATGATGTTACATTGTCAGTTTCCTCGTCTGAATATGAGCTTTCACGTTTCTTTGAGAGGGCGCGTGACCGTGATCGCGATAATGTCATGCAAGCGAGACTGGTAGAGAACAACCAGCCCTCCTTTTCTAAAAGCTGCTCTGATTTGTTCGAAAAAAGATATGAAAAGTGTTCAGGTAAACTTGGACCCACGGCTGCCTCTGTTTGCAAACTTCCAAAAGCGCCTGCGCGGGTTACCCTGGCAACTGGCAAGCATGTGCTGTGCTCTTCTGCGACTTGTCTGATCCAGGTGCATTCTCCTGTATAGTCCCCGAGAGAAACACAGGACGGATGAGTAACATCAATGTTGGCGGCGGAATTGCGAAGTGCCCTGCACATTTTCCCATTTACCACGACATCCTGCATATATGGCTCAAGCAACCTCTGATTATCGTCTGACTGGCTAATGCTGGCGAACGCGATTTTCTCCTTGGCATTTGAGGAAATATGGCCTTCCTTGTTGCAACGAAGCAGATAATTGGTCTCCGAGCCTCGAACGCATGCTCTACGTCTGCCTTAGCTTTAGCAGCCCCAGCTAACTGGACTGTCTCTGCTAGCCCTTCCCTCGCCTCCTCAGCCTTAGTCGATACTCCTTTGTTGCTCGTAGATGATTTCTTATTCGGCAAAATTGCACTACAAGGGGAAAATCGCTTTACAGAATAGTCCTGTTTTTATAGCCTATCTTCCTGAATTGGTTTTTCTTGGAAGTTTTGGCACGTGTAATATTCCTCCGCAAGCTGCGCTGCCTTCTCTAGGTCTACCTCTGGGAGCCTGTCCTGCAGCCAAAGTCTAACTTGTTCTGGAAGAACTCAGTAGAACAGCTCCAGTGCTATGCATTCAAGCACCTTGTCGTGGTTGCACTTCTGCCCTTTTAAGCCACTCTTTTGAATTAGACTTTAACTCATACGCGAACTCAGTGTGCGACTCACTGCCCCTTTTTGCCTGTCTAAACCGCTGTCGAAATGCCTCGGCGGAGAGGCAGTATTTGCGAAGAAGCGCGGCTTTTACCTTTCCATACTTCTTACAGTCTCCTTTAGACAAGCGTGTGAGAACTTCTGCGGCCTCTCCTGCGTCAACTGAAAGAAGTTTTTGAGACCAAAGGCTTTCGTCAAGCACTATCTTTTCACACGTACGCTCGAAATTCACGAGAAAAAGTGCGATATCATCGCACTATCTTGTACAGTAGCATGAGGTCCTGTATTCTCAGTTTAGGTGTATCGTCTACACCGGAAAGGGGACTTGAACGCGCCAAGCTGATTAAAACTTGTCATATTTCCAATTCTCTCATTTTAAGAGCATAACCTCACTCTTCGTGCCTTTCTTTCTCCTCTGCATCCTCGCGCCTTTTTCTCTCCTCTGCCTCCTCGTGCCTTTTCTGCTCCCCTGCTTCCTCGCGCCTTTTTTTCTTCTGCCTCATTGTGCATTTTTTTATCGCTTCTCCTCTCAAGAATTTATCTCCAAACCTCTTCGACTTCCTCCTCAGTTACCTCTTGTGCCCTTATAGCATCCAGAATGGCTTTTTTTCGCCTTGCCGCAGCAACCGAAATGCCCATCTCCTGACAAACATCAAGGAGGTCCTGTATCCTGAGCTTCTCCATCGCGATCTGATGGCTTGTCTCCGGTTTTGCCTCTAAATTAGCTTTGCTTCCGAAGCTGGAAATCTATGCAAGGCCTGAAGCGAACTAAGACAAAACCACTCCAACCCTTTCAGGATACTTGAGAAATTGTCCTTAGCATTTACATGTGCAACAGAGGTCTGGCGATGCGAAAGGCAAACGCCGGGCACTCACCCCTCCAAAGTAGCTGACGCCGGTCGACCTCATGGCTGCCGTTGAGCGGTGTAGCGGGCGTTATCTGGCTTTGAATCCCACAGCTTGCCATCCACTGTTGTGACCTTGCGGTGGAGGACGAGAGACGGACTTTTTTCGCAGACGAAGAAGAAATGAAAAACTTTACAAATTTACAGATATGTAGTGGATGATAGCGTACATGTAGCTGTAAGAGCGCATCAGACCGACTGGGTGGCTGGAGGCGACTCTCTCTGCTCACAATGGGCCAGTTCTCCCTTAAATCCCTTTGGCAACCCCTCGTCGGCAGGAACCAGTTTGGCAGGTGCTGAGGTCACGCACGTCGAATTCTTGATTCGTTGCGGAGAAGTGGGAGCTCCCGTCGCCTCGCTGATATGCATGTAGTATGGCAGCTCCCGTCGCCTCGATAATAAGCACGTGGTATGGCACAATATACAGCAGGCTGGCACAAACTCATGGTACTTACACATGCTATCTTTGAGCAGGCATATCCGCATATTATTCTTACATCTGCCTGATTTCAATAGATCAAAAGATTTCAGTAGTATGCCCGTAATGTCATGGATACAGCTTCTCACTGTGCTAGTACACTAATATGGCGCCCATGATGATGTCAGTGCACCATATCATTAAGTATGCATTGTTTTGCTTTTTGACAGTGACCATTATTTTACTATGTTATCACTGTTATCAATTTGTCGCACAGTGCAAGATGCGCCAGTCATGCTGCCACATTTCTTGTTTAAACAACATTTAAAATGCTAGTATACTCTCAAGATGGCAACCACGATGACATAAGTTCAAACCAAGGTAACCAGAGAAATGAAAGCATGATTCCTTTCTTTCACATGCATAATATAGAATTTTCTTTACTCTTACGATTAGTCAGCATAATTAGCATGTCAAGTATCGCTAGCTGGCAAAGCTCTATACAAATAAGTAACAATCACTGATTGCAGGAACATATTCAGGATTATCCAGCTTGGCTGAGCTAAGTGTCCACTTCTCCATTCATTGTTCTCTCCACTTCTCCATTCTCCATTCATTGTCACATAAGTATAGAAAGTTCTCTCACATGTGTAACTGCAGCACAATGTTTAATTCTTTGCTAAACACAAGCAGCTTACCCCTTCTGAATTGGGTTGTTGCTCAGAAATGTTAGCAGAATTGTTAGCTTGCCACTCCAGAATGTTCAAATCATCAACAATGAGTTCTCTTCTTTGCAACATTTATACAATTTAGAACTTACCTGCACAGCCAGCCTATAGACATCCATCATAAGAAGAACAATGCGGTCACTCATAGGGTCTCGACCTGGAATCAAGAACACGAGACACAACAGATTATTTCGGACTGTAAAAAGTAATAAGTCAGAACAACTGGTGCTAGCAATAGATTCTCAGCCAAAAAGAGTTAGATAACCTTTTGGCAAAGCAAATCCTCTGTGTGACTGGCTCAGTTTCTTGCTAACATACCCATCAATTT
The DNA here is from genome assembly GCF_023375885.2 of Dermacentor andersoni. NCBI lineage: Eukaryota > Metazoa > Arthropoda > Arachnida > Ixodida > Ixodidae > Dermacentor > Dermacentor andersoni. The sequence continues at coordinate 18,178,901 of NC_092816.1, forward strand.
CTAGTGACTGTCAGAACAGTCATTTTCAACATACAAGCATTTGTCGGGCTCATAGTACCATTTACATGTAACTAGTTTCCACCAGAATATTAGCATGTATCCTCACTGCTTAATAAAGGAAATAAACGTTTTCTAGTGGCAGGATTCGAAACACTGGCCTTGGAGAAAGTATCCTCTAAGGGCTATTGAAATGCTGTACTATGTGGCTGTTTCTTGTCTTCTGTAACTTTCATTTGTTGCTGACAACACCTCTACTACGAGCTTCATCGATTAAACTTTTGAAAATAGTGTTCAGCTAGACTTCTCGGTTTTCTCTGCTGCATCTGTGTACTCAGGTCAACTATGGTGAATAGTTGACTGCACAAATAGTAAGCATGGTGATGTTCTAGTTACCAGTTTTACATTTAAACATCTGCATAAACCTTCCTGCTGTTAACAGCGCAAAATGTAGACGAGAGACGAGACAAGAAGACACCACAGCGCTTGTGGTGTCTTCTTGTCTCGTCTCTCGTCTACTTTTTGCGCTGTTAACAACAGGATGGAAAACCAACAAGCCCAAGCTGCTATTCTAGTGCATAAACCTTTACACTCCTCCCTCAGACAGGAGGGCCATCAAAGGCGGCTCTTTCCTAATCCCAACTCTGATGATCGACATGCACTGAAATTAAACTAGGAGAAAATTGACTGTATAAAAGCTCCTGACGTGAAAAGGAAAATGTTCAATCCACAATTTTATGACTCAAAGTAAGTTCACTAACTTTTTTTGGTAGGATCAATGCGATCGGTGTAGATGTATGTGAGCACAAGTTCAAATGCCTCGGGCACGGCATCTGGGAGGCGCACCTGAAGCGCAGCTGCAGTTGGGTATACACTTCCCCCACCATCAAAAGTAGCCTCAGCCTGCAAATGGGACATGGGAGATGTGTGTGCAATAAAAGTCACACGAGTATTAGATATAAGATGCCATGAAATATACCACAATGCTCTCACGTGCACCTGCGATGCGAGAGATCGCATAGTTTACCCTCAAAGTGTGTTTGGTGCCCAAGCTCACACTCGTCGTAGCTAATCTCCACGGTACCTTGCCAACATGCACGTGTGAATCAAATCTTTATGACATGACAGTGCTCCTTTTTTTTCCACAGAAAACAGCCCCCATTATAGGGAGTCAGACCAATAACTCAAGGATGTATTTCAGTCTATGAATGCAGGAGGAAACTGCATAAATTGAAGAATTTCATGGCACAACTCGGGTTTGATTAGGTATCTCCCGAGTTAGGCCCTTTCATAACAACTATGTAACTACCTTTTCCTAATTTAGACCAAAAATCGATCTAAACATTTATTCAAAGTGCAGACAGCTTTTGATTACGACTAAAACTGTCATCAGAAGCAGTAGCAGCTGTTGCTCTCGCCTGAGGGCATCACGGAAGGAAAGAAAGGAGGAGCGAGATGTTGATGGTGGTGTAGAAGTAATATAGTGGTTCATGAAGTAGGCCCGCTTGAGTTTGTTACAGCGACACTGTATCATAAAGAGTGGCACTAGATTTGACATGGCAAGTCGGCATTTAAGTCAAACACAAGGACACATACTGCTTAAAAACCCTAGTGGATTGCATATTATAAAAGCAATAGGGTCACAAACCGTTGGACCATTAAGCCTTGAACCTAATTATAGGGAGTCACACCTTTCTCTATCACCAAGTGCTTGCACACTTTGGTGGCCACGGTAGACTATGATATGCAGCACGTCACTGGTATTTTCAAGGCCACACGCAGCAAACGCAGCTACGTGCAGTGCAAGGATGACATAATTTTTCTGTCTTTTTGACATTGCAGACGTATATTTTTTATTTACGTAACCCAAAATTTCCAATTAGGTGTTACTGAGAATGCTCTCGTGATCATGAAATCACCCAATAGTGCTTGCTGGCTGGTCCAACTGCTTTTGATGCTGCTGCATGATGACATTGCGGAAATAAGAGTAAGCAACTTTTCACTGTGTTTGACAGGAGATTATAAGTTCCATGCTCCATGCAGTGCAGTAACATTTGACCCACATGTTCACAGCAGCCTCTATGACAGGTCAACAATGTTTTCATACTATGTTCAAAAAGTGTTTCAATTGCAATGACCTACAACTTATAATCTTTGCATTGTTTAGCTCAACAATAAGACATAGTGCACCCAGGGATACAAAACTACTTGTGCACTGGTGCAAAAGTATAGCTCCCACATGTCATGCTTTAACATTTCTTCACAACGACAGACAGCACACACCTCAATTATCACTTGCGCCTCTCGTGCCTTGCTAATTTTGTCCCGAAGCCAAGTTGACCGGGCAGCCACAAAAGCCACATGTGCCAGAATGGACACTTCCTCCTGCACACACACGATTTCACAGTTAAACACAGTTAAAATTAATGAAGTTAAATTCTGGGGTCTAAGGTCCCAAAACCACAATCTGATTATGAGAATGCACACTGTAGTGAGGGGACACTAGATTAATTTTGACCACCTTGCCTTCTTTACCATGCATCTAAATCTAAGTACATGAGCATTTTTTTTATTTCAGCCCTATCAAAATATGGCCACCACGGCTGGGAATCAAACCCACAACCTCTAGATCAGCAGCACAACACCACTGGGCTGCTGCGGCTGGTAGTTACAACACAATATTACAGGCACAGAGCACTGAACACAAACTTTGAAATAAATACCATATTTACTTGCATAATGATTGCCCTCGCATGATGATCGCACCCCTGAATTCTGTCATCAAAATTTGATTCTTTTTCTTCCCCGTATGATGATCGCACCCCAAACTTGCTGCAGCGATATTTCGTGTGCCAAGTCTATCTAATGATTATCGCGCTTACCATCTATCGAATGCTGTCAAATGCTATGCGAACGACTCTTCAAGACATACCAAGTAGTCTGCATGCGTCAAACATTCTTAAGCAGATGCCCCATTTCATTCCTTTCATCACTTTCCACACTTCCATGAAAAAAAAAAAAGCTACAACCAAACTTGCCTTGGCTTTACTATGTGTAGCCTTTATAATGGTTGTGGTCAACAACAACAACAACAACAAAGGCTCCTTTCGATTCTTCTTGTCTGCACTCATGGGCACGCAACAAATCACGAGCAGCAACGATAGTAGCCACATTTACACTGATACGATAGAAGTGCACATTATTCATATGCCGACACTTGTAACACAGCTAAGATATTCGCCCACCCTTAACGGAAACGTGCCGTATTAGGATAGTACTGAAAACAAATGCCGCAGTTTCCGCAGCATACCCACCATGTCACTATGTCACTGGCAGCTAAGCGCGCCCATATCTGTTTCTGTTCCCTCAAAGTGGACATGGCTACGTTATTGCCACAAACTTGCCGATATTAATGATATTATTCATTACCGATATGGAATAAACTGTTTCAATGCACATAATGCACTCACGAGAAAAAAAAAATAATGTTCGGCGCGTTCGGCTTGCTCCGCCAGCCGCCATTATTGTTTTGGTGTCCCGCACTGTTACAGCGGCAGCCGCCTGTTTTGTTGATCAGTTGTCGTCTCGCAGCAAATGCGGGATGAAAAAAAAAGATTTCTTTTCGTGGAAAATTTAACCCGCGTAATGATTGCACCCCTGAATTTGCATCAATTTTTTTTGCCAAGAAGTGCGATCATTATGCGAGTAAATACGGTACTCAGCATACTACAGCAATCAAGGAAATTCCAAATGGCAGTATCACTTAAGTGTCCTCCTGTCAGAAGACACTCCTTCACAGCTTGAGTACATTTTTAGAGCGAAAGGTGGAGACGACATTGAAAAATGACTTGCAAGATATTTTCGGGTACTATTTGTAATAGAGTAACGATGATTTGGTACTTCGATGTAAGCCTCCTATAGTGCAGACCTCTGCACCTTATCACATACGAAAGTGGTTATCACTGTTGCCAAACATGACAAACAATTTTCCAGGTAGTTCCGGCCAATGTTTAGCATTTTACTAGTCATCCCAAAGCTAAAGCAAAAGAACACTCCTTAGGCTGTAGATTAACGTGAGTGCCAAATGAAGTGGTCCCAGCAAATAAAACAGCAAATTAACTTTTCTGTGTACGCACCTGCACGCTAGCAATATCACAGAGGTGCTTTTTTCACTAATTTGACGTATGGATATACTTCTTAACTGCATAAGAAAAATTTGCATAACTCTTTTTAAGCATAGACCAATCAGATGTACCAACAGACTGTGCTGCTAGACCTGTTGATGTGCCACATCATTAAGAATAAGAAACCAGCATAAAAAAAAGAGCAGGGCAGAGGTGGCTGTCTCTGTCCCAATCTAGCAAAATAAGCAAATAAGCAAAGGCCTTCCCTTAACAAAGACTCGTGTAAAATATTCTACACTGACTCACCAGACCCACAAGGAACTGGACATCGCAGAACTGCTGCGTCTCGAGCAGGCGGCCAAAGTCGTCGTGCAGCGTACACTTTGGGTAACAGGAGAACTGAAAGCGAAACATCTCGCGGCTTCGCACATTGTTGTCCACAGTTCCACCAAATATGTACTGGGCCTCCCCAACCACAGCAGCCGCATGAAATAGACGCCCCGATGGAACCTGTGGATACAAAACATGTAGGCATGATTCAGCATCACGAGTGTGTATTCCTCAAGAATTCTACACAACCTTCGTGGGATTTCTTTCAAAAACATTTTTCTTCCTTTACTAACAGCAAATTTTCTAACAGCTTTCCTAACATCAAATGCCTGAGCTAGAGATACTTGGTCGTGGAGGGTTTCAGATTAACTTTGACAAGCTGTACTGCTTTAACGTGCACCAAAGCCTTGTCCATATTATACTATATTATATATTATACCATATATATCCATATTATACTACTAGTATAATATGGATAGAATTGAACATGCTCTCAGGAATGGAGAAAGCCTAAAAGCAGTGAAGAAGAAACTAGGAACTGGCAAGAATCAGATGTATGCGTTAAGAGACAAAGCCGGCAATATCATTACTAATATGGATGAGATAGTTCAAGTGGCTGAGGAGTTCTATAGAGATTTATACAGTACCAGTGGCACCCACGACGATAATGGAAGAGAGAATAGTCTAGAGGAATTCGAAATCCCACAGGTAACGCCGGAAGAAGTAAAGAAAGCCTTGGGAGCTATGCAAAGGGGGAAGGCAGCTGGGGAGGATCAGCTAACAGCAGATTTGGTGAAGGATGGTGGGCAGATTGTTCTAGAGAAACTGGCCACCCTGTATACGCAATGCCTGATGACTTCGAGCGTACCCGAATCTTGGAAAAATGCTAACATAATCCTAATCCATAAGAAAGGGGACGCCAAAGACTTGAAAAACTATAGACCTATCAGTTTACTGTCTGTTGCCTACAAAGTATTTACTAAGGTAATTGCAAATAGAATCAGGAACACCTTAGACTTCCGTCAAACGAAGGACCAGGCAGGATTCCGTAAAGGCTACTCAACAATAGACCATATTCACACTATCAATCAGGTGATAGAAAAATGTGCGGAATATAACCAACCTTTATATATAGCTTTCATTGATTACGAGAAAGCATTTGATTCAGTCGAAACCTCAGCAGTCATGGAGGCATTACGGAATCAGGTTGTAGACGAGCCGTATGTAAAAATACTGAAAGATATCTATAGCGGCTCCATAGCCACCGTAGTCCTCCATAAAGAAAGCAGCAAAATCCCAATAAAGAAAGGCGTCAGGCAGGGAGATACGATCTCTCCAATGCTATTCACAGCGTGTTTACAGGAGGTATTCAGAGACCTGGATAGAGAAGAATTGGGGATAAGAGTTAATGGAGAATACCTTAGTAACTTGCGATTCGCTGATGATATTGCCTTGCGTAGTAACTCAGGGGACCAACTGCAATGCATGCTCACTGACCTGGAGAGGCAAAGCCGAAGGGTGGGTCTAAAAAGTAACCCTTTCGCTGTCACGGACGTACCGGTACGTCATCGCGCTTCCCCCCCACAGTGTCACTGACGTACCGGTACGTTCTCTATCGCGCGTTCAAAATTTCGCGCCTGAGCGCAAAGCTGGCGCTCCCGGACTTGGCCACGCCATCTGTTGACTCTTCCTACAAGTTCGTATTTTCGCCCCGACCTGTGTTAGTACATGTATTGAAGAGTACGGTGCGACTGCCACGCCCCCCCCCCCCCTCTTTTTGCTGAGTGGCGCGGTGGCTCCGCGTTCGCTGGATCATGCGTCGCGCGCGTGTGGTTATGGGTTCAAGGGTTATTCTGCCATCTCCGCCGGTTTGAAGGTTTTTATTTTTCTTCTGTTGGTGCGTCTGCTACGGCGCGTCAAGTTCAGGCGCACGCATCACCGTTGCCTCTCCGAAAAGGGTGACTCAATTGCTGCTTTCGCTCTCTCGCCGCCATGGACGACGCCATGGACGGCAACATCAACACGGGCAAGACGTGGAAGATCCTCAAGCGCCTGCTCGACCCGTCGGGAACGAAGACAGCGGCGAAAGCGGAAATGACCAAGCTCAGACACAAGTACAAAGGAAACATCCGTGAAATGGGTGATGAAATCGTCAAGCTCTACCTTGAGAAACCTCCAGCCATTGAACACCGGAACTACTCGGGCTCTCCCAACGAAGACCTCGACAGAGATTTCTCCCAGCAAGAAATCAAGGCGGTCCTGCAGACCATCAAGACCAAGTCGGCTCCGGGCCCCGACAAAGTGACCAACAAGATGCTCCGGAATCTGGACGACCAGGCAACGAGCCGCTTGACAGACTACATCAACGAGTGCTGGCGGAACGGCGGGATACCCGACGAATGGAAGAGGTCCGATGTGATCCTCATCCCGAAGCCGGGTAAACCCTTAGAAATACAGAACATGCGGCCGATCTCTCTCACTTCCTGCGTTGGTAAAGTGATGGAGCACGCTTGCCTGAGTAGAGTTAACGGCTACCTGGAGTCAAACGACCTGTACCACAGCAACACGATTGGCTTCAGAAGAGGGCTCTCTACACAAGACGCCATGATACAACTAAAGGAGCTAGTCATAGATACCACGGGGCGGGGCTTGAGGGCAATACTTGGACTTGATCTAAAGAAGGCCTTCGACAGGGTCAAGCACACGGCCATACTCGACAGAATCATGCAACTCGGCCTGGGCGAACGAACGTATAATTTTATCCGAAATTTCCTTACGGGAAGAACAGCCAGAATCAGACTAGACGAGGAGGAGAGTATCCAGGTGGACATGGGCAGCGCTGGCACCCGCAAGGGTCCGTCGTGTCACCGATGCTCTTCAATCTCGTCATGATCGGACTATCGGAAAAACTGGACCGAATAGAAGGCATTAATCACACCGTTTATGCAGACGACATTACGATTTGGACCACGAAAGACGCAAGCGAGGGCGATATGGAAAACAGACTTCAAGGGGCGGTGGAGGCAATCGAAAATCATCTAGAGGGCACCGGACTTGAATGCTCGCCGGAAAAATCGGAATTGCTGCTCTACCGCCCCAGGAGGTTCGGCAAACCGTCCAGAGACGTAGCGGAACTACACAAAAGGGGAATCAGATTAACCACGAGGAAAGGCACGGAGATACCCATGGTCCAAAAGATTAGAGTCCTGGGTCTCTGGATCGAAGCCAGGGGAACAAACACGGAAACTATAACACGCCTGGAAAAGAAAGTCACGGCGGCCATTCGGCTAATACAGAGAGTCTCCAACAACAGGAGGGGCATTAAAGAAAGAAACGTCGTACGGCTCGTTCAGGCCTTCGCGATCAGCCACGTCGCGTACGTGGCGGCATTCGTCCACTGGAACAAGGCCGAGAAAGACAGGATCGACGCGCTCATTAGAAAAGCGTACAGAACAGCACTGGGTCTCCCCCAATACACAAGAAACGAAAGGTTACTACAACTCGGGGTGCATAACACGCTGGAAGAGATCGCAGAAGCACAGAGAATAGCGCAACTCGAAAGACTCTCCAGAACCAAGGCGGGCAGAGAAATCATGGAAAAGATCGGCATAAACTACCACGGAATGAACGGCCTCAAGATGCAGATTCACCCAGACGTCCGAGCCGCAATTAACACGGAAAATATCCCGAAGAACATGCACCCCGTGCACAACGTCGAGAGAAGGAAATGCCGCACGAAAACGATTCTCAAAAACCACGGCGCGCGGGAGGGGGTGCTCTTCGTAGACGCCGCGCGGTACCCCCGAAACAGGGACGACAATGGTGGTGTCGGCGCTGACAAAGGTAACTCCCTCTTCGCAATGGCGGTCGTATGCACGAAAGGAAAGACCGTGACTGCGGGCTCCGTAAGGACTAGATCGTCGGAGGCAGCGGAAGAAACCGCAATCGCATTGGCTATAATCAGCGGTCGGCAACAATACAGAACAATAATCAGCGACTCCAAGACGGCTATTAGGAATTTCACAAAGGGCTGGGTCTCCACCGAGGCGGCCAAAATCCTGAACCACAGAGCAGAAGACTTTAGGAATGGCACAATTACACCCAAATACCTCAAATAGATCCCGGCACATATGGGAGAAGTTACCATGAGTGCCCCTCCCAACCTCAACGAGAAGGCCCACCGAGTCGCGCGAAAACTAACCCACCGCGGCACGGCCAGTGACGGCCCAACACCCCGCAACCCCCGGGGAAGGGGGAAGGACTGCGGCGGAGGCGATGGAGAAGACGGAGGAGGCGACAACGATGAAGAAGCGATAAAAGACGACAGGGACAGACTGGTCACGTACCACGACATACTGACACACTACACGAAACAAAGAGAAGCATACCCACAACCCCACAAACAACTCGACAGGTCTCAAGAAACAGATTGGAGAAGATTACAAACCAGAACGTTCCGAAACCCAGTACACTTAAACAGAATAAATTCAACACAATATCCAGACGCAAGCTGCAAGCTCTGCAAACACGAACACGCAGACATGGCACACATCTTGTGGAAGTGCACACAGATCAGTTCAGTATACGTAGAGGACAACATAGAACCGGACCTTCTCGAGGAGCGATGGCTAAGCGCTCTGACTAGCTCAGAACTACACGACCAATTATGGGCTATCCAGCGGGCCCGGGCAGCGGTGGAAAGGCTATGCCTCACCGCACACAATGCCCGGGTGGCCTGAGCCCGGGCTGGCAACCTCGCAGGTCCTTTTTCCATTAAAGTTTTTTCCGTCCGTCCGTCTCTCGCCGCACCCTCGCTTCCGACTTCCAGCAGTAAACGTAAAGCCCTTCGAACTTTGTTTTAGCCTTTTTCCATCTCCCTCTTCTTGATCACACAATGTCCCATTTATCTCCGTGGCGCGGGCGACTGAAAGCGCATCCTCCCTGCGCGCGGTTACTTTCGGATAGCTGAGCGGCGCGAGACCTTCGTCTGTTCATTGAAGCGGTGGCTCTTACGATTCAGAATACGAGCCGAGCTCGGATTTGGACTCGGACAGCGTCTAACACGACGAAGAAATGAGTTGCGCATCGTCAGATTCGGATGTTGAACGGATGTTATAGTCAGGCTGATGATGATGATGATGTTTACTAATAACAGCTGCAGAACATTGAAATGTGCATATTGCATTGACTATGTTATTTGTATACCAATCATAATCAAAAATAAATTGCTATGTTCATTCCCTGTTATGCTCGTTCCCTGAAACCAAGCCGACACTGGGGGTGCGTCACGGCCAGAAAGGTGCGACAGCGAAAGGGTTAATCTGCAGAAAACTAAAGTAATGTTTAACGGTCTCGGAAGAGAACAGCAGTTTACAATAGGTAGGGAGGCACTGGAAGTGGTAAGGGAATACATCTACTCAGGACAGGTAGTGACTGCGGATCCGGATAATGAGACTGAAATAATCAGAAGAATAAGAATGGGCTGGGGTGCGTTTGGCAGGCATTCTCAGATCATGAACAGCAGGTTGCCATTATCCCTCAAGAGAAAAGTTTATAACAGCTGTGTCTTACCAGTACTCACGTACGGGGCAGAAACCTGGAGGCTTACGGAAAGGGTTCTACTTAAATTGAGGACGACGCAACGAGCTATGGAAAGAAGAATGATAGGTGTAACGTTAAGGGATAAGAAAAGAGCAGATTGGGTGAGGGAACAAACGCAAGTTAATGATATCTTAGGTGAAATCAAGAAAAAGAAATGGGCAAGGGCAGGACACGTAATGAGGAGAGAAGATAACCGATGGTCATTAAGAGTTACGGAATGGATTCCAAGGGAAGGGAATCGTAGCAGAGGGCGGCAGAAAGTCAGGTGGGCTGACGAGATTAAGAAGTTTGCAGGGAAAACATGGCCACAATTAGTACATGACCAGGGTAGTTGGAGAAGTATAGGAGAGGCCTTTGCCCTGCAGTGGGCATAACCAGGCTGATGATGATGATGAAAGCCTTGTCACATGATTTTTCTTACATTCTTCCACAACTGAAGTGCCACCATGATGGCTAGGAATTGAACCAGTAATTTCGTCTTAGCCACAGCTGCAGGTAGGTGGATCTATATTAGTGCATAATTTATTCACATGAAAGATCCCACATTTTTAGTCATAATTTGCATTTAAAGAAATAATGTGTGTGACATTCCTGGAAACTCTGACACCAACGACAACATAGGGGAAATTACTTGTGCTTGATGAATGGAATAAAGAAACAATAAATTAATGGAAATGAAAGTGGATGAAAAAACAACTTGCTGCAGGTGGGAAACGATCCCACAACCTTCGCATTTCGCATGCAATGCTCCACCAATTGAGCTACCACGGCGCCGTTTCCCCACCCTCTTTCTTGGGTATTTATGTTTCCTAGTAGAACCCTGGGAGTGTTAGCCAGCGCCACCACTCACAGACCTTGGCGGTGGATGTGGAACGTCCTTTCTGCCGCAGACGTCACAAGAATGTGATCTTTTTGGGTGAAGGCAACTGGTCAATAAACCCACACATGCTACCTGAAGACATCAATTTTGCTGGATTCGAGACCCTCGTTATGTAATAAACGAGAAGAAATGGATTTAACCAAGGGGCCCAATTTTTATTAGTCATATCATAAGAAGCCAACAAACACTGACACCAAGGACAACATAGGGGAAATTACCTGTGTTTAATAAATGAAATAAAGAAACGATAAGTTAATGGAAATGAAAGTGGATGAAAAAACAACTTGCCGCAGGTGGGGAGCAATCCCACAACCTTCACATCTCGCGTGCGATGCTCTACCAATTGAGCTACCGTGGCGCCATTTCCCCATCCACGTTCTTGGGTATTTATGTTTCCTAGTAGAACCCTGGGAGTGTTACCCAGCGTCACCACTCACAGACCTTGGCGGCGAATGTGGAACATTCTTTCTGCCGCAGGCGTCATGAGAATGTGATCTTTTGGGGTGAAGGCAACCGGTCATTTCTTTATTTCATTTATTAAGCACAAGTAATTTCCCTATGCTGTCCTTTGTGTCAGTGTTTGTTGGCTTCTTATGATATGACTAATAAAAATCGGGCCCCTCGGTTAAACCCCTTTCTTCTCGTTTATTCCTGGAAAATGTAGCACATACTGGCCCAGTTTCCTGCTTTTCTCCAACAAAATATGATCCCAAATCAACACAATATAGATACCTACAGTGAAACAGATGGTGCCATCATGAGGCATATGTAAATGTTCTGGTGAATGTATCTCAAAAAGTAGCAATAAAAACTATACAGTAGTTGTTAGTCAACTGATACAAAGACACATGTTTAGTTATTCTATTGTACAAAGAAGAGTTGTTACTGTAGTATTCATCATTACTATAAAAAAATTCCTTATAAAGCTGTAAAGTTTGCAATGTGATGGAATTTCAATGCTGCGTAATTCCCAACCGCAGGTGCCTGAGCACGTCTCCCTGTACCAGACTCTCCCAGAGAATGAAGTTTCCTCAGTTTCATTTCGTCCTCTCTCTTTTATTCTATGTGTGTGTGTGTTGTGTATGTGTGTGCACACATGCATGTTCAAGCGACGGTTTACAACTAGTTTAAGCAATTAATTTACTTTTCGCTTCACCCCCTTCACTTCTATCCGCCAACTAAAACACCAAGAAAATAAAAGTGAGCTTTAAATAAGTGTCAAATTCACACTGGAACATTACCTCGCTATCTGGGGATGGTTGAATAATGGACCATGTCTGAGAATCCAGGTCAAAGCTGCAAGAGAAGCAATTATTCAAAAGAAAGTAGAGAGATGAGCTTGAGCTAGTGAACTCTGACACGCAAAGCGAACCATACATGAAACTTTCACAAAAGAGGTCTAGCGTAGCAGTGAGCACCCTAAGGTTAAGTGTACGAAATAAGTATTAATCCTCTGAAAACAAAGGTAATTATATTCCATCAAGAAATAAAGCACCCGAACTGCTAAAACCTATTTTATATGAAGGTCAGAACATCACTATAGTAAGCGAGCACAAGGTACTTGGTGTTACATTTTCCGCTCACCTAAGTTGGAACTCACATGTAGAACAGCTGTGCAAAAGACTTTCATCCACTACTGGTGCGTTATCACGATGTCAACACTTACTCCCTTCAGAGGTAAAATTCCAGGTGTATTACAAGCTATTTGTGTCACACCTTAATCACTGCAGCTTGGTATGGACTACTACAACTAAACAGAACCTAAATAAAACCTTTTTTTGCACAACAATTTATTTTAGTTTGTCTCATTTTATTTTATTTTGCAAAGGCAAAATAAAATTTTGCTTTTGCAAAAGAAGATTCTTCAACATGTAGCAAACATTCCTTACCTGGCTTCAACTAAAACGGTCTTTCAAGATTAAAATATCATACGAATTCAGCACTTATACCAATTTCGGATTTTACAATCTTTTTACTTTTCAGACACTTATAAAAATTCCTTGCGACGATAGCATGCCTAAAAGCTAACGACACTAATACGAATACACGACAAACCGCCTCATGGTTTTTACCTTGTTTCCGAACTAACTACAATTTACAAGCACTTCATTTCAACTTACCATCCATTCTGAATAAATTTCCAGAAACAACGACTGCTACACACCAACAATTGTGCCGACAGTTTGTATCCATGTCGTGAATAGTTCTCACGTTGCAATTATTGGAATGACACATTTATGCCTTATATACTGTTCTTACCTTGTTTGCCTAAGTAAATATTAAACTCTCTCATTAGCTATTTCCCGATATGTCTCTTGAATTTCTATTCTTGTAATCTTCATAGTTAATTTTACTTGTTCATTTTCAACCACGAAGACTTATTGTGCAGTTAAAATACGTATATTACAACGGTCAATTTATTTGTACTATGTTAACATTTGATGTGCTTCATGTTGTAATTCTGTTATATCCATAAGTAATTGCAACATGCTCGCTTCATTTTCCGCATCTGTAAAATTGCAGAAGGAATGTTGCATGCTGCCAATGTAACAGTCTTTAGGGACCCAGTCAAGCTGCCTAGAGCGGCTTTTAGCCCTGAAGACAATTTAGATTTCCTGGATAAATAAAGATTGATTGATTGACACTGGTAGTATTAAAAGAAACAAAATGACAGTCCCACACACATTAATTATGGGCTACTTCTAGAAATGTACTGTGGCAGATTTTTATCATGTTTCGTCAACTCATTGACACCTCAAAACTTGAATTAAATTCTGTGGTTTTATGAGCCAAAACCATGATCTGATTATGATGCATGCCATAGTGGGGGACTCTGGGTAATTTGACCATCTGGGGTTTTTTGATGCGCACCGAATGCACGGTACACAGTCGTTTTTGCATTTTGCCACATCGAAATGTGGCTACCGTTGCCGTGATGTGATTCCTTGTACTCATGCTTAGCAGTGCAACACCAGAGACTCTAAGCCACCACGGCACATTCATCCACACCTGTTCAAATTTAAGTTTGCTAGGCGCCTTTAACCACCTGGTTGATTTTAAATGCGTTTTTTCTCCTGCAGAAATGCTGATCCACAACAGATTCACAGTAAGTATGGTTTAACTATGGTAATTTTCTTTTCAACCCTCTGCTTACTTTGCCATTATGTGTGGCTTCCTTTCATAAACATGACGTTCTCATGCAATAAGTCTACATGATTTATTGAATAGTTCAATCTTCCACAGTGTTGCTTCAACTTGGTTTGATGTCCACTAAATGTACAGTGCGTAGACAGGAGCATGCCAAGCAATCAATTTGTTCATAAATAGTCTCCAGGATTTTAGTCAAAAACAATTTTTGGTACTCGAACGTGGCTATCCATACGAAGGAATTAGCAAACTGAAATCATACTGTGTATAACATTTAATAATTTAATATGTAACAAATATTTCTGCCCTTCACTTGCAGTAAAGAACCAAAGAGTCGGAGTAAGAGAACAAAAAACTTGTATAGTAGCGTTCACATTTCTTCAATGCCTTAATAATCTGCCTTGTTCAGTTGCGCAGTCTACTGTGAATGGCAAACGTTTTGTAACGACAAATGGTGAGAGGCTGTGCTAACAAAGCCTAGTTGCAAGCCGATATCTGTGATGTTGCTAATGTTAAGGTTGCTGTTGTGCAAAGCTACCCTGTTCCAGGGCCAAGTGTACTCACCAATGCAGATCATTTGGTAGAGTGCTGTCTGCAGTTCCTCCAAAAACATACAGGTGTCGGTCAAAGGCAACCATGGTGTGCCCATACCGTCGTGTGGGCGGAGCCGGTGCACCCCTTAGGATGTGCTCAGTAGAGATTCTGCTCCAGCTGAAACAAAGCATGTTTCACAACCTCACCCTGAAAATGCAAAACAAACTGCTGCTGCCTGGACTTCAGTCTAATGGACACAAAGCACGATGAACACTACACAAGCCGATTTCTTCAACCCTTTCAGGAGCCAATTAATTCTGTCCATTAAAAAGTTATCTTCAATTTTAGCTTGCATCATCGGTGGTGGCTGCAGGTGGTAAGAAATTTACCACCTGCAGAATGGATTAAAATTTTCAATTATGCAGTGAATTTTGTAGAGTTTACAGAATGTGGATTCCATACGAGAACTTTCTACGGAAACATCAGATATGACAACATCAACTATTTCATGTCTAGCATACTTGTATAACACCCATCCAACCACTTAAAGGATATGCCTGATGTAATACATTGTGAAAGACAATGAAAGAAGTTAATCCAGTACACGACAACATATTGACATGTGCACTTGTTTATCTTTTCCTGCTAACTGCTTATCACTGGCTAACAGATGTTACAATGTTATCGCTCAGCACGAGACATGCATTCCTGCATCAGAGCTTTCTTAAATGGTGTCACCTATTCTATCTATTGTTGCCGAACCTTGTGTAATCAGATTGTGTGCACGAAGTGACTGATGGTGTACATTCTAGAACTTGTGCGAGCATCAGTGATTATGTTGGAATGTTCAATGAGCTATGTATAAAAAGCTGAGGAGCTGCAGACAAGCTGCCAAAGACATGATTTGTTACAGTTCAATGACATCATGCTCATCTACAGTCTGAACCAGCCTGACATGTGCATTCAGCTTTATTGCCACCTCAGTTTAACACGCACAGTGAAAGAATGATGTGGTCATATTGTATTTATCTGTATTTCGTATGTGCTAACATGTACAAAAACTGATCAAACATGAACTAGCCCCTCTAATAGCTTTGCAGCACATAGTACAAAGCAGTGTTAGCCACAAGCTGTTAGCCATTTTATTTCAGAAGCCACGAATGTTGTGGACACTTCATACTGCACATGGTGGGATTAACACTACAGTGCCAATTGCTTCTATCAGCCGCGGTAGCAACATGTAAATAATGCAATGTCATGCACAAACTTCTAGCCCTCATTCACACCAACGAGTCACAGAGGTCGCCCAACCAAGTTGGTCGCAAATGGTCTCTTTGGTTGAAAAGTGACTAGTTTGGGTCAGTCGCTCATTGCTCAATATTTAAGTTGCATGACTGCAGTCGCAAACCAGCTGAATCAATCAGTGGTACACAAGCAGGATGTCTGCATACATTGATTCTACTTCACGTGGTGATGGCGGTGCAAGCAGACATGAACTTCACAAATCGCGAGACATTTCTGTGTGGCGACGGGTAGGTCGCACTTGCCGGTGTGAACATTGGTCACCGTAAGTCACTCCTTGGTTGCAATAACGGCCAGTTGCATGACCTCTGTCAATTGCCTGTATGAATGAGCCCTTATATGCTGAAATAATAAAATAATAATAAAAGCACACAAGAACAATCACATGACCAGCAACATAGCCACACAACTAGAGAAAGCTACTGCAATATTTACAAGCTTTACTCTTCACAAACACTTGCTCATGGTGTTACTTTAAAAACATTTTTCTGCCTCTGCAGAATGCATAAATAAAAGAACAACTCAGCCGGCTGGGCTTTTTCACACACATAACCACGGACAAAAAGCATGAACAAGTCTTCTTTTTAATCTGCACTCTGTCAGTTTAAGTTTAACATTTCTGCCACCTCATTTTGCATACTGCATCCCTTCTCTAGGTTAAAAGGTTACTTTGTGCATAATCAATGCTTCTTTTACTCACTACTTGTCCTTGAAGTGGAACTGGAAAAGGCTATTGGTGATCTTTGCACCACTCTGGCCAGAGAAGACAAACATGCTGTCGCGAGCCACAGCTACTGGGAAGTTGCAGCATGTTGGTGGACAGTCACCTCGTTGTGGTACCTGCAGAGATTCAATAAAATATGTATGCTCATGTGTGCAACACATGTTAAACATAGTGTGTTTAGAATGTGTTTATAAACATACTTAACCTTAAGGAGGCACTAAGGAGAAATGCTAAATCAGACTAAAGTTAGATAAATTATTTAAAGCTCTTCCTGGATTTGTTTGGTATAAAAAGGTTTGTAGCAATGGAGAAAATTATCCTTCTTTCTGGATTCTGTACCCATGTCATAGAAATAATAGAAATAGATTGCAAGATATTTTTGCCTATGTAGGATGCTCTCACAACACAGCACAGAAGACAACGAGGCATGAAAACAACTGGACACACTAAAGCATTGACTTCCAACTACTTTCATTTACATGTCTGCATGCAAATCGGTACTACAGTATACACACACAGGCAAAAATTACATAAGCAGGAGTGCACTGATAAAACCACGATGCAAGATCAATATATGAAACAAGAGATATGTCAGCTGACACATGTACACCAGTTTCCACAAAAGCATTCACTGTTGTAGTGTGCCATTTTTAGAAAAGTCAATTATTTTCTCAACAAGTTTACCCACAGTGCAATCACAGTCATCGCCTATTTGCCTTCTTTTGTGTGCTTGAATTATTCCTTGTTAGTTGTTTAGTACTGTGGTCGATGACTGCATCGTCAGAACTCTGGGCGCATTCGTAATTCCTGCAGTGGTCTGCCAAGTGCACATAAAGGCCATCCCAAACATTACGACCACATTCCCAGAGCCTTTCATTTAAGAGAATCCTGCCTTCTTTACTTACCTTTCCCACATGAGAATACAGTGAAGCTTTGTGTCTGTGCATAAAGAGTCAAAACACAAGTACAGATATGCATGTATGCGCACACACAAACACACAAGTTGGGGCGCACACAAATTATACCGAACCTTTTGTTAAGCAGAGTTGCTGACTACTGGTGAGTGCAAAGGACACCTTGAATGCATCATGGTTTCAGAGACAGCATGCACATAGGTACGTAGCACAATTTGTATCCATTCTATCCGCAAGAAGCGTTTGCTTTCTCATTACCATGCAGCTATGGATGCTCGAAAGTGAGCTTTCTGGTCCCTTTTTTTTTTCTTTTCACTGCACGACTGGCACCGCCACTGCTGCGGATGCGAGTGACAAATGGTGGTGGTGCAAGGAACCCAGCAGCATGCGCAGCATGCGCAGCATGCATACTCCGCTGTCATATGTTGGCCCATTCAGCAAGATGCAGCCACGGTCACGAAACCCAGCGACGTTCACAAAGAAAAGCTTCACTTTAAAGAAAACAAGAGACATAAGCAATGCAAGTGTTAATTTCAGAAGAATATGAAGCTCAAACGCTAAAGGTATTTCCAGGAATTTGTTAGGAAATTATGAAGAAGTGCAGGAAAATAATAATCCACGCCTTAAGGCATCTTTCGCACTTCTAGGCACAGTACTTATTTTTGAACACTTGTCACACTGGCAAAAGCAAAGTAGCAAAGCTAGCACAAAGTTACATGTACAGTGAAGTGAAGCATGTGACACAAATGTGATTTGGCAACAAATAAATGTTTTTGACAGACTCACTTCCTCCCATGTCCTTGAGTCACCTAGCAAGGAGACGCACCACATGTCGTTTAGCCGTGCATTGCCATCATAGCCAGCAAAGATCCAGAGGCGATTATCATACACTGCTGCTCCATGGGCAGACCGAGGCACTGGCATACTTCAAGAAAAAAAAAGCATGTTTGCCAGCTAGCTTACACCATAAAAGAATAAGGCATTTATTTTCCATTGCAGGGCCTAAGCTGATCTCCTATTTGAACACATGAAAGGCAGCGATGTTCTCATTAGACAATTTCTTAACAGTTTCAATTTAATTTGTTGGATTTGAAAGAGGAAGTTTAAATATTCTATGATGTTGGGAGCAGATACTGATTTAGGTCACAATATTTTGCAAAAATTACTGATATTTAATAAAATTGAAAAAAAAAATTTTAAGCACCATGTGTGCAACTCCATGTTAGAAATTTTAATAGAAGCAAAGCACAGAAATGTGATATCAGCCCTTGGCATACAGTTAATGAAACTGTGACTTGGTGCCTTAAAGTATATTTTATAACACTGAAAACTTAAAAGAAATCAGTCACTTGATTGTAGAATTCTCTTTTAGATAGACCAAATTTCAGTTAAATAGTTTCAGTGGTTATCAGAAAAAAGGATCTCTGTATTTTACATGTATTGACAGAATGAGAATTTTAACTTATTGCTGATAGTTCAGTAATGTAACAGGTATTTAGCATAGAGAAGGAGGTCGCTTAGACTGTATAGGAACATCCTGTACAATAACAATTATGATGGATAACAACTGCATGTTGAACATGCATGCATGCTGAAAATATAGTTACTACTGCTAATTGCATGCTTAGATGGCTGAAAATTTGGCTCTGTTCCTTTACACCTAAAGCTCATCGAGTACAGACTTTTACTTCATGTGCTACCTCACGGCATCGAGGCTGTCAGAGTGGAGGTCTGCTCTAAGGCATGAGCAAGAACACTAAGGGGAACCAAGGTCCTCGATTTTTAGCAGCCTGGCAAGCCTTGTGGAAGCATCCAAGGATTTAGCGTCCACTTGCGCACTTTAAAGCCATGTGCTACACAGTACCTCCGTTTGAATTAGTGTTGCACATCCATCACATTGCATGTAAGCCATGCTGGCTAAGATCTCCAAGGTAATGTAACCCACACATGCACATAAGAACCTAAAAAAGTGGAAAAAGGAACAGCTTAGGTTCTTATGCAATTCCATTTTTCCTTTATTGAGAGTAATCAGGCTATTACAAACTTTTCTGGTATTTAACTATTTGGGCAAATTGTTTTATAAAATAAACAATTATATTTACCCAATGCTTTTCACAACTTAACTGCTTATTGGCGTCACATGAATACTTTATCTTAAAGAGGAACATTAAAGAGCCTTTTTACCAAAACATGCATTCTTTTTCACTGCTTCACAGTATTCATGACATAAATTTTGCTGTTTCTTCCGAGATTTTGCTATTAGCAGTATTGCTTTCATTAAGTATGATACCATGTCCGAATAATGTAAAAGTAAACTTCTGAGCAAAAATGGCATAGTGACAGTGCAATCTATACAATGCTGTGAATGAGATTTAATAGGCAGTCATATAAAGTAAGGGAAAACACAGTGGTACATACCGGCCTTCAAACTTCCATTCAGTCCACTGACCAGTTGTGAAATTATATTCAAACAGGTCATTCTTGTTGGCCAGGTTTGAATTAGAGTGGATGTCCCCAGTGTAGCCCCCTAAGAAGTGAAGTGGAAAACAACTGCATTAAACACTACGCAACAGTTCTTTCTGCAGTATCTACATCTACATTTTCTTTCATTTCAAATGTGAATCAGCATACATATCCTCTAGTATACATGCGTTTAGGGTTGTGCTTGAGGAGTTTTCGGCGTACAGGCGACCAGTAGACGGACGAACGAATTGGCTAGCCATATACAGCTTCGCTATATATATCACAGTTTCGCCCGAAAGGAACCATCGATTGCAATAGCAAATGTGTAGACAGCTAGCTATACGAAGGAAGGAGAGCAGTTTTATTGGCCATATAAACTTGAAAGCATTGGCTTACTATCTAAATGAACAAGCATGGTGTCAGCATGCACAGGCTAACATAACACATCAGATTTGATGACCACAGACAATCACTGTTAAAACGCTGGCATCAGGAAGCGCAGCAGCAGCAGCAGCGAGTGAAGTGATCTTTGCGCTGCATATTGCTTCAATGCTTCAACTTAGTGGCGAGAACATGCACAAAGGTATGAGCTCCCATCACACCTAGACTCAACCCCCGATGCAGATCGGTTTAAAGATGGGGCGTGCATAGCCGTGCAACGCACAGTTGCTGCCAGTGTACAACGCTGCCACCCCTCACCCCCAGCGCCATGCACATGACCAAGGACGGCTCGTTTCCTTCTCGCTTTCCTCCCTTTCATGTGGAAAATTGAGCTGCAATCGTTGGCGCCCCACAGGCGCTGTCACACAATACACAGTTGCTACTGGAGTACAGCGCTGCCCTCGCCCCCCTCCTTCCTCCCCGCCCCCGGGGCCTTTTGCACGGCAAAAGATGGCACGTTCTTCCTCCCTTGTGCACACGAGATTGAGCTTCCCTCGCGCACTTTCATTCGCACCTACTGCATGTAGCGTGCGGTGACAGTGTTATCGCCCTTGGACTTGATATGGAACATCACGGCGACGGCGAAAATGCACCTGGAGTGTCCATATAATTGCTAGCACAATAAAACGTTCACAAAACAAGTTTAACAGACATGTACATCATTCCAGTAACAGCAAGCTGTTTAATTAACAAGAAGTAAATATTTATCCTTGTGCACCTGTTAAAGAACAGTGGAAGAGTAAGACAATACAAATAAACAATAAAAGTAATCTTCCCGGTCATCTGTTTTCATGGCTTGAACAGCCCTTAACTATTCAGGAAAAGCACACATTGGCAATTTACTACTATGCTTCCAGTGTTCCAAGACTTGCAGCTGAATTTTTCACTGGAAAGCCTCATTGTGCAACAAACGAGATTAAAATTTATTCAACAAAAGCTGCTACAGACAATGAAAATGAATATGGTAACAGTTTGTCACATGGCATAGTTGCCTAGCCTCATGTGCCAGCAGATTTCCCACCATTCAACAATCTATAATTCTGATGAAAGGCCTGACAAAGAACTAGTCAGTGTAAATAAATCTTGCTTTAGAGGCACCAACAATGTGCTCTGAATCTAACCAGGTGTGTAGACTATAACACTTCTGGTGCAGTGGCAAGAACAAATGCATAAAAGAATGCCTGACAGCACTTCAGTCAATTGCACAACTGAAGCGCTTGCATTTCAAGCATCCATAAAACCAACTTCACACATTGAGCATGTGGACAAAGACGGAAAGACATTATGGCACACATAAGCTGCACTGCCAAAGACTCAGGTAAGGCATTGACCAATTAGTCAAATGAACAAGGTCTAATACACTTTATGCAGTGCACAGCTTCTGCTCAACAGCACAGAAAAATTTACAGGTCTGCCTCACACGTGTGTCTCCAGATTCATTTAACAGTGTTTATGTTGTAATGTTTAAGCCAGACAAGACAAACTACGTTCCAGAATTATGCTGTGAGTAACTTAAGGGCAATCCAAATTATGGACACTAGTTTATATCATTTGGTGGACCACTGCGCTTTGATCTAGCTGCCTTGCATCATCATCACAGCAGTATAGTTGGAAACACGTCTCAAAATAATGACCAGAACGTTTATCAACAATGTTCATATGTGAAATTACTTTGGTATGCACTGACAATGATGACAACCTGTGTCAAGCAATCTGCTTCAGATAAATTCTCGTGACAGTATTTACACTGCACATTTCTTTTGATATGAAGTACTACATAGGATAAATTTAGGGCCTAACAGTGTGTGTGCTGAATTTGAAGAACGTAAAAAAAAAAGTTAAAAGAAAGGGTCACACCAGAAATCTAAAACTGGGCAAAGGCAGTGCAAGCTCACCAAACACAAACATGCTCTTCTCGTGAACTACAGCAGAATGATGGTAACGTGGAGCGGGCGGATTTCCAGTTGTGAAAGCCCTAGGGTAAAGCAGTGAAAACAGGCATAAGGAATATGTCACTGTGTAGGTGATAGACACATGCACAAAAAGAGTTACAATACTTGCCTTCCCCATGACTTGTCCCGAACATCGAAGCGTAACAAATCATTCAGCATCTGCTTCCCGTTGTCACCACCAAAGACATAAATTGCGTCTTTGTATGCCACGACTGTATGTTTGCTCCTCCTACAATGTTTTTGTTTTGAAACTGAAATCAATCTGCGACACAACACACAAGTACACAAACAGCAGATGAAAACAGGTTCCTTACTTTGGCATACTAACCAGTTATTCATTCCAACCATTGTCCTCGACCATGAATGAACTTTTCCATTTCATGTTAACATGAAGACATAAGCTTGGAACCGTTACACAACAGCAAACAGTACTCGAAGCCAGGGTGTCAAACCAAACCGGTACTAAATGAACTAAACCAAAAGGCAGGGCTGAACTGTTATTTTCAGCTGAACAGGAACTGAACCCAACCATTACTTTTTGTCACCTTGGAGCCGAACCATAACGTATTGTACAAACCCTTACGAAGTGGTTCAACAAATGCTTCAGAAGGCACAATGGACGCTCTGCTAGGGCACATCAGAAGAGAAACATCGGACAAAGGCTCAGAGTTTCCTGCCATGATTATTCAGTACAGATCACTGGCCTAGGAGCAGTGTTGGCTCCTATCACCCCTGCTTATTTCTACTGTGATTACTTTTCAGTTAGGTTTCTTGAATAAAATTGCGTGGTTTCTGGTGAATAAACAGGTGGAAGTTGGTGCCCACATATGTTGTTTATGTCTTACTTCGTCCTCATCTGCTTAGCGCTGTACCTTTCTTTTTCTTTTTGGGAGAAACACTTTCTGGAGAAGGTGCTTTCTGTGTGCAGAGCACCCTCATCATACTGTCATTGATCTACATCAACTATAAAACATGCTACAAAAATTATGCAAAATCTTGTAATGCAATAAGCACATTCATTCAAACACCTGTGCAAAAAACATGTGACAGTCTCCAGGTTTCAGCCCTTCAAACTAACGGAACTTGGATGGGTGTGTTGTTAGAACTCGGTTGCAGGCTGTACTGAAGAGAACATCCTTTGTGAGAGCAATTCCTGCCACACAGGTCTGTGTTGCAACCACATCTTCATATATCAGTCCCTCACTGCTCTGTCAAACTCAACGGATGAAGTGCACGCAGCTGTAAGGCAGCCTACAGGTGAAACGAAATGGAATTAGATGTGTTTTCAACGTACTGGGGCACTGTGGCAATCTAAAACAAATCACAGTATGTCTCTGTGCCTTGATGCATAGTGTATTCAATTTCTTGCATAAAATTAAAGATACCGGAATTACAAGGTCTGTCCTAAATGTTAGTGCTTGTACCCTTGAGAAAACCATTTCAGAAACTTTCAGGTACATCAATGTGGTCACCTTCAAAATACTCCCCAATAGACATAATGCACTGGTTACACCTCTTATTTCATTGCTCAAAGCAAACTTAGAAGTCCTCTTCTGCTAAGCACTTCAGTTCAGGTGCTGTGTGCTTTTGAATTGCTGTCACAACTCTGAAATGCTGCCCTTTGAGCACCAGTTTAGATTAGGAGAACAAAAAAAATATATGTTACAAGGGGCTAGATCTGCTAAGTAGGAAAGGTGTTCCAGCAAAGTGATGGAACTGTGTGCCAAAAACTCATGCACTATCAATGCAGTGTGTGCTAATGCTCCTTCGACAAGTTTCATCACTCGCAGCACACACAATCTCTCAGATACTTCAGGACCTCCATGTAGAATGCTGCCTTGACAGTTTGACCTTGAGGTACAGCTTCATTGTGCACAATTCCATCACAGTCAAAAAAACATCATCAACATTACTTTGAATCTTGCTTTGTTCCTCCATGGTTTTCTCGGCCTTGCCTCATCTTACTTTTCTCACACCTTGCTCTGTGACTTCAGCTCAATGCTGTATTTGTAAATTTAAGTTTTGTCACCAGTGACAGCTCTCCGCAAGGATTTACTGCGGTCATCAGAAGTTTTCCAATCAATGTAACATTCTTTTTGTCACAGCTTTTGTTCAGGAGTCAAGAGTCTTGGCACCATCTTGGCAGAAACCTTTTTAATTCCCAAATTTACAGTGAAAATCCTATGAACATATGACTTCCCCAGATCAAGTGCCTCTGATATCATTGTGACAGTCAATTGGCGATCTCTCGGCATAATAGAATGCATACAATCAATGTTTTCATCTTCACATGAGATAGAGGAGCATCCTGATCTTGCATCGTTCTTGGGGTCTTTCTGGCCTTCCCGAAAATTCTGTACTCACCTGAACAGAGTTCATTCCTTTAAAGCATTCTTTTCAATGTCCTCTTGCAACATTAGACAAATTTCTGCACCATTTTTGCCCAGTTTCATAAGAAATTCGACATTGATCATTTGTTTCATCTGTTTCTCGATCTTCATTTTGACAAAGGCTTATACCCTTATATACTCAAATGATCCTCAACTCGAAGCTGTTCCTCCACTCCACTGAGATGAGCAGGGCGCCTGCTCTTGACTGAAGAATGTGTGATGATTTTCAAAAATTGCCATGAAGTCTCAATGAAGTGCAGTGACCACTTTTGTTGAGAGGCAGCACTGCTATCTACTTCCTTGGGTTGAGGTGGAGTGGAGGAGCATTGTAGGATACGGGGGATAGGGGCACAAGAAATACATGCATAAAATTGTGCCTTGTCATACAGCAGTCTAGTTTGCATTAGAGGTCAAATGGGCTCTTTCAAGCGGAGAGAGCAGTGCCACTGTAGCACTTCTTTGCTGACTCATTTAATTGAACTTTTGCGACAGGCCTCGCAGACATCCTTAAGTGCTGTAAAGGTGTGATAAGGTGTATCTGGAGAAAATAATACGCCCAATCCCGAAAACAGGGCTCACGAGTGGATATGGCAGACTGTTGCAATTGGAGCCAAGGTCTGCATGTCGTCTCAACAAACCTCCTGCTCATACGGCCTTTCTAAATTTTTCATAATTTAACTTTCAGAATGCGTCGCAGCCTTGCCAATAAAGAAAACATGCAAAAGCGTTCAGTGTAATCAGTGAGTCTTTTATGCAAATAGACTGAATACTTATCAAGTTTTTTGAAAAGCTTAGATTTGAGAGTCAAAATCATGACCTTTCACATTTATGATGGGGAGACTCCAAATTGCTTACTTGCTTATTTGTTTCTCTCAATTTCAAAGTAAATAGCTTTCTTTGGCTCTTCCGGTAATTTCTGTGGTTGGACTCATTAAGGAAAAGATACATTTGCTCTCTCTCTTTTGTTCACTATCACTTCAAGCTCTTTGCTTACATTGACAATCATTGTCGATGGTTTCTGCAATTTTTTGCTGACTTTGAGACAACCCTCGCACATCAATTTGTGCCACGTAAGGGTAGAAAGAACTATATTTTGCTGAAATTAATTCATGAGCAAGACTGGAAAACATTATTTTCTAAAACATTCAACTCTCTGTAACTCCGAACCGTTATGAACCATATAAACTGGTTCAAACCATGATATTTTTGCTCCGGATCTGAGCCTGAACGGAACCACAAGACATGCAGAAAGAAGCTTGAATGCAAACCGAACCCAAAAACTTTTCAGTTTGACACCCTGCTTGAAACAGCTGCTGATAAGCACAAATGGCTGCTCTTAATTGTCGGTTAACTCTACCACTCTTCATTGTAAAAGATAAGCAAATCCACAGGCTCGAAACTGGACATCAAAGTTACACATCAACCAGTTTGTCGGAAAGCTATCAGCAGCAAAAACAACAAACTAAGCGCTTAGTCGCAAAAGGCACAGAAGAACCGATGCCTCTGTTTTACCCAACTGTTTCGAAACCAACAATTAATTAGAACCACTAAGGTCAGGTTCACAGCAACTGTTTAAACAGCCTTTACCAGCTAAATTCCCTAAAATAAAGAGCGGGCAATATTAAGCTTCCTGAACCATAAATGCACAACCAAACCTCACTTGATACTGAGTATTTTATATACAAAGAGTCAATACACATGAATGATCTCTTCAAGAGACTACAACACACTCAGTTATTTGCTACTTCATTACAAAGCTGTTGCTGACTATTAGTTCTATAAGCAAATGATATTGAAGTTGGTGCTTTGATTAATGGTGCCTTTAAACTGTAACTTAACTGCAACTCGTGCATTTTAGGCGCAAGAGGCAAGTTTTGTAGTGCTAAAATGTTTGATGGTAAAATCACATGAACTTGCTTGACTAACTGGATTATACATAAAGGCATGGATAAAGAAATTACCAAAATGAGTACAGACCTTGCTCCCACAAATTCGTCACAGTGTGGCATCTGACGCCATCGGTGCACAGTCTCAAAGGGTCCAAAGTCCAGCGTAAGGCATTCCGCACTCTCTGGCCAGTTGTAATCGAAGTCCAACCCTGGTGGCCTTGCAATGGCCATGTCAGAAACGTCTTCTGCAAGAAAACGATGGAAACAGCAACAGAAAACAAGGCAAAGTCAACAGAATATAGATAAATGCACAAAGTGTTGACAGCTAAAACAGCATGTTAGCCTGGAACTCACATACCAATCAATGGTGTGTTCTGGTTATATGGATATCGC
This sequence comes from Dermacentor andersoni, assembly GCF_023375885.2. Taxonomy (NCBI): domain Eukaryota; kingdom Metazoa; phylum Arthropoda; class Arachnida; order Ixodida; family Ixodidae; genus Dermacentor; species Dermacentor andersoni. The sequence continues at coordinate 18,205,982 of NC_092816.1, forward strand.
AGAGTCAAACAGTGAATCAGTAGGTTCTCCAGTGACCTGCAGGCTCCGGCCAAGCAGAGTCAACACAAAAGGCCCCAGTTATGGCAAAACAATGAATGAATTGTGCATCACAGTAATGCTCGCAAGCGCAACGCTCTTTCCATCTAGCGGTTTCCGGCAAACAAAATCCCATGCTGGACTAGACGAAGTGCGTTTTCTTTTTTTCGAAGCGAAATCTATTTCAAAAGGAATTTACCTGCAGACAGTAAATAAGGTATGGAAGTGAAACCTGAGGAGCCCCATCACTGCTTCCAAATACGGATAAGTCGGTCTAGTGCGAATGTAATTAAGGAGCTTAGTAATGTGCGTTGTTCGACGAGTTCGTTAGAGGCTAGGAATGAGCACAAAATTTACGTGCGAGGACACAGGACAGTGCTCACTGACAAGAAGCGAGGGCTGAGGCATTGGCGTAGAAGAACAAATAACACGGCCCACTCTATGAGAAATTCATCTTAGTAATGTGCGCTGTTGGGAAAGTTGGCGCATACCTAGAAGCTAGGAACGAGCACAAAATTTTGTGCTCGTTTCTAGAATCTGAGTAAGGATGTTGTGCTACCTCAACTCCCCTGTAAGCTTTTGATGGTAAAGCGCACTCGCCCACACACATGTCACTAGCTTTCTTTTTGACATTGTGTACGACGACTCAATACGTCGTCGTCGCAAGCGCAGCGTTAGTTTTGTTCGTGACTGGGCTCTCACTCCTTGTGTCGTGCGTCCCGTCTAACGTAAACATTTCACACTTGACGAAGTCCGAACAGAAAAGCACCAGTTGCGGTCACTCAATTAAGTTCAGGGAAACCGTGTCACATCGGGCAGATCGGCATATAAATGTTCGCTTGCGAAAGTGCCATAAAAGCAATCGCCTACGTACGAAAGCAGCGAACTTGGCTTTCAAGCTGTTTCCGAACAGCCAAAAGGTGCAAGACGGTGGATAAATGTCATTGATAGCAAATGCGTTTGCCTGGGTACGCAAAAAATCAACATGTAAAGTCACAGCATCTCACAGTGCGGCTTCAGCGAGCAACCCACTGCGCAACCAATGGTGCAACCCACGATATGTCAACAAACACAAGTAGCAGCTGACAGTAAAACCGAAGGAAGTGAGTGGTGTCGCTATGAACGCGACGGATTCAGAGTTGTTGAGTAGCACAAATTTAAACTTAAAAAAAAAATGTTGGTCAACGTGACAAAGAGGACTGAAGAAAGCGCAGCAAGAAAGTGGCAAGCAAGGAGGTTAAAGAAAATTGCAGTTTTTATATAACCTCCTTGGTGGCAAGCAGCACAACTGCAGCTCTCCAAATATGTTGCTCTCCACCTGCGGTCCACAAACGTTCATTCGTCTATACGTTTGCATGATCACATGAGCGGTTTAACGGGGAAAGCGGGAAAGCATAGAGGAGGCGAGGGGTGGAGGTGGTGGAGGCGTGAAGTTTTCAGCGAAGCTTTCGTGGAGGCGTTGACTGGCGTGCGTGCGCTTTCGAAACAGTCGGCAACTTATCCTCTCTTGTGCACCGTCGGTCGGTGCCGTCGTATCACTAGTAGGTGTCGTATTCCTGCAAATCGGCTCACCGATCAGCGCACCGATCGCGTCGGGCTGCTCCTACTGTAGTTGTGTGTCAGAGTGTCCTAACGCAAGAGGGATGAACTGTGTTAAGGCTACAGTAAATTATTTCTTTGAATATGACACTCTGAAAGTCGTCCACATCGGAAACAAAAAGATCGGCGCACTCAACAGGCTCATTCAGCTCTTCATCTTGGGCTACATAATTGGGTAAGCATTACAATTCATTATTTCTTCCTTAAGGAAAAAAAGGACAAGAAGCCGCTTTTGAAAGCATATATATACATATATATGCGTGACTTGCCGCACGTCGAATTTATCGGTTTACTCAAATAGTTGTGATCTCCGTTTCCGAGCAGGCTATATGTATCGGATGTCATGTATCGGATGTGAATTTCAAAAGCCCAGGGCTTCAACAATTTAATTTCCTTTAACACAACCTTTAAGCTGACGTCGAGCGACCGTCTTACGCACCGCGCGAGTCCGCGGTCATTGCACACAGTACGTCGAACCAGCAGATAATGCGCCGTATTGTTTTCCTAGTCTGCATTCATTTTTATCTTTGGGGCGTCTCCCAGTATTACACCTCACGCAGGGAACTGCAGCGACAACCTAGCTGCTTTCTGATGAACCATTGATTGCCTCGAATGTGGTCACTCGGTCATGTATACCAATTAAGGCGATGCCTTTTCTCACTAGTATAAGTATCTACGTTGGTCACTTTTCTTTTTATCACAGAAGAGTAATCAGTGTCACATTTATAAATTGATGTATGCTGTGCTGTAGAGCGTGCAGTAATATTAATTTATTTGACCATGAAAACTAGCCCCACATGTGATATACAATGCAGGTACGTCATCATCTATCAAAAAGGATACCAGCAGTTCAGCACTTTCACATCAGCTACGACAACAAAAGTCAAGGGTGTTCTGTCCACAGAAAACATTTCTGATGATTCCTTTTACCCATTCCTTGAGAACAAGTCTGTCTACAAACGTGTCTGGGATATAGCTGACGTTGTTGTCCCACCAGAGGTAAGATGCAGCCTTGCTTTTTGATATAATGAGCTTGTATGTCAGAAAGCCCTCCCGCAAGAGGACTGTAATTGTGTCTTTATAGTACTGAAGCACAATGAAACAGCACAAATGTGCTATCCTGTGCAGCGGGATGGATGGGACATATACTGGCCCTGTTGCTTTCTAAGAGGTATAATCCAGCAAGGGCAGATCCAGGGTAGCCTTTAGGGGAAGGGGCCCTTGCCAAACTGAACTTAGAAAGAGGGGGGGGGGGGGTGCAGTTTCAGTGGTGTTCACGAGTCGCAGTTTCAGAAAATGAGAGGAGACACCTAAAAAATTTTTTAGTGCACGTTCAATAACATTAAGGCAAAGTTATGTCAGCTGAAACAGCACCGCCATTGTACCTCTCACACCAGAACAAGAATTGGCCTTCCTGATGCAGTATTTGGCCACTACCTCCCTCGTGACTCTTGCAATTAACCCGTGGCCCTCACGTTCTCATTGGCTGCGGAGCACCTGACCAAATCATCGGTCGGACTTGTGACACTGCATCGGTCGGACTTGTGACACCGCAACATTTAACATATGAACCCTCCTGATTTAGGCTAGTTTAACAGGTCTTTTTGAGGAATTATCAGGCATTACCCGGGGTATTATTGACCTTAGTGAGTGCAGAAGAATTGGTGAGACTTATACAGTGCTGACTAACAGCCACGTCCTCTGCTACAGAGGTCTTCCAGATAAGAGAGAATACAGGGTAGGATAACTAATTTATACAGACATTGCGGGCAACACTAATGAATTCTATAGCATTAATGAGAGATTAATAATCATAATAAAGTAAAATAGGAGATATAGATCAAAGGTAGTATAAGCCTAAGCTCCTACCTGCAGTCATGATGATAAAAAAATAGAACAGTATTTATGAAGATGTTGAAATAGCAATGACAAAGGTGCAAACTCAGTATACTGTAGTCATAGGCGTCTTCAATACAAAAGTAGGAGAAAACGGGATGGGAAACAAGCAATTGGCAACTACAGTGTCGATTCTAGTAGAGGAGAGATGTTGGTATAATTCGTGGAAAAGAATAGGCTCCGAATAATGAATACCCTGATCAGCAAGAACAGCAACAGGAAATGGACCTGGAAAAGCCTTAATGGACAAACAAGACACAAAATACATTTCATACTCTCTGCCGATCCCAATTTAATGCATAATTTCAGAGTGTTAAATAGGGTAAAGGGCATTGATCATATTTTATTGAGGTGTAGGATTTCTCTCATTTTGAAAAGATAATGTGTAAAATTAATAAAGAAGAAACTGGCCAATCTAGACTAAGTCAAAGTAAAGGCAGACAAATTAAGGCTGGTGCTCACAAACAAGTATGCAGCATTAGAACAGAAAGATTAAGATGACATAAAGGTAATGAATGAAGCCATAAGTAGGCCAATTTCAGAAGTAGCAATTGGCATGGGAGGTAAAGCACCAAGGCAACCATAAGGTGAGCTCTCTCAACTAACAATTAGGACCTAATAAAGAAACAACGAAGTGTGAAATTGTCTCAAGAGATCAGATAGAATTTGCTGAAATGTCAAAGCGGATGAACAAGAAAAAGGTAAGCGATATTCAAAAGTATAAAGTCATCAAGATTGAGTAAGCTGTAAAAAATGGCCACAGCATGAAATCAGTGGGAAGAAAACTTGGCATAAGAAAAGGCAAGATGTATGCACTGAAAGATAAACAGGATGATGTCATCAGCAATTTAGATGATATATTAAGAGCAGCAGAAGAATTCTATACTGACTCTGTACAGTACCGAGAGCAGCCAGGCAACCTTCATTAAAAGTATTGATGAACAGGACAGGGCTTCTGCAAGTAGCGATGAAGTTAGAAGGACCTTTCAAGACATGTCCCGGGGAAAAGCGGCAGGAGAAGATGGGATAACAGTCGATTTAATGAAAGATGGAAAAGATATTATGCTTGAAAAGCTTGTAGCCCTTTATACGCAATGCCTCACGACTTCAAGTGTACCAGAGGGCTGGAAGTATGCCAACTATATACTAATCCATAAGAAAGGGGACATTAAAAAATCAAAGTATTACAGACCCGTTAGCGTGTTTTCAGTATTGTATAAAATATTCACCTAGGTAATTTTCAACAGTATCAAGGCAACACTTGACTTCAATCATTGCCTCCTCTATTTTTGCAGTGCCAGCACAATTGCTTGCTCCCCAATGGGAGCCGTTGGTGCACCTTAGTTCAGCGAGTTTCCGCAACGTGATGCTACCTAGATGTTATGACTGCTTGTGTCATGAGGTGCGTCCGAGTACCCGCCACTGCCGTTCCGGTGGAGAAGCAGTAGACGCTCTGTCCCTCTTATATCACCCGTCAGTTGGGGTTTTTTTTTTATTCGTACCCCTTCCAGCTCTCTCTTCATCCGCGGCGCGTCACTTTTTGCATTTGCAAAATGCTGGAGCGTCACTCACTGGATCGACAGCTTAGGCGCTAGCATTGAGGCATCCTATGGCAGGTTTGTTTGCTGTTTGCAGTAGTAGTTCAGCTGACTACTGTCTTTTGCTAGACGTATAAAGTGCTGTATGTTGTCACATTCATGTTGCATGGCATAGTTGTTGATGAAAGTCATTTTGCGTGTGTAAATGGCATGGTCCAAGACAACTGTCGAGCTGTCTTTAGTGCAGCAGTAAAACAGCAACGGTTCTCACTCATGTTTGTTTTCCTCTGAAATCTGGGCATTCTTGGGCTTTTTAATTTGAATTACACCAAAACCTACTTCAAAACAATTTATTGCCATATTAACTACCTCTAACCTCTCATTTCATATTCCTGTTATATAGTTTCACTGCCTTTCACAGGAGCTTGCAATGTTGCAGTTAAGAGTCACCACACGATTTGAGCATTTCGCCATGGCATACCGAAGCAATGCCACTGTCGCCACGCAGCACTTGTGTGGCACACTTTAAATCCACTGCCGGCAGCAGCAGCGTCACTGTGACACGTCCCCGTTGGTAGCACACGTAGTGCTACGGTGCTATGAATGAAAAGACCATGTCTCTTCAACATACAGCATGACAACCAACATGAACATGAGGGATACAGAGCATGGCCCCATAGATAAATGCACAACTTAACAAAACAATTACTTTCTCCAACTTCCATCGTAAGGCGTCACCCAGATGGTACTCTCCCCCATGACCGCAAAGCAGGCGTGAATGCTAGCCCACGGGGAAGAGTAGGAAAGGACTATAGGAAAGGGTGGTGAATGTTTGGATTGGCTATATCTGGCTGGCGAAAAAAAAAATAACAACAAGATGAGGAGGCATTGTTTCAATCAACCAAGAGAACAGGCTGGCTTCAGGAAGAGATGTTCTGCAATAGATAATATCCATGTCATCAGTCAGGTAACTGAGAAATCTGCGGAATACAATAAAGCTCTCCATATGGCTTTCATAGATTATGAAAAGGCATTTCATTCAATAGAGATATACCAATGGTCATGGAGACATTGGCACTCAAGGAGTGCAGGAGGCATACATGAATATCTTGGGAAATATCTACAAAGATTCCACAGCTGCCTTGTTTCTCCATGAGAAAATTACCTATCAAGAAATGGGTCAGGCGAGGAGACACAATCTCTCCAATGCAAAATCTTATCGCTGCTGTTGTAAATTTTCAGCAGCGGCATAATCATGAACATTATGCCACTGCTGAAAATTTAAACCATCAGCGAAGTAGAATAGACTTGGTGAGTGTAGTAATAGCTCTGTGTTTGTCAGGTTGAGCTCTGCGCCACCAGATGGCTGCACCCCACAGGCCACTCACGTTTGTGCCCCTGCTCACATGCTATTCCGCCCAATCTGTCGGCATTTAGCGAAATACCAAACATGCTAAAACTCCCTAATGAAAACATTTTCTACCCTAAGATGAACTTCAGGAACTTTTTAGCAGGTATAAACTCAGTAATGACTGACATAATATGAGTAATGTGTTCATAAGGTAAAGCACAATTATGCAAGAAAATTGAAAGCCCTTGTTGCTCATTTATAACTTTCTGAATTATATGAATTATAGACAGTTGCAACCTGCGGTTGCCACCATGGGTGAATTGCTCACCCGCTTGATTCACGTCAATAGCAATGTCCAGGTGAATGGAACGCAAAGCAAGGCCTAGCAATCGCTCTTCTTCTCCCTATCTGGCACATTTATTTTACCCTGGTCTCCATAATCCACAATGTACCACCTGTCGAGCGCCCCGTGCAGATCTTTTCCACTGTTTGTGGAGCTGCCCCACGCCCATGGCAGTAGAGCTTATTCCCAACCCTTCCTTTTCCTTGTGGGAGGCCGCTCTTCGGGCCACTTGCTCAGATGACCAGCTCTGGCTGGTAGACCATACTTGCCTAGAGATGTCAGCCAGGGGGCTCCCGGACCTCTAGGGGCCCAACCACATTTAAATAGATCCAATAAAGTTTTATCCATCCACCCATCCATCCCATCACTGACCGAATCCAAGTTTTCAGTTGACAAAGAGTAGAAAAGCTCCTCTCTACTGTCGCAACGCTGATGAGCAGAGTCGTAAGTGCTTGTAGCAGTAAGTGGATTGCCGGAAACAAGTCCAAGCCGCAAGCTGTAATGGTCTCGAGGGCTGTCGACGGAAGGCATGCACCACATTTCTCTCCTTGCCCCCCCCCCCCCCCCCACCCGGATCTGCCTGTGTGTTCCAGCAGCTAATCCATGAATATTGGCATAAAAACCTTCATTCTTTTGAATGAATGTTTTTTTATTCGATTTGGTGGAGGAAGCTTTATAAAAAGGAAGACTGTCATCTGTCCTTTGTAGCTTCATGTTACTCTTGGGAGGATGACAATCTACTTTCCTATAATGAAGTATATTTGTTTGGAAGCTGCTATAAAACAGCCTAGAGTTATGAACATGCAAAGAGTATATAAACGGATGAATAAAGATGGGCTAATTAACTGTGGACTGCCAGACACATTTAGAAGCACTACAGCACCAGACGGGCTTAGATTAAACAAACGGGAAAATCATGAACGAACATGCACATGTTGACTGTATAACATAGTAAATGATGTGTGTTGCCATGAAAGAGTAGACAATGCTTTTGTTCAGCCTCATGCATGGTACACAGAGAAAAAGAATGTCTATGCTGAGCTTTTGGATACAAATTCTTGCACGGAACAGAGACGCATCAAAAATAAGTTTCCGTTTAGACTCTAGCGTCTTTAGATGTGACTTCTGTAGGCAAAAGAACACCTAATTATCTAGCAGTATTTGATGCATTCATATTCGTGAAATTATGTACCCCATGTGCGTATTAGCTGTGATGAAATACCTTAACACAAGCTGCACATGGCAGTTTCACCTTAGGATAGGGACATCAGCAGTATGATTCCTTCAGCCACTGGTGATCGACGTAATATATCAAGGATTGAAGTTTTTCTCATGACCCGCTGTGGTTGCTCAGTGGCTATGGTGTTGGACTGCTGAGCACAAGGTCGCGAGATCGAATACCGGCCACAGTGGCCGCATTCCGATGGTGGCGAAATGCGAAAACACCTGTGTACTTTTCTTTTTTTGCTACGCATTTTTGCCGACTGCATCGTGCACGAGCTGTTGTCTTGTTCGCGCAGTGCACAGTTTTGCACGCTGTGCACAATGAAACATGACTAGTGGTATAATTCAGTGCTACATGAATACTGAGGCAGAACAAGCGGATTGCAGAGCGTGATCACGCACTGGAACACGGTAGAAAATGGCATAGTTTCGGTACCTGCGCACGTGACTGCACGACCGTGGGAACAAGCAGACGAAGCGGAAGTACATCTCTCTTGCTTCGGTGCAAAGTAAAGCAGAAAACACGCATGCATTCTATTTGTGTGTTTTATTATTTCTCTAAACTTCAGTTCATCAATTCAAGCAACAGATTGCACAGATAACAGATGTCTTGAATAATTCTCTTTTTCTAAACTTCAATTCGTCAATTCAAGCAACAGATAACAGATGTCTTGAATAATTCTCGAAGTCACGTGTCATCACGAGCGACGTCACACTGTGGACACGATTACGTAGGCGCAGGAGCCCGACTACGTCACCATCCCTCTCAGGGCGGATTCGCCACAAGTGAAGAGGGAAACGGCGTTCGGATTGAAATTTCAGGCCCCTCTGCAGCACGTAGCAATGTAATACTTTGCAGGCACGATTGTTGTCGCACAATGCGTGCACTGCACTTGTCAGCTCAAAATGGCCAGACCTAGTGAGGGGCTCTTTAAAGAACCCCAGGTGGTCGAAATTTCCGGAGTCCTCCACTATCATGTGCCTTGTAATCAGAAAGTGATTTCGGCACGTAAAACCTCATAATTTAAGAAGCTTTTCTCACGACAAAATTCTACTCAAGCTTATAAAATTAATATTAGATGACTTCCAAGCTATGAAGTTTTCTTTCTTTAGTTAAGGACATGGCTTATCTACTCCAACGAGAACATTTGGTGCAGTTGAGCTTCTCACAGAAGCTTTGGGAATGTAGGAATCATGAAAAAGTGCAATTATAGTCGTTCAGCATGCATAACTTCCATGAAGAACACCTTGCAACTTCCTCCACTTTCTGCCCATCGCAAGTGCTCTTGCCTTGCTCTGTTTCACATATTATACTTCCAGAATACCTATCTGCGTAGAAATCTTATTTCTCCCCCAACACACATTTCATCTCGCATTGATATCGCCATGAGGTTGGAATACTGCAGTGCCACACTAGAGCCTGTCATGAGTCTTCCATTCCTAGGACTTCTCAAGAATGGAACCTCCTTCCCGGCATGGTTATTGGGATTGAAGACAATGCAAAATTTCATGTCTATAGCTGACATCATCGCTCCTGTCTTGACTTGACCTTAATCGTTATCTCTTGCTGCCTTATTTTGTTATTTCTGTGTTTGTTTGTATTTTGCCCACTCCCCTCTTTAATACCTCTAATCCTGAGGGTATAATTTAAATGCTTTAAAATGAATTGCAGCTTGAGTGTGAGGTAAGGAATGGAGCTCTGCAAGCAATTATGTTTCCACCCTACACTGTGCAACCTAAAACTCATGGCTGCAGACCTTGGCATAAATAGATCAGTTACATTGTCCATGTGGCTACAATGTTTCGAAAAGATTATTGCAATGTTGCACATTTTAAAACCGCAGATTTTTCTTGTCATTAAGGCTATATTCTAGTGTCAACGAGCTTCTTATAAATGTTAATGAAACAAACAAGAATGCAATCAATTTATGCTTGAACTGTCTGTTTGCAGGAGAGCAACCAGTTTTTTGTGACTACGAACTTGATTATAACACCCAGCCAAGAAATCAAGACGTGTCCGGAGGTGAGCATGTGCTTTAATGGTTTATGCTGCTATTAATGATGATCAAAAAGTATCCTAGTCTGCACACAGTCTTGGCCATCTGAGAGAGAGAGAGAGAGAGAGAACAACTTTATTTAATGTAAACCTTAGTCCAGTTTCATTAGCAAATTTCATGCAGCTAACTAAGGCTAGAGAAAGTCGGTTGCTATCATCTCAGATGGCTGAGAAAAGTGATTTGATGTGATAGTAACTGACTGTTTCTGGCCTCGGTCATCTGCATGAAATGATGTATGTCTTCCAGATAATTTGCTTAATGTGGCCCAGTGGTGAGGGAGTTGTAAGAGTAGTAGCGACATGTGTCTTGATCATGTGCAGCCATTCAGTTCTTATTGCGATATCAACTATATGGACACCTCCTGGCAAATTTCCACTGTCGGCGTTGCCGTGATGTTCTGTATTAAACCCATGTGCGATAAGGCCGAGGCCATATGCCATAGGTGCAAGGGTGAGCCGAGGAGTATGGTCGCTTAGTGCGGCGACATCTTGTTGTGTGCGCAAGGGAACAAACTGTGGGGAGAAGGGATGCTGACTTTTCACGCGCACAAGGGTGGAGCATTGAGATGCGTGTACGCTAGGAAGGAGGAAGGGGGGGAGGGTAGCACACGTGTCCGCTTCTACTACCACAGCCGCTGCGCATGGAGCGGCTGAGAGCAGCTGCGCACATCCTATCTCGCAGGTAATCTGTAGTGGGTTCGAAGACTAGCTGACCGGACATAGCTGGTGGCTTCGTGTTTATTGTGTTCTCGCATAGTTCACATTGAAGCGAGAGACAGCATGAAGGGGAATTTGCTCGCTGCTGCTGCCGCTCTTCATCACACAAGCGTTCTGACAGCGAGTGTCTACAGTCATCGAGTGAGATGTGTTCATGTTTGCCTGTGCATGTATGACCATGCTTGTTAATTTAGTTAGTAAGTGAATATCTACAGCAATTTATTCAGCTGATAACATACTAACCTTACTGCGCATAGCTGTCTAATAATTTGCTATTGCAATCACTGCTTTGCCTCTAAGGTAGAACTGCAACCTTTTTTTTAGTCTTCAAATGTAGTATCATGTTGTGTGGTGACCATTCTAGGACCCAGAAGTTAAAGACGCCCACTGCAAGTCTGAAAATGATACCACATCCTGTACACCAGGAAAGCCGCTCTTAATTGGAAATGGTAGGTCTTGCGCTGCCGCCCTCACGTGGCTGTTTCATTGTTCTTATTTGCACGAGGGGCTTTCCATTAGCAACTGCAAAATATTGCAATAGTAAATTGCCTGCATTCCTGTCCATGAATCACATGATATAAGACAGCAGAGAATGGAGGAAGAGAACCATGACACAATGACTACCATCTGATACTCTTATTTTGTGACATGCATTATGTGTACGTTAAAGACAATACATTGCTCCATGCAGTCAACAATAATTTATTTTTATTGATTACAATGTCCTAATTTGAAATTCGAGTACAAAGCAAACCACAAAATAACAATAAAAAACCAATTACCCCTAGCTGCTTTGTAGTGGAAGCTGGACATTGCATTCACTTATAATTATTATATTGAATAACTAATAGGATACAAATCACATGCATAAGAAAAAGCAGGACAGAGAGTTTTTTTTTTTTTTTCTTTGTTCTCCATGTTATCTGGCTTCATTTGCGGGCTATGGCAGACCAGCTCGCCCAACAGTACATCTTGACAAAAAACATGGAGACCTGCCGTGGTTGCTTAGTGGCTATGGCATTGGGCTGCTAAGCACAATGTCACGGGTTCAAACCTCGGCCCCGGTGGCCGCATTTCAATGGGGGTGAAATGAGAAAACACCTATGTACTTAGGTTTATGCGCACGTTTAAGAACCCCTGGTGGTCCAGATTTTTCCTGAGTCTCTCACTATGTCACGCCTCATAATCAGATCGTGGTTTTGGTACTAAAACCCCATAATTAAAAAAGAAAATAAACATGAATTAGGAGTAATGGTGTGTGTTTGTTCAGTAGCTAGTCTGGCCATCATTTTAGTGCCATAGTAAAAGGAATAAAACTTGTGAGCTAAAACGGTTATGATCTAGTTTAACACGGGGAATGTGGGAGATGGAAATTCAAGACGATGAGCAAAATGTGAACAAGGTGAATGCAGGAGCCAACATTTCGACAAGTGGACTTGTCTTCTTCAAGACAACGTACGCTTTCCTCGCCACAGTATATATAGGTGGGGTTCTTGGCCACAGTATATATTGGCGGGGTTCTTCTAAAGATTCTACAGCCTACAGATAGCCAGCAATATTTAGACTACAACAGTCATCACCCGCGACATTGCAAGCAAGGAATTTTTGTCGGACAAGCGAAACGTAAAAGAAGAACCTGCAGCGAAGACCACGATTATATCCACCACATAAATTACCTTAAATCAACGCTAGCAGAAAGGAACTATCCCCAAGTTGCTCTCAATAGAGCTTATGATGCTGCGTCAAGATTGGAGAGACAGTCGGAATTGGCGAAGAGACAGCCCACACTAAAGTCTGACAGACCGCCGGCCTTTATAACAAAATATTCTAATGCACTCCCAAACATAAACAACATCCTAAGAAAATACCACCCAATATTATCAAGTAACGAGCGTCTGTGAAAAGCGTTCCTGGATGTACCTAGGGTTACCTATCGCCGAAACAGGAACTTTAAAGACATGTTAGCGCACGCAAAAGTCAGCCAACAGCATTCCCCCGTAATAAAAGCATGTTGTCGCCCTAGGTGCAAAACCTGCAGGCACCTTCAAAGTGACATTAAAATTAAAAGCACCACATATAGTTATACACATGAAGCCAAATCTAGCTTCACTTGTACAAGTTCGGATGTGATTTATATGCTTGAATGTTCCTTCTGTAAGAAACAATATATCGGTGAAACAGGACAATCAATGAACGTCAGATTAAACGGACATCGTGCAGACACAGCTAAAAAGCTTCCCAAAGCCATCGCCGAGCATTTCAACCAACCAGGTCATAACTTTGATGAACTTAAACTCTACATCTTACAGTCAAATTTCCGTTCTGAACGAGAAAGAAAATACAGAGAATCGTACCTTATCCATAAGTTCAACACATTGCAACCAATAGGCATAAACGTTTCAAAGGGAGCTTTAGAATCTATTCGCTAGGCTAAACTTCAAGCTATAGGCAACAACACTTAGTTTGATTTCTTGGCGTATCCCCACCCCCTTCATCTTTTCTTTTTTTTTTACCCTTTCCATTCCATTTTTTTTTTCTTTTTTCTTTTTTTCCAGCCGGCGTGTCAGGTGCCCTTGACATGCCCGCTAACACGCGTGCATTGACAGACCGGAGTTGGGGGGTGTGGCCCTGGCTTTGGCCTTGTGCACAGTGTTCCTTTACTCTCAATTCGACACGCTAACACACCTTCCCTCGTTTCTGCACCCTCCCGCCTCACACCCTCTCCCCTTTAGAAGAACCCCACCTATATATACTGTGGCGAGGAAAGTGTACGTCGCCTTGAAGAAGACAAGTCCACTTGTCGAAACATTGGCTCTTGCATTCACCTTGTTCACGTTTTGCTCATCGTTATGATCTAATTTGCAGCATGTGAGCAATAATTTTGTCAGTGGTTTGTGTGAGGAGGCCAATTTCGAATGTTTTTTTTTTCTGACATATTACTTGGGCTTTGCATGATGCAGGTGTCATGACAGGACGTTGTGTAAGGGCAGCCAAGCCAAACGATACACTGCATGTGTGCGAAATTTCGGGCTGGTGTCCTGTAGAGCAAGACTTTGGGCCCTTGTGAGTATTCTTTTATTTCCGCTTTCTTCAGGAGGAAAAAAGTTACAGCTTGCAAGATTTGACTGTGTATGCATTTTTGCACGCAGCATTCATATTGTACAGAACTTACCTCTGAGCCTTTTTTGCTGTACCAAATCAACCAACCTCATCTTTTTATTCAGGCGGTCTATTACACAGTCGAACGTCAATATAACAAATTATTGGATGTAATGAATAAATGGATATAATGGAGTAAGTTGAAAACGTCTGTCACCGATATCATCCTTTAACAAATATGTGATTATAACAAACATTGAAGGTATTTGATATCAAATGCGACTCTGTTATAACAAGCGAGGCTCGGCTATAATACTAGGCACACTCTAATTTCTGGCCACGGCTGCCGCATTTAGATGGAGGCGAAATGGGAGAACGCCCGTTACCTAGATTTAGGTGCACATCAAAGAACCCAGGTGGTTCAAATTATTCCGGAGTCCTCCACCACAGCGTGCCTCATAATCATGTTGTGGTTTTTGTATGTAAAACCCCATAATTTAATTTTTTTAAACTCTAATTTTCTTGAACTTAATGCCTACAGAGGGTGCCTTTACAAAAAGACTGGTAGTAACGTAATGCACATGTGTAATTTCATGCCAAATATGAAGTGACAGTGCCGTTTACCATCTCAGATTAGAGAGCTTTAGAATAGAAGCCACAAACATTTGGGGCCTCAAAGAAATAGCATCAAAGCCTCTGTGCATGCGTGAGACGCGAACTGCATTTGGGTTTCCCGTCAGGCAAGCTATTACACTGTTTTGGCGGGAGCCCCAAAAGCTTTGCATCAACAAACATGGCGGCACCCATCGAAGTGACGGCTCTAACCTAGCACCAAACTGGGTTCGATTCATGGTAACACGTGAAGTTCTGTGAAGTGACTGTGGTTATTGCTTTCTCTCAACCAGCGTGTGTTATGAAGATTGATTCATTAGATGCCGTTGATTCCAAATTCAATTGTCGATTTCATGGCTTGTAGGCCTAACACTTTACGTGCCTTCACCAGTTTGGCTGGCGAAGGCACGTAAAGTTGATTACTCAAAACTAAGGGCAACAAATTGCTTGCTGCTAATAGAATAACCCTAAATTGTAATTTAATGTGGAAACTTGAATTTAACAATTACTCTTACCATAAAATGGTATATTTTATTTAATTATATTGATGATAGCTTTTCTTTGACGCCGTAGTGGCACTGCAAGCATAATACGCTATCCACAAACACGAAGCCCTATTCTAAAACTCTTTACTCCTGCATGCCCCAACGCTAACACCCACAAAGCTCTTTGGGGCCCCTATTCTAAAATTCTCTGTTCTTGCACAAAAACTT
Organism: Dermacentor andersoni; assembly: GCF_023375885.2. Lineage (NCBI taxonomy): Eukaryota > Metazoa > Arthropoda > Arachnida > Ixodida > Ixodidae > Dermacentor > Dermacentor andersoni. The sequence goes on from NC_092816.1 coordinate 18,221,166, forward strand.
TAGTTGAGTATGGCTTATAGAAACCCTTTGAAGCAATATTTTCAAGAACAGCCCATAATAAAAAAAAAACTTTTTGGCTTGTAGATACAATTATTGTTTTTCTATTCACTTGCATTAGTTACTAGATATCTTGTTACAGTTTGAGTAATTTTTATACTTACGATATTTACTTCATTAAAAAAAAATTTACAAATTTAGGCAAAAGATTATTTTTCATTTGCAGCTTCTCTAGCCACATACAGTATTGTATTTATTCAAATCTAAGCCAGCCTCAATTCTAAGGTGATCCCCAAAATTCGGAATTTCAGAAAGTAAGAAAAAATAAAATGTCACAGTTTCGCCTGAAAGGCGAAGCACTGATTGCGATAGCAAATTAGTGGATAGCTGTACGAAGTAAGGATAGTAGTTTTAGCGGCCGTATAAGCTTGTAAACATTCACTTACTGGCTAAATTAACAATGATAGAATGTGTAAGCATGACAGAGTAAGAACGTGGGAAGGAACAGACAGATAGAGACAGCGCTGTCTTTGTGTGTCTGCTTATTTCTTCATCCTTGTTCAGTCGCACTTACACTTTCTATCATGGATCCAAACCAACTAGCCTGACAATGCGCTTTAACTAAATTTGCATGCACGGTGTCACAGGTAAACATGAACACATCTCGCTCTATGAGTGCGGAAACTCGCTGTGAAAATGCTGGAATGAGTGAAAGTCTGGTAGAAATGCACACCTGCCATTATTATGATTTGTGTTTATTATGTATTGCAGGAGGGATGGCACAGCACTGTTGTCTGGTGTTCGAAACTTTACGGTGCTCATCAAGAACTACATCGAATTTTCTCTTTTCCACGTTAGAAGGCAAGCACCCAGTATCTGCCACTAACTTCTCGTAGTGTTACCATCACCCCTCTTCGTGTCTTGTATGGCTCATAAGAATGGTTAGGGTATTCATGAGCTAAGCTTCCAGTGTTTGGCTATATAAACTTTACATATTGTGTATGCCCACAATATGCACATTTGATTTCTGCTGCATCTAGTGCATCCTAAAACACTGCGAAATGTCACTGATTATGGATCTTATTCTCAAGCACACATTTCGATGTGTCATTTAGCTCTTTCCTTACCACTAGAAATGTGCCAATTTTCGGTGCTTTTATGTTTTAACACTTACTTTCAAGGCATAGTAGATGCAACATATACCATCATACATAAAATTATAGCCTGATCAATGGTGTTTTGAATGGATGTATATTGGCAATCATTGCTGAGAGTTTTTGAGAATTTTCATGTGAAACTTCATACAAGCGCCTCAAGCAACACAAATGAAAGTAATAATTTGCTTATTGTAATATAAGTACTGAAAGCAAAAAAAAACTTAATTGTATACAAAATATGTGCACCTGGCTCCTCGTTCCTAACTTTTGTAAGTCATACAACCTTTCGAGACTGAGTCCATTAAAAAAATGCGTTTAACATTGAAATCATTTGTGCAGCACCCCTTCGTAATAGTCGCTCTTGCAGTCTATACACAGCTTCCAACGCTTCTTGAGGTCTTGGAAACAGTTGGAAAACGCTTCTTTTGGCAGGGCTGTCAGCTCTTTTGTCGTGGCATCTTGAATGGCTTCCATGCTCCCCATCCAGCGACCTTTTAGGGCTCTCTTCACACAAGGAAACAGGAAAAAATCGCATGGGGTGAGGTCAGGCGAGTATGGCGGATGGGGAAGTACAGTAATGCTGTGCTTGGCAAAAAATTTTGTCACGCTGAGAGCAGTGTGTGGCCTTGTGTTATCGTGGAGAAGGCTCCGTTGTCCAGATACCCATAAGTCAGGGCGACGGCATCGCAGTGCATCACGCATGTGTTGGAGCATGTGGATATAGAACTCCTGATTCACCATTTGCCCTTGTGGGATGGGCTTGTGGTGTATGACACCTCTGGCATCGAAAAAAATTATCAGCATAGTCTTTGTTTTGGTCTTCTGTCGCTGCATCTTTCTCGATGCCGGAGAGCTTGTGGACCGCCATTCGGCGCTCTGCCTCTTTGTTTGAGGATCGTATTGAAAACACCATGTTTCCTCTTCAGCAATGATGCTGTCGATGAATGCAGCATCCTTCTCTGCCTCGGAGAGCAAATCAGCGCTCACTGATGGCCGCGTGTTCTTCTGGTTCTGAGTGAGGGAGTGCAGCACAAGTCTGGCATTCAGCTTTCGTTTCACCAAGTTCTCATGCAAAATTTGGTGGCATGTTGTCTTACTAATGTCGAGAGCATCCGATAGCACGCGGACTGTAATGGTGCGGTCTTGCTGTACGATCTCCTTGATCTAGAGCAACGTTGTTTTCATTCCGTGAGGTTGCAGGGTGCCCCTACCTTGTGTCGTCTTCCACCGCCGTTCCCCCCAAAACGAACCTCTTGTGCCACTCGAAAACTCGCGCCCGCGATAATGTCTCGTTGCCATAAGCGTCACGAAGGAGCTCATATGTCTGCATGGCTGTCTTGCCAGGCTTCATACAGAATTTTATGTTTACATGCTGTTGGACGTGGACGTCCATCTCTCCACATTCACTCACAGGAGAATGCACAGACTAGTGACAACATATTTTTCTACATGTAGTGCCATCTAGCGGCTGCCACAGCAATTAACATAAATAGCTCATGTTAGCCCGAAAAGATGGTGCTACACATATGCACCAACATTTGTTTTCGGGAATCATTTCTAGAGAAGAAAATAAATCAGTCTCGAAACTTTACGGACAAAGGTTGTATTAGGCAAAAAAGTTTATTATGAATATTTTTTGGCATCAATCCTAGCCATAGTGATTCCCACGCTATGGAGGAAAGCAGTAGCTTTGCAAATGTCAAAACAAGTAAGTTTCTATTGCACAGGCAGCATTTGCTACTCCTTGCAGCAGGCACCTGGTTAGTTCTTTACTGCATTATTTAGGCTTGCGGAGCAATGATTGTCAGGTCAGAGTCAGGGAACATGCAGAAGCCTCCTTATAATTGATTACTGTATTCAATCAAATTTTCTGTATAAGCAATGTGATCTAGTGTGCCTTTGACTGGCACTGGAGCCTCCATGTGCTATGTTCAGTTCCTGTACAGTGCTGTACAGTAACGTGGAGTGTAGCACAATATTATGCAATAATTCATAAATTTGCTTGTACAGGCGGTGTTCAGAATGTAAGAGATTAAAATGCTAGTCAAGCTCTGGTCGCAGATCGGTCTGAAATGGACTGTGTGCTCTTGTGCGTGTGCAAACTCCACATGATGGGAAGAATTGCTTGTAATAATTTCTATATACCCTGTCGAAATGCTGCTGGATAAAAGCAGTCCACAAGGGGAGCAAGAAGATTGCACTTGATATTGGTCAGCCACAATTATCAATACAGCATGCACCCATCAGCATCTACTTTGCTTGAGACATCATTAAAACAGACAAGGTGTCAGATTGCAAAATTAGACAGCCTGACAAAAGCTTCTGTGTCTTCACTGCTGCCGTCATTTAAAATTTTCTTGCCGAGTCGACCAAGGCACATATCTTGCATCATTTTATTTTGCAAGTGCTAGGAGCACTGGTAGCCAGCTACGACGATTCTTTGGGTCGAAGTATTATTTTTCTATACTCCGCAGTCTGCCAAAAATGGTCAAATCTGACAAATAGTTCAATTTCAGTCATTTTAGATTATGCATGACATTGCTAGTAAAAGAATTCAAACAGCAATGTTTAACAGGGCATAAAAATACTTTCAATCAAATTGATCGATTATTATAGGTGTGGTAACGAAAGTTAAAGTGCGTATTTACAACTCTGCAGAACAGCTATGGCAGAAGTTGATGTGTGGTTATATTCAAATTTGTGAAGAAAATGAATGGGCACTTACATTGCAAGTATACATCTACATTTACACTTGCTCTTTTTATGCTTGCATGTTCTTTTAAAGAAAGAATTATGTGGGCTGTGCAGTACTGTTGTATTATGTGAGAGTCCTGAAATAGGCAGCAGCACACATTCCTGATTTCAGTCACATTCCACTTGCAGGAGCAATGTCCGCGATGTTGAAAATTCAACATATCTCAAGTACTGCCGGTATCATCCTGAAAAGGATGCCCACTGCCCGGTGTTTCGCATTGATGACATGTTAGATGCTGCAGGCGAAGATTTTGATGATATTGGTACTAAGGTAACGTGGCTACATTCTTGTGCCTTTTGCATGTTCCATATTGACAACAGAAACTTTTGTTTTGTAAAGTTTATTATGACTGCCAACTTCTGTGGTGCTGTACTCACTACATACATATGCTTTGTCTTTTAAATAATTTCGAGGATTTGAAGTTAAGCGTTAAATGTCATTTAATTGATCAGTTAAAAGATCCCTAGAAAGGTCTTGTCTACAAATTTCTCTGATTGTTCTAGTCAGCTGGTGTCCTTGGTTGCATCATGATGGCTTTTCATATTTGATGGATTATGCCAAAGACACGGTACCACTGTGTACCAGTTTTCTTGTACGAATGAAAGAATGGAGAGCTTCTGGTATGGCATCGGCAAAGTTCAATACAGAAAACTGCAGCATGACTGTATAAAGCTCACGAACGCATGTGTGATGTGTGGCACAAGGCCACCCATTTCAGACTGTTAGTGGTATTCAGAGAAGCGGCAAAATGTTAAAAGCAAATAAGTGACAGAATTTACACAGGGCTTTCTAGCACCTCTTAAGAGGCATACAGCTCATTGAAGCTAAGCTATGAAACTTCGTTCTCACATGTACCAAGTATTTATTTGAATTGCAAGTGTAATCTAATGTGTACTTCCTTGTTTGTCTTTTTGTTTATAGGGTGGTGTAATACAGGTGCTTATATCATGGGATTGCAACCTGGACTTCGATGTCAAGTACTGTGTGCCCAGCTATTCTTTTCTTCGTCTTGACGACCCCAAGGCAGCCCTAGCCAAGGGTTGGAATTTTAGGTGAACTATTGTATTTCATCTGCTGATTCATTTTGTTGCTTCATCTTTCATGGCACAATTAAACAACTTTCTATGACATGTCATGTCATGTAATGCTGGCACATGTCATAAACCACTATGTTATTATTTCAGTGCATGACATATGTTAACATTACTGCAAAAAACTCAAATGTGCCATGCTAATGTAAGAACTACAATTCATTGAAATTAACATGCACTGATCATTAGGCAGAGCCGGTCTGTATATGTGTCACTGATTCTTCACAGGTACCCCAAGTACTACAACGAGAAGGAACGCAGCCTTGTGAAGGCATATGGCATCACCTTCGTAATCCTCGTTCAAGGCAGGGCTGGCAAAACCAGCCCCATTCCTATTGCCATCAACATAGGATCTGGCCTTGGATTAATGGTTGTGGTAAGTCATCATCTATTTAGTAAAGCAATGAAGGGGGCTAGTTGGTGGACATTCATGATTATACTGCGCTTAGTGTTACACTGACGATTTCAGGGAAGGACAGGACGCGGATGTACGTAGCGCAAACTACCAACTGTTTAATACTGTTAAAGAACGCACTTATATAGAAGGAGATATGTATATAAGCGCATTCTTTAACAGTATTAAACAGTTGGTAGTTTGTGCTATGTACGTCCGCGTCCTGTTCTTCACTTAAATCGTCAGCGTAATACTAAGCGCAGTATAATCATGAATGGATAGTCATCAACTAAAGGCATGACTAAGTGTGGAAAGAAAAGCTTTACACTGTCAGGTATGACAAACATAGTGCACACACTCGCTGTCCAGCACACTGCGCCCCTTCTCATCTTAATTTTCTAATTAACGGTGATTTGTTATGCTCGGGCTTATTAGATCGGTTTAGTATTAACTAGGTATATTTATTTAGCTGAGAGGGCAGTCTTCAAGTGTCATTTGATCCTTCTTCCTTTGCTTCTTCTTTACAGGCCACTGTGCTGTGTGATCTTGTTGTACTTAACTGCCTAAAGCGTCGGGATTTGTACAAGTCAAAGAAGTACAAGTTTGTTACAAGTGAGGAGAACTATAACGTAAGTTGAATGGTTTTTGCATCCAATTACATTGCTGTCAAAACTCGTAATTTGTAAAATGACCACATGATATTAACTTTCTGCCCCCAGGTATTTGTAATATAACGTAAGTTGAGTGTTTACTTCTAAGTCTACTTCTATGAAAACTAATGGGCTGCAGCATGACAGATATCTTCATGTGAATGCCAGTAGAGCACCTCATTTCATTGCTTTCCTGTGATGGTTGATGCAGTGTACAAAAGTCATCCAGTTTTTAAAAGGTATAATGTAGGTGTGATGGTTACCAAATCAGTGTGATATATTTTTATCTACATCAAAATGACCTATTTACTATACAAATATCTTTATTACTTAGTCTATGAAATGGAGAAGTAATTATTAAAATGCAACTCATCCTGCTGCTTTTATGCTGATATCCATGAGCCACGGCTAAGAGCTGACGTGTTGACAAAGCCAGTTGGTTAAACAAAATGTGAAGCATGCACCCTTTTAGCCCTTGAGATAGCAAAGATTGGCAAGGACACTCAATAATGTGGCTTGACCTTTTTACTACAGGTTAAAATGTTCAGTATGATAAATATTTAATGTGTGCAACACATAACCCTTGGTGCTACTGCAGATTTAATGGCAACTGTTCAATTCAAGTTGTGTTCTTTCATGAACAGGCCAGCTGGCCTAAGTTAATTTATTATTCTCTGGAATTCCCCTTGCAATATTGTGTAAAAAAAATGTAGCATTTCACAGTGTAGCTTGTGCAAGCATTCTTTCATGTCGTGAGCTGTTTTTTCTGAGCATACAAGTATATATGTCGAGCTCAATTTGTTATGTCGCACCTAATTCAACACAGCCATCATAGGTACTTGGGTAGCTTTACTTGCCTGTTTAAGATCCTTGGACACAGTATAATGCTTGCAGTGATGGCTAAATAACCTTGCCACAGTAACTGATATTGAAAAATAAAAAGGGCTGTAAGTTGTGTTGACAGAGTAGCCTGCTATAAATGGGTCTCCTGGGCAAATGGCTGGTTTGTTCGCACTTGTTATATTTGTGTGAGTGAGATTTCACAATGCGTTTTGCTTGGCATGACAAGGGGATGTAATGTTCTCCTGTTTCATTTATAATGGAACTAAGGTACATGTCATCTGCTGTGATAGTGTGCCAAAAGAGTAATCTTCTCAGTGGAAGGAACAGTGGCACCACCTGTTCTAGGAAGGTGAAACGTCTGCTAAAGACAGAACAATATTCTTTATCCTTGACAGCTGATGCCATGAATCATTCTTTCTGCTGATAAAACCTACATGTTTCATCTGGCATTGCCACAGATTATGAGCGCTCCTGATATATTATTGATCAAACAGACGGATACATATATATATATATATATATATATATATATACATGTCAGCACATTATATGAACAAAAACTCACTGTGATATGGTGGGAAATTTAACTGCGAATGAGCCAGCTATTTACCTGAAACAGCTGTTTATATTGGGCTCCCTTGTTGATATTAAAATGTGCACTTACTCTGGAATGCAACTCAAATGTATTTGTGGGTGCTGTTTACCTACGCGGCCTGATTGACTTCCTCTTTTACTCTTTTTGCAGGGATTCACAAACCAGTCATTCTCTTAGCTCATTCAAACACACGTCGAAAGAATGCTTAGGCAATTAGAAGAAATTTTTGTGTTTGTGTAATACTGAAATCAAGTGCCTCGGCTATGTCACATTTTTGCAGTGGGAACATTGTTAATCTGCTGTGGCTTGTTTGTTCATCATTTCAAACAGGCATTACATTATTTTCTGGAATTTGTACTATATATATAATATTTTCATTATACTTGAGTAGTGCTCTCTAAGCATCGTATTTTCATATGACAAATATGATGATGAATTTTATTTACTAGATTTCTTTAAAATTAAGTTAGGTATAATTCTGTATCCGACTTCATCAACAGTATCAACTTCTGTGCATTAATACGAAAAATAACCAGCCAAAGAACTCTTGGGTTTGTGCTTATTATGGCCTCTGTATTTTATTAAAGGGACACTAGTGAGGAATATTAAATATTCATAAAATGAGCTTCTGCAATAGCAAATTGGTGACTTGCCATGGAAGGAGGCATGAAAAGCCAGAAAAAAAACACAAATGTGAAAGACTACTAATGATGCCACACTGAAGTTCTCACACCAACTCGCCATGATGTCATGGATTTTGTTGGTTTCAACCTTGGTTTTGTTAATTTTTTATTGGTAAAGAAGGACGACATTGTGTTCTAAAGGAAACAAAAACATTCAACCTAGCGAGATTCGTAAACTTTTCCTACATGACAATGCTACACAATCAATACGAGAACATACTTTGAATATTCTAATGTCGCACTGACATATTGGCACTGACGTTATGGCACAAAATTAAAGAGGGCAAAGTATAGCCTTAATTTTCTCCAGTACCGACTGTCTTATGTGAAATAAATGAATGTATGGGTTTGAAAGACTAGTTCAGGCTGTCTTGCTATTGCTATTTAGTTTGCCTTGAAAGAGTGCCAAGATAACAGAGAAATTTAAAAACTAGCTGGAACATTGGAACTGGACTGCTATGGCTCAGCACTGTCATTCAAATTGATTTGTCTTTAAAACTTGTCATGCAGTGAAAAATCGTGGCAGGTGTGAGGGCATGCCTGCGCAAGTCTGTACTGCATCATAATAGGCATTGCCATTGCTAAACCTGCATTGGTTTCTTCAGCTTGGCAGCTGCTTTGTTACATATGTAAAAACAAGATTGAAGCCAATATGACTGAAGGAATTATGTACTGCAGTTAATACCCAAGGAATGCGGGCATTTAAATATTTTAGTGTTAATTGAATTTAGGCTGGTTTGCTGGTAAAACACCTGCCTTCTCTTTTTTATTCCTTCAAGAACGTTAATTGATAGTATAAATATTTTTTCATGCATCAGTACCAAACAAGGTTTTGAATGGTTGTGCCAGATATCTTTTTTTAACTGTTTATCATTTGTGTCAGCGTCCCTACTGTGGCACACCTTAAAATAATAAAAGCATAAAACAGTGAGTGATTGAATGTGTAGTGTGATAAGGAGTGGAAGCAAAGCTTAATGTTAAGATCCATTAGATGGTTTACAGTTTACATTTCTTATCTGTACTTGCTTGTAGCTGTGTCTTGATGTTCATATGTAGAGAAAATTATTCATTACCTGTCCTTTTTTAGTACATTTACATATATCTCAAATTAATTGAAATGCCTGTGATTGTTATAACCTCAGCTGACGTTTTTCTCTAGCTTTTTAATTTTATGCATAAGGCTTAGCAACCCAAGTTTACTTGCCAGTTAGTCCTGAGCATTTGTTTAATGAGCTTCCCTTTTTCCTTCTTTCTTTTTTTTTCTGTGGTTGTGTTTTTGTCCTTACGTCCCAATGTTGTTAGCAAAAGACAGTGGCATGCTTGGGAACCGAAAGCTTTTATCTGAGGTCATGATGCAACTCCACGGAGCGTGCTAATGAGCACTCAACTGCATGCAGCAGCTACACGGATCTCAACTGTGATGACAGACCAATGACAAGAGCTGAGAGATTTACCAGTTGTAAAAGTGCATACTAGATTTTGTTCTTTTTCTACCAAACTCATTCGTTTTGCATGTGTGTCCAGCATCAGCTGTTGTTGCAATTTTACATGGTGACTTTTACCATGTTTATGTCATTTTACATTCTAGTTGAAATGCACTGTCATGCATGGAAGCTTCTGATTATTTTGATATGACCTGGTCCAACTCACTTGCAATAAATTTTATGTTTGTATTTGATAGTCCCATGTAATTTTTTTGTTCTCAATTGTATAACAGGTGATATGTGTTTATCTGTCAACCACCAAGGCATGGAGGCAAAAGAAACTTGATTGTACTGCTGAGAACTAAATTTGTTAAACACATTAATTCTATGCAAACAGCAGGTACAGGTAGGTTTACAAATGTGCTACATAGTACAAAATAATCCATGGAAATGGTAATTAGTGCAGTTTAAGCTTTGAGACTGCAGAAGCAAAATAACGAGTGCTCAAAATGGGAGGCCAAAGTAGGAAGCATGTTGTCCAGATGTGGGTAAGTACTACTTGCACACTTTAAGCACAACTTAAGGTCCCTAAGTGAAGCTTGCAATAATTCATAATGGTGCTTTTATAAGCTAACATTAAGGGCACTGATAAAATGTCTTACAATCTTAAACATGTTGTGGTGTGGAAATATTTCATTAAGTTTCATTGGTTCATGCTCTATTTCTGCTGCCCAGCAGGAAATATAACAGGTCTATGTGATACAAATATGCAAGTCTGCATTGCTTCATTTTTCATCAGTCGGAGGGTATCATTACCGATTTGTTTATTTACGATAAACTGTGCACAAAAAGTGAACATGCACACAACGCTTCTTGTGTTTAATTTTCGGAGTATTGCAAGTGGTTTAACACCTGTTTATTTATTTTTTAGCAGTGCATAACATGTAGTTGCCTCTCCTTGCCATGCTCAACTTAAATTTTTATACGTACATTACTTTTTTGACAAAAGGGTGAAGTGCTATGTAAAATCGCTTTGTTGCTAGATCTTATTTAAACAACTGTAAAGAAAAGCGCAAGGAAAATGGGCTGCCAACATATGTTCAAATATAGTTGCAATACACCTGGTTTGTAGCAACATGTCAGTAATCATTCCTAAGTCATGACCTAGCACTGTCAGACAATCGAGTTGAACTGCCAATTAAAGGGAGTCACTAATGAGAAATGCTAAATGAACATGCATTAGCATACTGCACTTCTGCAATAGCTTAACAGCTGATTACTATAGGAAAGGTAGCATGATGAGAAGGTGCAAAACGATTGAAAGGCATGTGGTTTCTGCACCAGCTCAGTGTAACATCAGATATTTTGGATTTTGATAGCATGTCATGTCTAGTTAATTGTTTGTGGGCATAAAGTGGCTGCATTAAAATTTGATGTAACCAAAGATTCAACTTGGCAAGTTTCGAGAACCCCTCCTGCAACAAAAACTGTCGAAATATGTTATATCATTTGAAATCGGTGACTATGCCACACTGACGCATACATGTGCTGAGCTTGTGACACGAAATTTTGAAAAATTGAATTTTGATCTTTACTTTTCAATAGTTAATATTTTCTGCTTAATGATTGAATGAAGAGAGAATGATTAAAGTCAAAGCTGATTCATAAATCAGCTGCAGTACATCAGTCTAACCTGATTTATCATTGGTATTATAGTGTCCTCTCCAGGGACACCATAGTACTGTTGCAACTGGGGATCCGAAGATGGGGAATATACTTTCCTCGTGGAGGAGTAAGGAAATGTGGGGCTGGGCCCGGATATCCAGGACGCTTTACAAACAAATTTATGTGCCAGGCATCAGTGAAACCCTGGCGCGTGTATTTCGTTCGTATGACGTACAGACCGCGCATGTGCCAGCTCGAAAACTGAAGAATCAGCTAGTCCAAGTCAACAAACTCAAAAAAGATAAATTTCCTGGTGTGGTGTACCCGATTCCTTACGCCGACTGCCCATCTGTGCATATCGGCCAATCAGGTGACTATGAACGAAGGTGGCGCGATCGCCAAAGGGACGTCAGAAACCGGCACACAGATCAAAATACACTTGCTGAACACTCGTTATCTGCCCCACACAACATAAACTGGGCAGAGACACGTGTGATTGCACAAGAAAAGGATAAAGTTGCGGATCTATCTCGACTCATTGATCATCCAGACGACAGCACATACGCTAAATCGCGATGACGGAGGCTTGCCTCCGATCTATGCAAGATGCCTGGGTCCGCACATGCGCTGTACTTAAAGAGCGATACAAAATCGTTCTGCCTCGTTGTCAACAAGGCTCCCGTGTGGGAGCCGAAACGTCATTCTATCTTTGCTTTTTTGGTCGGTGCCTTCTAGTTTTCGTCAAGTTTATATCACATATTTGCAAGAAAATTCAAACTATTACAAAAAAAGTTCATGAAGAAATTGTAGCAGCCGATCACTCCAGCCGTCCATCGCCCTTTTTTATCCCCTGCGTGGTCACTGTTCAGTCGCCTGCACCAATCCGGCGTCAGGAGACCGATGACCTCAGGTCCCACCAGTCCGGAGGTTTGTTGACCTTTCCCTCCGAAGAAAGTTTTGTCAGAAACATACGCACATCATTGAGCACAAACAGGGGCTGGGTGATCGTACACTGACTCCGTCTCCGACGTGGGCGTGACAATTTGGGCGGCTGACAGGTGATGGACTGTGTCCTTGCACTGACCACGTCTCCGGCGTAGACGTGCCAATTTGAGCGGCTGACAGGCGAAGGACCGTATCCTTGCCAATTGCCCATACCTCTCCCAACCGAGGTACTCCAGTGGTGGCCATACAACATCCCATTTGAGAACGACCTTGACGAGGCCGTCGGCCCGTTTCCCATAATCGCGTTATGCGTAGCCGTGGTTTTCGCGAGGTGAACGACCGATCACAGCAGTACGAATGGAGGGGAAAATTACTGCAAAAATATCTAGTTTTAATTTCGCGCTGGTATCGCAACGCCTATACGTCAACCTGACGTCACGTACTTCAAGCTAAGTATAGGAGGAGGGAGATGTAGGCTGTAGGCCTACATCTCCCATAATAGCCTTGCTCCGCCCGAGCGCCTTCTTTCATAAAAGTTCGAAAGCGTGTCACGAGACGGGTGTACAAGACGACGCGCACAGCGAAGCGGAACAAGGACAAGTCCGCAGCCCGCGATGCATTATTCCGCGCACGGGGTAGTTATCAATCATTGGGGCACCACTTATAAAAACTTCAGGAGGCGTCAGGGACACCCCCTTTCTGAATGGCCGAGATCCACGAGGAAACACCATGACGTTCACACCAGCGTGTCTAGAGCCTATAGAGGCTTCAATGCGTCAAACAAAAGGTTGCGCTTTGTGACGAGTCCGGGATACTGCAACAATTAATGTTAAACATCACCTAAAGTCCTTCAAGTCACGCTACTTTTGCGACATTTATACAGATTTCATGCAAACACAAGCTGGAATGAGTACTTGATCCCTTCAAGTGATAAATAATTAACTATTATCGAGCAGGCGCTGTCAAAATTCATTACGCCATGGCCGGGAGCTCCAATGTTGTGACGCGGGCCGTCTCTCGTTCTGACGTCTTTTCTAGTTTTCCAGAAGTCTGTTGCCGGCGAGACTGATCCGTTTGACAATATAGAAGAGCATATTACTGAGCCAGCACAATTTTTCTCTTCTGTGGCCCTGATATCATGTGTTAGCACGAAAAGCTCTTTACCTCGAAGCATTCTGAGCGTACCAAACACATCCAACTCGTTTTGGGCGCCTGCAGGGCCATTCCAATAACTCTGCACATTCACGTTTGGCTTCGCCCCATTCTACATCTTCTTGCGGGAAAGCCAGCTTCGCAGGAATCGGTTTCTAAATTTTGCATGTGTCGGCATAATAAGCGTGGAGTCGAACACCTTTACAACGAAGCACTTGAAGCATCCGCGATTATTCGTTATACTGGTCACTTCGTTGTAAAGGTCGATCACCGCAGAGCTTATTCCTTCATTATACAGATCATTTCGTTGCAGAAGCGTTCGTTGTAGAGGCGGTCACGACTATGCAGAGTGTTAAGAACGGCCAGCTGCAGTGCAAGTTTGCCAGCCATTTAAGCCAGCGGTGGCAACCTCATCTTGGAACGCCGCCACCAACCTCTAGCCACGGAAGTCGACTTTGTGCCGGGAGCAATACGCGCATCCTCCACTTTCCGTCGCTTCAGCTAGGATGCGTTTGACGAAGCAGGCTTTGTGCTGAAACCGCCACCGTTACGCTCTAGCCTCGTCGCCGTTGTGACTGAAGGAGTTCGACGAAGCAGGCTTTGTGCGCAACACGACAACGCGGAGCTGATCTGCTACGGGTGGGGGAGTTGCCGACCAAGACGCAAGACAATGTGCTACCCGGACGCGCTACTCGGACGCGCTACTCGGGCGGCTCTGAGTTCTACGAAGACCCTCTGACGTCGGCTCCGGACCATGCACCTGTGTGTGTGCGTGCGTGCGTGCGTGCGTGTGTGTGTGTGTGTAACCCGTCCCGGGGAGAGGCGGCCTGTTTACAATGACTGGACGAACGTTTTCCGTCCCCTTGGAATCGAGGGGGGGCCGAGTGCTTATAAACGGCTGCTGTGCGGATGCTCAACACACTTTTCTTAAGCAGTCATGTTGGACTGAGACACTCTCTCAAGCAGTCGTGTTAGACTGACGCACTTTCTCTCGCAGTCATGCTAGACTGATGAACTGCATGTAAATACTGTAAATAAACCCATATTCCTCGTTCTCGATGATAAGCAGTCCTTCCCTTCATCAACGTCCTCAGCGTGGATGAGTTGGACGACGGCATGGGCCAGCTACCTTCGAATTCATGCCGGACTCCAATCTTGACAACGGATCACGAGCGATGGGATTGAGCCCCCAATCCTGACAACTGGCTGACAGCGGTGAGATGGACTTTGCGACGTCGTGCTGTGACTGCGGTGAGTGCTTGGTTCTTGCTTTAACTCTCTAGGCTTCATTTTAGCCTTTAGCGAAGCTGTTCGACGAAAAAAACAGTATTTAAAAAACAAGGTGCAAGATACAGTTATAAAGTATACGGTGCTCGGTCGTCAGAACTCTGACGACCGATCACTATAGGTCTTAAAATCCTTCTCGAGAAGATGGTGTTGTGGAGTTTTTCTACACGTTATCTCACTTCGAGCGTTATCTCGATCGGCGGTGTTCTTGAATTGGTTCTCTATATTGAGAGATGAAGGCCTAGTCTATATCATAGGCGCCGACTGCGGGGGGGGGGGGGGGGGGGGGAAGCTTTGGGGCTCAAGCCCCCTCCGAAGTTTTCCTGGGGGGAGGGGGGCGGTGCTCCCGATACACACTCACCTAAAATATCATTACCAGAGTTTTGTCACCCAGCTGCTTCTACCTTTTCACTTAAAATTTTATTGTGGCTAAAGCTTACTGAATTATCGTTGGCGCGGACGTGCACGGATTTTAAATCATACTTTCACTTTATTTCTGCAAATCCTGACAATAGGAGGACAAGCGCATTAGAAGCACCAGAGGCGGCTACCTCATCCTTATTTTCTCACTTGAGCATTTTTTTTAATTTCCACTGTAAACAGTGAAAAAACACACAGGATAAACCATATTATATTCTTTAAAGAGTAGAGGTAGCCACCTAACAATTATTTCGAATGGTATGGATAGCATAAGCCTAGACAACGAATGTGTTGCTCTGTGTTCGCCTAGCTTCAGATTGCCTTGCGTGCTTTTCTGACATCAAAAAGACCATCCGACTTCAGTGACCCCTTCGGCAGAGTCATTTATCAACTATGAGAGAAATGCACGTGAATGATATGTGTCTCAGTATTGCTTAATTCTCTTTCCAGTAAGCAATGCTAACGACTCACGAAAAAGAAATAAAGAACTCTTCTAATAATTTACAACATTTACTAGAGATGGAAACATCGCCACTTACATGCAGTGGTCATGCAGCGACCAGGCTCACTGGTTGATCTGGAGCAGAACTTTTTGCTCTACGGCGGCGAATACAAATTTCGCTGGTCGATCGGAGCGGGTTCGCACTTTCCACTGGTCATTTCGGATCAACTCGCTCCGTGCTGGATTGCCCTCACTTACTCCGCTGCCAAGGCGCGGATTCGGGAGGAAATAGGACAAGAAGCATACGTCACTTCCGCTCGCTGTGGGACGGCGATTTTGGTGGACATGAACACAGTGCAATAGAATAACAGTGTATTAGTAAGTTTAGTGTATTAGTACGCTGTAACATGGAAACGATGGAAACGCACAGAACGGAAGTCGGTTTGTGTGACATTTTGTGTGCGCACATACTTCCGGTACGATTCACCGCGGAGCGTTTTCGCTCTCCGCTAGCAGATTCGGATTGGTGAAATGCGAGCACTCGCTCCATGATTTCGGTGACCGCTCCAAATCGACCTGTGAAAAGCACTATACTATTCGCTCAGTAACCGAAATTAGGCCAAGCCGGATTCCCTCGAAATCAGAATAAATAGCAGTCATGCGCAGCAGCGCTCTCGGGCTCACAGTAAAAATAAGAGAGAGAGAGAGAGAGAGAGAGACTGCAGTTTCGCCGGTAAGGCGAAGCAGTATAGTGATGGCAAAGTGTAAGACAATTACACGAAGGGAGATTACACCACCGAGAGACGCCAGATTCTTGGTGGTGTGAGAGGACTCGGGCTGCGAAATTATATTAAATGTCCCCTACTGTAAGGTGTTGTAACTACTTACTTACTTACTTCAGTGAAAAACTCTTCGGGGTCGCACAAAGTTTCTTCAAGTGCAACGGTTATTAAATGTTATATCATCATCAGCAGCAGCAGCAGCAGCAGCAGCAGCCTGCTTTATGTGCACTGCAGGACAAAGGCATCTCCCTGCGATCTCCAATTACCCTTGTCGTGCGCCAACCGATTTCAAATAGCGCCTGCGAATTTCCTCATTTCGTCGCTCCACCTAGTCTTCTGCCGTCCTTGATTGCGTTTCCCTTCTCTTGGAACCTTTTCTGTAACTCTAACGGTCCAACGGTTATCTAACCGGCGCATTACATGACCTGCCCAGCTCCATTTTTTTCTCTTGATGTTAATCAGAATATCGTCTATACCCGTTTGCTCTCTGATCCAAACGGCTCTCCTTCTGTCTCTTAACGTTATGCCTAACATTCTTCGTACCATCGCTCTTTGCGCGGTCCTTAACTTGTTCTCAAGCTTCTTTGTCAGTCTCCAAGTCTCTTCCCCATATGTCAGCCCTGGTAAAATGCACTGATTGTACACCTTCCCTTTCAGTGATAATGGTAAGCTTCCAGTGAGGAGCTGGCAATGTCGGCCGTATGCGATCCAACCATTTTTATTCTACTATGAATTTCTTTCTCACGATCAGAGTTCCCTGTGATTAATTGACCTAGGTAAACTTACTCTTTCACAGACTCTAGAGGCTGAACTCCATCCTGAACACCATCCTGAACTCTTGTTTCCTTGCCCGTCTATTGATCATTATCTTTGTCTTCTGCATATTAATCTTAAACCCTACTCTTACACCTTCTCTGTTAAGGTCCTGAATCATTTGTTGTAACTCGTCTGCATTGTTGCTGAATAGAACAATGTCATCGGAAAGTCGAAGGTTGCTGAGATATTCGCCGTCGATCCTTACTCCTAAGCCTTCCCAGTTTAATAGCTTGAATACTTCTTCCAAGCACGCAGTGAATAACATTGGAGAGATAGTGTCTTCCTGTCTGACCCCTTTCTTTATAGGTATCCTCCTGCTTTTCTTGTGTAGAATTAAGGTAGCTCTCGAACCTCTGTAGATATTTTCCAAGGTATTTACGTAAGAGTTCTGTACTCCTTGATTAAGTAATGTCTCTATGACTGCTGCTATCTCTACTGAATCAAATGCTTTTTCGTAATCTATGAAAGCTATATAGAGAGGCTTATTGTACTCTGCGGATTTGTCGATAACCTGATTAATGACATGGATGTGGTCCATTGTAGAGCATCCCTTCCTGACGCCAGCTTGTTCCCTTGGTTGACTAAATTCCAGTGTTGACCTTATTCTATTGGAGATTATTTTGGTAAATATTTTGTATAATACTGTGAGTAAGCTAATGGGTCTATAATTTTTCAATTCTTTAACGTCTTCCTTTTTGTGGATTAGTATATTGTTCGCATTCTTCCTTGGGACCCTTGCGGTCGACAGACACTTCGTATAAAGAGCCGCCAGTTCTCCAAGCATTATGTCTCTAGAGCAATATACCTCAGGCCGACCTCTCTGCATTTCGTATCATTAAACTTCTCTCTCTCTGTTATTCCATCTTCTTCTCTTCTCCTATATATATATATATATATATATATATATATATATATAGTCATATCATGAGAAGCCAACAAACACTGACACCAAGGACACGATAGGGGAAATTACTTGTGCTTAATAAATGAAATAAAGAAATGATAAATTAATGGAAATTAAAGTGGATGAAAAAACAACTTGCCGCCGGTGGGAACCGAACCCACAACCTTCGCATTTCGCGTGCGATGCTCTACCAATTGAGCTACTGCGACGCTGTTTTCCCATCTACTTTCTTGGGTATTTATGTGTCCTAGTAGAACCCTGGGAGTGGACTATATATATATATATATATATATATATATATATATATATATATATATATATATATATATATATATATGTATTCTATATAGTCACGTAGTAGTGACGGCGAAGTAAGCAGGATAGCAGCAAAATTGTAAATGACGAAACTACAGGTTTTCCCGCTCAATTTAATCCAAGCGCCAGTCAATTTAATCCGAGCGCCAGTCAATTTAATCTAAGCGCCAGTCAATTTAATCCAAGTGCCAGTGATTTTAATCCGAGCGCCAGTCAATTTAATCCAAACGCCAGTCAATTTAATCCAAGTGCCAGTGATTTTAATCCGAGCGCCAGTCAATTTAATCCAGGCACAACGGAATTCAAGAACCTTTGGATTTCAAGACTTCTGAAAATTTGCGAACATATTATGAGTTAACACCTTGAAAATGAAAGAGCGAGGTAGTAGACCAATAACTATCCTGCCACGTGACTAACGACAACTTTTGGAGGTTTTGAAGCGTAAAGCTTTACACCGCGCATCGCGCGAGCCGGCGTATTTCGGAATTGGCTCCGTGAGCGTGTTCGGAGGTGAATTGGCTCCGTGAGCGTGTTCGGAGTCGAATTGGCTCCATAAGCGTGTTCGGAGTCGACGCAGGTGGCCACTGCCCTGCGGTATGCGTCGTCGTTTGACGTTCGCCGCAACCGCGTGTTAATCTCAGAGGCCGACTACACAACCGCCTGCCAGAGAATAGGCGTGCGCATTAAACATGGAAGGAGAAGAGAGTGATACTACCGATACAGAGAGCTGTGTTTATGGCTGTAGAAAAATCGCAAGACAATGTGCCCAACAGTGATGAATAAAGAAGTTTAATAATCCTGCATAACTTATGGTATATATCATTGATAATCAATTTGGATAACTACACAAGGCACACGTATAGCATAACCATAGGCTAAACAAAGCATATCCATAAGTGAAACCGTAAGCGTATCCATAGGCTAAATCATAAAGCATAACCATAAGCTGAACCGTAAGCATAACCATAGGCTAAATCATAAAGCATAACCATAGGCTAAACCATAAGCATCACCGAACCTTTTCGCTTCGAAATATCCAGGCTTAACCTTAGCTAAGCCCCAGCTAATTTTTTTTTTATTTTCTACTTCGTTATGAGAGCGACACAGAAGATGAACATTCTCCGAATTATTTGAGAGGAAACGTCAGCATGAGTACGTCGAGTTAATGGTACACATTCGATTTGATCATAGCTATCCAACGATACAATAAAGTTTGATTCGATGATAATCATTAGGCCCTCGCTGGGAGGCCTCGGTCGCTAGCGAATACGATTCACTATTCTATTGCGATATCCGCAGCCTCCAATCAAAGACCTTGTCATCGGCACCGCTAAAACAGTCATGAATACCATTTAATGGCATAACTGATATGGTCAAGCCACTAGTGATCACAAGTGAAATACAATGCGCAGTTCGGGGTTCTCGGAGTTTTGGGCAACATGACGTCATATACATCCAATGAAATACGATGAAACGAGTGACTCACTATGCCTACTATAAACTCGTATACTTAAGTCACTGGTGAATATTATTCACCTATTTTACTATCCCTGAGGCAGCTTTCCCTCTTGGGTGCCGTCAGTACTATCAATGAAGCTGTAGCACGATGAGTACTTTTGCGTTACCACTGCCAACTGATACCGCCGAGTTTTTAGTCATCCCTAGTGATGCGCCCACTGCGATGTTCTTGAATTTTTATGCAGAATAGCGTGGTAGATATGAAATGGTTATGATAGATATGAAACGGCTATTCACTTACTATAATTTGATAACTATAGGAAATACTAAGATTGATTCACTCTAGTGATGAAGAATCACTTTGTGTAGTTGGATGGTCAGAGCCATCATTCATGCACGCCGTGAATGGTATAAATGAAAGTGTCAATAAATGAGAGTTTAAATCAGTCAACATTGCTAATTTACATCGCAGAGCCATTAATGATCACTAGCGATAAGCTCTGTTCGGTGTTCTTGCACTTTTATGCTGTGATAGCGCCATGGATGTCAAATGGTAATTCAAACGATGATTCAAGTTTAATAACATGGAGATGGTAAGGATTAGTCACTAGTAATCACGAATCACTTTGTTATGACAACGGTAGCCACCATTCGTTCATTTTGCCACAGGTATTGAATGTGTTCCCCTAATTACTTTCCTCTTAGATTGCTGATGTGATCGAATTACTGGTGGTCAATGGTGACTACGTTCACTTTAATTTTCTCGGCTACTCACAAATCACAGCTTCATGGACATAAAAGGAAACATTGCTCAAAAGGTGATTAAGTTAGGACAATGATGAAATGAGAAGTTTGAGCTAGTAGTAAATATCAATAACTTTTTACCATTACAGCGTCTACTTGTACGCGCTAAAATTGAGTAAAGTTTCAGTAAACCAGCAATAATTTGAAGAATATAAAAACATCAGCGAGTCATTAGCAATAAATAGTGATTTTGCACAGGTCTATTTGCCGGGTATATAAAATTCTTCACTGTAAGGGCATCTCACGAAAAGTCGTTAGCAGCGTAATTAGATTATGCTGTGTAGGATTTCATATGGTTTGGCCCCTGGAGATGACAGATCACATCACATTTCCCGTACGTCGCACATATGTAAACTGCGGTAATACGTTATGAAGTGAACAGGACGTTCAGGGTGCTTTACAATGCATATGGTAGCTGTGATGCGTACGGAACGTTTTCGCAGGTCTGATACGTTCAGAGAAAGGTGGCCCATTTGACGGTTTGCTGTTCGAACAAATTTCTTGAAAAGGCGAATGATGTGAATGAGTAAAAAGGGCGGCTACAAACGACGAAACCCCCAAAAGGACTGGAATGGACACATAATTGCTCAAGATGCAATCGGCAAGAACGGCTTTACAATAAATAAAAAAAAAAGCATCACGCCTTTTGAAAAGCAAGCATACCTGCGTGCACTACAATTTGTGTTTTGTTTTCCTTCACCTAAAAAGGACCGTACTAATAACAGCGTAAATGATAAATGCCGAGAACGGTTGCATTTGTTTTGCTTTGACGTGTTTTTCTGCGTACATCATTCCTATCAGGGAGAGCTTAATTTGTATATATGGCCTTGCTTATCGTGATCTCTCTCACTCATTGCTTGTGGACATTAGTCAGGTCCATTGTATGGGATGCTCTCTTGTCAATATTCCTGTATAATTCTGTTCACTGTGTGCGTCCGCTGGATGCGCGCTTGTGAAGCAAAGGCCAGGCG
Organism: Dermacentor andersoni; assembly: GCF_023375885.2. NCBI lineage: Eukaryota > Metazoa > Arthropoda > Arachnida > Ixodida > Ixodidae > Dermacentor > Dermacentor andersoni. Next base: position 18,242,716 of record NC_092816.1, read on the forward strand.
TTCCTGAGCTTCATCAATGGCTGACAAAAGTGGCGAATCTTGAACTGCGGGAAAGCTTACTGTCGCGACCACCGTGAGCCTGCCACTTTCGTGTTTCGACTTTAAAAAGCCCTTCGAATGGCCACAATGAATTTTCCTGTTTGAGTATCACAGTTTCTCTTCCGGTATTTGCCATATGCTACTGGCTAGGTAAAAGTGAGACCATCCCTGTATACTATGGGCTCGCAAGAAGCTAGGTGGGTTTTGCAAAAGCTAGACTTCCGAGCATCAAAGTGCTTTGATGTCGTAGAGAAAAAGTTCAAAGTAATTTTTATTCATCAGCCTAATAATTTGTGCTAACGCGTCAAGTTGCACCAGTGAACGCAAGGAGGCGAAACGAAGCTTGACTGATATTTGTCGAATGTGTCTCGCTCAAATTTAACAGAAGGTTCAAAATAGTGAAAGCCATTTCTTGCAGGGCGTGAGCAGACGACCAATGAAGTTGCAGTGGTCTGTGGGGTGTACCCACGATTTTCTGGATATTGTAAATGAGGCACTTCGTTATATCGGCTAATAAAGACCGTGAGAGCTTGCATCTCGGAATTATGGCAGTTTTGTACAAAACATAAATTCTTGAACTAATGTTCGAGAGGAAAGACTACCATTCTAGCTAAAGCAGACGACATGCGGCTGATTCTATCAGGGGTGCAGCACTTCCGTGCAGACGACAGGCAGATGACCGGCGTCAGTCGTTGTGCGATCATCGTGAGAGGCGTGCCTCAGCTTTAATGTAAAGTGAATATTTTGAAAATTTGTGCCATGGAAGCAGGCAACGTGCGAGCTGCTGGACGACCAAGAAAGATGCCTGATGAAGAAAAGACCAAGTACGCTCGCGTTTCTGCCGTGGATCGTTCCCGCATCATCGATGCGTACCGAAGAGGTGGGAACTTGAAGCAATTGGCCCAAACACTGGGAATAAATATAAAGACTGTGCGCTCAATCACCGCAACAGATCGCGAAACAGCCAAGAAACGTGGTGGCTCGTCAAAAAAGTTTGACCGAGATGTGGTCAATACCCTACGTGAAATTCTAGAAAAGAACCCATCCTTCACGCTTATGCAAATCCGGATGTCGTTGACAGAGAAGTTTCCCGGTATCGAAATCAGCAAGTCTACCATCGATCGGCTTCTCGATGGCCATGGTTATACACTTAAGTTAATTACACAGAGGCCGGTTGACCGTAACCGTCCTGATGTGAAGGAAGAGCGCCGCAAGTTCGCTCAATGGCTTCAAAACGAGGGTACCACAGTCACGCGGTACTACATCGACGAAACGAATTTCAACGTGTGGTGCGCAAGAAGTTTTGGCAGAGCGAAACGAGGCGCCCCAGCTATTCGTCTTGCCACCAGCACAAAGGGTGCGAATATGAATGTTTTGGCTTGCATGTCTGCAAATGGCCTTCTGCATTGGACTTTAGTGGACAAGATCCACTGGGCTGTATTCAACGAATTTCTCGATGATCTGTCCAAGAAAGTTCATCATCAGGAACCTGGCACTGAAGCTGTGTTCTTGTTTGACAACGCGCCAGCGCACCGCCGTGCTGAGGAGGTTCTCTTGGCCACTACTGAGCACTCAGTGAAGCGGCTTCCACCCTACAGCCCATTCTTCAATCCAATCGAAGAAGTTTTTTCGAAGTTCAAGGCTGGTGTGAAGGCTTTTCTTGCTGAACGGCGCGACCGTCTTTTCATGACACCACCAGGTATCTCCAAGAAACAACATCGCCGGGCACTGTTGGTTGAGGCCGCGGGAGAGTCAATGCAGCACATCCTGCGAGTTGAGTGCGCTGCCTACGACAGGCACAACTACACTTTTGTGCAAGCTGCCCTAGAGTGCCACGATATGTGAAAACTCCTCAGTGCTGCACTCAAAGGAAAGTCGACAGTCTTCCAAAAAAGTGCTTTTGGTTTATATTAATAAAGTTTCCTCTCGCAGATCTACGCATATCATTTATGGTCATTGTTTACATAAACAGGCGTCGCCTTTGCAACGCAATCGATTGCTTCATAAGAGTTTAAAGGAACTTAACATACTAACCTTTCCTGCTAAATTTCCAATTAGCTGTTTTGCACATAAGCCTATTATAAGCCATTGATGAAGCGTTGCTCCTGCTATGTTAAAATTTATGTTTCCATTTATTTCTTCATGTCCATTGGTGCCTCTTGCACCGTTCTAGTGAAACAAGGCTTAAGAATTCAGAAAGTTGGCAACTATAACCTTACCTCGGCTTCTTTGCGTCAATTGGCTCACACATGTCAGTTCCTAGTCTTCATAAAAGAATCAACTTTTGAGCGACCTTTCATTTTAAGTTTATGAAGCTGTGATTTGTGAGTAGTCAAGAAAATTGAAGTGAACATAGTCACCATTGACCAACCAGTATTTCTACCACATCTGCAATCTCAGAGGAAAAATATTCACCTATAGCAAAATGAACGAATGATGGCTACCATTGACAAAGTGACTCGTGATTACTAGTGACTAATTTTTAGCAACCCTAGGTTATAAAATTTGAATCATCCTTCAAATTATCATTTGACATCCACGGCACTACAAACACTAATTGTAACAGAACGCTGAACTGAGCTTATCACTAGTGATCACTAATAACTCTTTACTATCAGGTAGCAATGGTAGTAGAGAAAATACTAATTCCAAAACATTTTGATAGATATAAATGACTACGTGCACGATTGATGGCTGCTGTCGCCATACCAAAGTGACTCGTAATCACTAGTGACAAATGCTTAGCACCTCCTAGTTATTAAACTTGTATTGCCATTTGACTAAATTTTAATTTGATACGCACGGCTTTAGGCTACAAGAAGTACGAAAACAAAGAACTGAGCTTGTCACTAGTGATCGCTACTCACCCTTCACTATCAGGTAGCAATGGTTGCAGACCAAATGCTCAGTGATCGTAAATGATCATAATTGGATCATTGTTTAAAGGTTTCATTTGACATGCATGACGCTATGCAGCATAAAAGTGCAAGAACACCGAACAGAGCTTATCGCTAGTGATCATTAATGGCTCTGCGATGTAAATTAGCAATGTTGACTGATTTAAACTCTCATTTATTGACACTTTCATTTATACCATTCACGGCGTGCATGAATGATGGCTCTGACCATCCAACTACACAAAGTGATTCTTCATCACTAGAGTGAATCAATCTTAGTATTTCCTATAGTTATCAAATTATAGTTAGTGAATAGCCGTTTCATATTTATCATAACCATTTCATATCTATCACGCTATTCTGCATAAAAATTCGAGAGCATCGCAGTGGGCGCATCACTAGGGATGACTAAAAACTCGGCGGTATCAGTTGGCAGCGGTAACGCAAAAGTACTCATCGTGCTACAGCTTCATTGATAGTACTGACGGCACCCAAGAGGGAAAGCTGCCTCAGGGATAGTAAAATAGGTGAATAATATTCACCAGTGACTTAAGTATACGAGTTTATAGTAGGCATAGTGAGTCACTCGTTTCATCGTATTTCATTGGATGTATATGACGTCATGTTGCACAAAACTCCGAGAACCCCGAACTGCGCATTGTATTTCACTTGTGATCACTAGTGACTTGACCATATCAGTTATGCCATTAAATGGTATTCATGACTGTTTTAGCGTTACCGATGACAAGGTCTTTGATTGGAGGCTGCGGATATCGCAATAGAATAGTGAATTATATTCACTAGCGACCGAAGCCTCCCAGCGAGGGCCTAATGATTATCATCGAATCAAACTTTATTGTATCGTTTGATAGCTATGATCAAATCGAATGTGTACCATTAACTCGACGTACTCATGCTGACGTTTCCTCTCAAATAATTCGGAGAATGTTCATCTTCTGTGTCGCTCTCATAACGAAGTAGAAAATAAAAAAAAAATTAGCTGGGGCTTAGCTAAGGTTAAGCCTGGATATTTCGAAGCGAAAAGGTTCGGTGATGCTTATGGTTAAGACTATGGTTATGCTTTATGATTTAGCCTATGGTTATGCTTACGGTTCAGCTTATGGTTATGCTTTATGATTTAGCCTATGGATACGCTTACGGTTTCACTTATGGATATGCTTTGTTTAGCCTATGGTTATGCTATACGTGTGCCTTGTGTAGTTATCCAAATTGATTATCAATGATATATACCATAAGTTATGCAGGATTATTAAACTTCTTTATTCATCACTGTTGGGCACATTGTCTTGCGATTTCTCTACAGCCATAAACACAGCTCTCTGTATCGGTAGTATGACTCTCTTCTCCTTCCATGTTTAATGCGCACGCCTATTCTCTGGCAAGCGGTTGTGTCGTCGGCCTCTGAGATTAACACGCGGTTGCGGCGAACGTCAAACGATGACGCATACCGCGGGGCAGTGGCCACCTGCGTCGACTCCGAACACGCTTATGGAGCCAATTCGACTCCGAACACGCTCACGGAGCCAATTCACCTCCGAACACGCTCACGGAGCCAATTCCGAAATACGCCGGCTCGCGCGATGCGCGGTGTAAAGCTTTTCGCTTCAAAACCTCCAAAAGTTGTCGTTAGTCACGTGGCAGGATAGCTATTGGTCTACTACCTCGCTCTTTCATGTTCAAGGTGTTAACTCCCAATATGTTCGCAAATTTTCAGAAGTTTTGAAATCCAGAGGTTCTTGAATTCCGTTGCGCCTGGATTAAATTCACTGGCGTTTGGATTATTTCGGCTGGCGTTAGGATTAAATTGAGTGGCGTTTGGATTAAATTGAGTGGCGCTCGGATTAAAATCACTGGCATTTGGATTAAATTGACTGGCACTTAGATTAAATTGACTGGCGCTCGGATTAAATTGACTGGCGCTTGGATTAAATTGAGCGGGAAAACCTGTAGCGTTTTGTTGGGCTAACCTGTGCCCTCAAAAACAGGCTATACAGTCAAAGAACAACGACAACGGCGAGAACACAGTCGGCGATCGTAGAAAGTCTGAGCTGCCGGTCAAGCACGTCGACTTTTATACATGAGTCATCTAAGTTTCCAGAGTAATCGCTGGTGCCCGCGTGCCTTCCAGAAAGTACTACACAATTCGCGTCGCGTATAGAATCAGATTACGGAATGTTGAGTGACAACAGACAACGCATAGAACTACCAATAACATTCTAGTAAGTTCTAAGGTCTTGGGTTGAGCGATAATTTCAAGTTGTTAGTTGGTGAGATGTAGTCCCCGAGAAAAGGATAAATAAGTACACGTGTCAGTATATATGGGGTTTGGAAAGCTGGTCCAGCCCCAGCCCCAGTGTCACTGCAACGGCACGGTGGAGCTATCTGTAACCGCTACTGCAGAAGACGGCGAAACACGCCGTGTCATGATAGATGGCGGCACAATTTCGTTGCAGGGAAATTGGCATCTTTTGAACAGTGTCACCGCACACGCACTTGCCGTTGCCTTCTATTGGCGTTGCTTCAGGCAGCATACACCAGCTATGTGCTCTCCTCGCTCGTGAGTAGATTTTATCAATATTTTATGCCTCTCTGAATAGGGCACTTAAACACTTCTATAACTAATCATAGAATGGTCTCACTACAGAATACGTCGTCCCGCGAATCTCATGCCTCAAAAGATTTTCGGACTCTTCATCTTAAATGTAGTTATCGCATCGATACCGGGCTTTCTCTCCCTTTTCGTCTCCGCTAGTGCGCTGGAAGCTACACGCGGAGAAGCCAAGAAGCTCCGGCCAAAAGTTGAGTGTCGCAGCGGCAGTAGACGGCGTCCTACAATAATTATGAGAGGGAATTAAATAACTCTGGCTCTGCGATCGTTCAGTCAACATGGAAATGATCACGGTGGGAATAATAAGAAATTATGGGTAGTACATGGATTTGTCTGATCTACGTGTGCTTGTGGCTTCCAACATTATGGTGGCTTTGTTATTTGCGCTTTACTGCCTTTATTCTCTTAAATTTCAGGGCAATTTGTACATTACTACATGCAGAAGACTCCGAGAACACGCGCAATTTCTACTAGTTGCAGCGGTTCAGCCTGTCGAGGTGGCGAAATCGAAACGCGCCAAGCGTCCCTACGCGTTGGCTTGCCGCGAGAAATTTATAATGGCGTTCTATATATGGCCGCTTGTCGATACATGTGTCCGTGGCGTAATGGTGCTAGAGGTAATGTGCTGCAATTTCAATAGCATTTGTTTAATTGTTTATCACACACTACTTTGTTGAAGATGACGAGCTCACGAAGCCTGAAGAATGAAGTTTTGGCAAATCCATGTACTACGTTCCCATCATTCGCCCCGCTTGCAGCCCCCGTCGGCACTAGCGCCAGAGTTCCCTCAAATCGCCGCTGCCATATCGGGGGCCACGCGCAGCAGACGCAGCTATAGGCACAGCGCAAAGATTAAATGATTGTTCTGTCATTTTGAGATCGCGGACATATATTTTCCATTTATTTAACTCAATATTTGCGATTATGTATTATACTGAAAATGTTCTCGTGATCACGAGTTCAGCCACCGGCGTTGGTCGCCCAACCGCTTTCGATCAGGTTTTGATGAAGACATTGTGGATGTGAGAGCAAGCGTCTGTCCACTGCTTCTAACCCGAGATCAGGAACGTACCCAACCCCCCCCTCCCCCCTCGCCCCCGATATTAAGCGGCATACCCACCACCCTCTTCCCGCTCACACCACCACTCCTCACGCACATTCCTAAAGCGCTGACAAATCAATCTATTCGGCAGTCAACATTTTGATGCCTTTTACAGCGAGAGCTGTATGGCATCAAAACTACCTTTACATAGTTTTTTCGTCATCCGTCAACAGACAAAATCATGATGTGAGCCGATCCTGGTGATAGTGCAAAAAGGGTCCAAGCTCAATGGCACATACCCCTGTGGGGTCGGGAACCTGTAACGCGCCCTTGGAAATCTTCGGGATGGGCCCACGTAAGGGAAGTGCTTAATGCCTGCTTCATCTCCGCCGCGGGTCGGCCCGACATTGCACTACCGTCGGGCCGACCCGCGGCGGAGGTGAAGCAGGTATTGAGCACTGCTCATACGTGGGTGAAGCACTTTGCTTTTCGTTTGAGAGCTTTGGCTGTCATCAGCTCTCCCTGTCATTCCATCTTCACAGAGTGGAATGGTTGTCAATTTCTTCACTCCTTTTGGATGGCGGTAGCTATATGTGCATCTCCTGGGGCGTGAAGGCCAGTTTTCTCATCGATTCGGTGCCCGCGCGATTAACTCGAAATGAGTTCAGTTGTCACCGTCTACTAAACGATCACGCGCATCGCTGTTGCTTTAGTTCAACCTTCTTTGTTCAGACTGATCGAGGGACCAAAAAAGGGATTCAGTTCGTAGTCAGCTGGTCTGTATGCTCGAGGAACGAGTTGCGGCCGGAGAAAACGCCAGTTGCGTTAAACTTTTCCTTTTGCTTCATTATTTCCTCGAGTGACGGCTCGCCGCGACGCTCGCAGATCCTCGGAAGCACATACTCGCGATATGGGTTAGATAAGGTGGAAAATAAAATAATGCCGAACAGCGTCCATCATCAGACCTTGCAATAACCGGTAAAATCATAAACAATACACTCTAAAAACTAGGAAGGGTATCGCAGGAGTGAAGCTGCCGGTTCACTCTTCAAAGCGTCGTTTTACTCTCGCAAAATGTCGAGGAGAGTGAAATGTATTGTTCACTCTGTCACCAAGGAGAGAGTGAAATGTGCTTTTCACTCTCCCCTTCATAGAGAGAGAGTGAAAAGACTCTTGCGGCAATATAAAAGAGAGACTTTTGCGGCAATAGAAAACAAAACGTAGCGTAATCTTCTGCTTCAACTGTAGGTGGCTGGCCCCGAACATGGCAATGTATCATTCATGCACGCTGAGCAAATAACACATCGTTTTGCTTCTAAGAGAACAGGCCGCCGCAGTTCAAAGGAACGCGTAGCGAGCGCTCTACTTTTTCACTCGGAGTGGCTCCGCCGCGCGCGGCGCGCTCAAGATCGCGGAACAACACAGTACTGGAGAAAGTAGATCCGTCCGCCGAGCAGCGCAGCAGCAGCAAAGGCCAGCCAAGGGAGATCGTATATCAGCCATCTCGCGTCGCCACGAAAACACGACAGTCGTTCGTCATGCCTTGGATATAACAGCAAATCCTCCACGGTAAGTGAATTCTAACTTAGGTGCACATTGTCCGTATATGTCATGCTATCGCCAGGAAGTCGTCGCTGCGCTTAGCCGACGCGATTGACAAAGGACTAGGCATACGCGCTGTGTCTCTCGATGTCAATCGAAAAAGCCAGTCGTCGCGATAACTGCATGCGATTTTATCACTTTGCCGTTGTCCGTAAGATCTTTAAAAATCGCAAACGCTGCCAGAACTATGGTATGTTCAATAAGACGCCAGGCGAGAGGACGCTTAAAATGGTTCACCAGCCCGTGATTCCGAGCCTATGCGGAGCGTGATTAGCGTGCGTTTTGTGTGTTTGAATTTATTCAGTTTGGCAGTCTACTGTGTACGGAACGCTGTTGAACTAAGGAATCACATAATAGAAGGCGTCATTTTGCTGGCAGCATGCTTTTTTTTTATAAATAAACCGCGCGCTTGACGGTGTCTCGCGCAGGGGGAATCTGCGATCACTGAAGTTACGTGCAGCACCAGTGCTAGTTAGAAACTTTGCCGCAGGCATACAGCTGCATGCTGCAAGAGGTCAGTTGGGCGCGTTATCTTGAACTTACTGAAAACGCATGAGGAATCCATGTTTTATGCTGAAAAAGTATAAACCCCATATAAGCGATCTTGCGCGCGGCAGCTACAAGCGACGCGACGGAGATGGCTGTCGCGTTCGCTCGTCGCCTACAAGTCTTACTCCGTGCGAGCGACGATTTTGAGCGACGCCTCCCCGGTGTTGCCGGCTTGAGGGCTGCAGTCACGCGTGACGCGTGCTTTAGTAATTTACGTTGATGTATTTTACTATAAAAAGTAGCATAAAATATTTCCGGAGGTCTCGCAGTACGTTCTTATCCTTGCACGTATAAAAATTGAATCATTTGCTCGTTCCGCGCGACAATCGGTAGTATTTGAGCGATGTATGTACTGTACATCCAGTTCCGGCTTCGCGCTATTGGCTAGTCGCTCATAGCACTTCTGGGCGACGAGCGACGATTTCTAGATTTCCAGAACCGAGCCATCTGTTCAAGCGACGGCCCGTTTTGTCGCTCGAAGCCGTCGCTCGTCGCCGTCGCGCACTAAATCGCTCTCACAGTGTTTATCCCTAAGACTGAACTATTTTTGCTCATGTTGAAATGGTGTGATTATAGGTCTGGTTTTGTCTCCTGTTGAGGTTTTCGTGCACGGTGCGAAACTGAAAGGATGCTTATGTCTACGAACTCGGTGAATTGTCGAGCAGCTAGTTACGCATCGGCATCGAATATAACGGCTGCTGTGTGGAATTACAATTGCGGGGGCGCTTTGCATACGCTTATTGTTTTGGACATGCCTGTGCATTTGCTAATATGAGTTGGCGTGTCAGAGTTATGTCATATGAACAGCTAAATCAGCCTTCCTCTGGGGGTTACAAGCGTAATGTGTGCATTTTGCTATAGCATGGCAGATCAAGATGTGTTTATCGCTTGAATATTTTTAGTAGAGAAAAAATATCAAAATAAAATGTTGCTTTAATTCCGTGTTACCAGTCTGTCGTACACAGAACAATAGGTTGGTGTAATAAACTAATAACTGCGGTTTAACTGCAACTTTTACATGCCTACAAGAATCTAAAATGCTAGATTTCAAACTGCAGCAGTAGTCGGGTCTGTCAAAAATGAACTCCACTGCGCACCTCATGCATGAAAATAAGTTCATGCCTTTTAGTAAGCTTAGATGCAGGCCGCAGTGAACTTGTTAGTATTGAAATGTGGGTAAGCTTGCCATAACAAGCCTTGTTGCCCTTTTTTATAGGCAAATCCATATATCCATTGAGCTGAAGGACAATATTTTCTTCCCTACTGAGCATCATGTTTGCAGCTATAATCCTCAAATTATGGCTTCAGCAGTGGCACAACCAGGGATGGTGCGGGGGGGGGGGGGGGAACACACTGGGCACGTGCTTAGGATGTATCACAAGTGGTGTTTGCGATACACCAGACTCACGACAGATCTATGACGTCTGAAAATGACCAATATTCTATTCATTAGCAGGAGTATTCTAACATTCATGAAAAACAAGGATGAACTGTGGTTTATTTTTTTTGCTTAAATCTAAAAATTGAAGTTAGTTTAGCAGTTGACTGTTGCAGTCATTTGGATGTTTTGCATGCATTTCACTAGGAAGACTAAGAGCTAAGACTTTTTTATTGCCATGGCCTTGACTGTCTTGATGTTGTTTTGCACGATGCCCTTGTGTTGACTTTTGCATACGATATTTTTCAGGCACCCGCTTTATATAACGCAAGAAGGCAGCTGCAAGGACACGAGGATGTGAAAGAGCCAGTGCAGCGCAACTTCACGTAGTGCAGAGGAGCCAATGCCAAAAAATCAAAATACATTGGCATGTTATTTGGACAAGAAAACTAGTATGTGGGTATATTGGGTGTACCATTTGACCAAATGTCAACAAAATCAAGATACAGTATGTTACACGAAGATGAAAATTCTCACGTGCTCCAGGCAGTCATCTTAACATGGTATATTTATGTAATGTCTCTGATTGGAAAGTCAAATCAAGTATGCTCTCTGGAGACAAACACATAGCAGCAAGTGTCATTGAAAAGTTAAAAATGCGTTTTAAGAAAGCTGATTAGTTCTGAGAAGTGACTGCTTTTTGTCTTGCCTCTCAACAGATATATCCATGTGATAAAAAAATAGTGGTACAATGAAATTGCATATTTGCTTAGCGACATGATACATACTTGCAATGAGCACGGTGCCTGTATTTACTATAAAAAGCAACAGCCCATGCTTGGTTAGGTTAGGCCCACTACAACATGCAGGCATGGGTGATTGGCGCTTTTTTTATTTCTGTGTCGGGAGGTTTATTGACGTGCGTATAGGTGCAGTGGCACGCAGTATGGCTAGTACAAAAAAAAGGGGGGGGGGGGGGCAGATATATGTAGCTCACTGTACACGACACAGGGCAAAGGAAATCCGTGTTCAGCAACTAAGTTAAATGCCATGTACATAAATTTTACAACGCTACTCGTTCGAAGCGCGCACAGGTGCATATTGAAGAAAAGTTTCCAGGGTAGATAATTTAGTTCATAATTTACACTAATTTTGCTCTAACCACGAGACATAATAATTTGAATATACTGCACGGAAAAACCTAGAGCGAATTAGATTGTGTGTCAGCTTCGTGTGTATACATATAGTCTTTCCTATGCATTAGGTTTTTGCGTAATGCATTAACAGTTGACAGCCTATCTTATGATGTGTACTCTGTTTACATTACAGTTGTTTATTAGTTTACTCGTTTGTTTTGCGACTGATGAAATGCCGGCATATATATATTTTCAACATTTGACATAACCCTGTATGTTTTGCAGGGACAACCCAGGACGTGCATTTCTCAGCACCCAGTCAACTGCCAAAAGTGACTCAAACACAGGCCACCAGTAAGTGGACATCAGTTGCAATTTCACATTATGCAGTTGGCAGCTGCCTTGTACGGAGGCTTTTTTTTTTTAATGAGATGGTGATGTCATTCTAATGTACATTTTGACCACAAAGGTGCGATCATGTCTCACAGAGGCATATATGGTTGCTATTCTCTGCGAGGGACGTGTTCTCGTGTCCGTGAAGCATTTGTGTTTGGCAGTATTGTCGCCCAATGAGTCGGATATAAACACTAACTCGCCACTGCCGGCAAGTAGTTGTGAGAAATGCATTATGACGCTGTAAAGTTATTTCATTAATTCGAAGGAAAGTTTTGCAGCAGGAAAAAAGGTTGCTATTCCAGGTAAACATGTCTTTTTCTCACAGGTTATTTAGCCAAACTGTGGATGCATGAAATTCGTGACTTATGAATAGATTTTAATTTATTCTTTAGTAATGCTTCTAAAAGAGACTAGGAATAGCATGTGACTACCTCTGCAATCAGCAGACCATACATTTACAGTCATAAGTGGCAGTTCCATGCAGTCTCGCACTTTATATAACCTTTCCTTTCAGCAACATTGGAACTGGTGGCTGCGTTTTCAGAAGGAGAAGTGCACTTGACACTGTATATGTATGTGTGAATTCGGTTTTCTTTGTATGTGTCGGCTCATTGACAAACAGTGCAAAAATCTGTTGTACCATGAGCCTGACGACGCCTTCTGCTGCTAGAAATGCGGCACTTCGTATTTTATAGTACTGCATGACATTTAAATCAAAGCTACCACATAAAATGATCAAGAAAACTAACCGCTGTTATAGCTGTTTTCCTCAAAGAACGCTTGTCCTTTATGGGCTGTGTTAATCTGAGCTCTCCACCGATGTTTCAGTAGTATTATCCCTTAGTGAGTGAGAGATTGGGGGCAATTAATCGTGTTAGTGTTTAAGTGGTGTCCTAATTATGTGCATTTGTTCCAACAAAGTTGTCTAGATTACTTTATTGTGTAGTGTAAAGCTTATGAAACCATCAGCAACTACTGAGTTGCTAACACGCATATGGATTTGTCACTATACAGGTGGAACTCGGCTGTACCACTGCAGTGCTGCGGAAATTGCCCTCACCAGCGGCTTTGCAACAGCTGTTTCGCAGCATGTCGGTATGTGTTAATTTATAATTATGTTGGGATGGGCTAGTATTATGGACCACTGCTACTCTGTATTGTGACAGATCCATATGATAAGGGATGTAATGGGCACAGCGAAAACCTTTGAATTTTTTACTATGGTGCATAAACAGGCTCTCCTTTTCGTCACTGGAGCAGGAGAGAAGGGCATGCAGGCACTCCTGAATGTACATATATTTCAAAACATGAGAGAGACATATACACACACACACACAATTAAACTAAAGGCAGGGACGTTCCATCTTTCATCTTGAATTGAATTGTGCAGCGCAAAAATACAACACAGACCACAGAGAAGCACACATGTTAACAGGTTTGATACACACGTTAGTTCAACAGATTTGATACTTCAAGTGTGCTATTTTACACAAGGGGGAAGGGAAAGGGGAGAAAATCTGAAAAAAAAGTGGAGTGGAAAAAAAGGAATCGTGCCAAAAAGCATGAGAAGCATCGCGCAGCTAGGATCACCAGCAGGACATCTAAAAAGCACTCTGATAAAATTACATACAGGACAGCCTTACGTATAGTTTGTTTCAATCAACTCAGATCACATGCAGCCATTACTGCAATCAAGTTGTTTCCTTATGCCATATGAGGGAATGATGTGGGCCCAAAAAACTGTTTAGAGCTGAAGGATTATGTTCCATTCTAGCCTCATTGCCTGCTTTTTTTATCATATTGTTATCAGCTGCTTATGTTAGGGACAAAAAGTAAGAGTACGAACGGTTTCCCGATTCGCCATTCCACACAGCATGTCTTTGTGACTATATGTACATGCAGATGATCCATAGATGAAAAATATTCAGTACAGTAGAATCTCATTACAAGATGCACTTGGTTGTAAGAGACATCTGAAAATGGTTTGGTTGGTTTTCCGATGTTTGCCACGTTAACAATACTGTATACAAGAGACACCTTTGTGACTAAGGATGACTTTTTAAGTATTCACTACTTCGAAGGGACACAACCCAGACACATTCACTTTGTGCACCTTGTGTGCTCCGAAGGGCGTAAAGATCACGCAATCCTTACACAAGTCAATCGCGCATGTCTCTTTTAGTATGAACCAGAAAAGGAGGGCAACGAGGACAGTGCAGGGCAGAAAGTGTCGGCAGTTGAAGCTGACGAGCGTCTAAGAGCACCTCAAAGGTACTGCGAGCAACAAGGCTTGCAAAGTGAAGTGTTTAAATTCCAGAAGTTGGGAAGGAAGCTAACACAATCTACAGTCACTAAAAAGCTGTGAATGTCTTCTTTAAAGGGCCCCTAAACCACCGAGGTTGAAATTTAGTTGCGGTGTTGCAGTTCTACACAATAAGGCAATGAACAGGTAGCCACGAGAATTTTTCGAAACGGTGCAGTAATAGTGGAGCTACGTGTGTTTGATTATCGAAAAGTAGTCCCCACTCATTTTACTCTTTCATCTGGTACACGCCATATGGACAGTATCGTCTTTTCCTTGCCTGGTACACCTCCAAATGTTACGGGACAGGCCAACATCAACGAGCTCTGTTGCTGCCGCGCTGGCCCGTTGTCCTGCGAGGGGTGGCGCTAATACAACGGAACTGTATGGTGACTCGTGTTGAAGAGCCTCATAGGGAGACCCTTCTGTTGGCGTTTCCGTTCTTTGCCCCCATTGGCTGCCCACAATGGCATCGCGCGCAACGCGACGAGGAAGGAGTGTGTGTATTTGCTTGCAGGCCTTGCTGGCAGTCGTACACTTTCGTTCGACCAATCGACAGCACCGGAAACTGGTGACATCATCAGAGACAGCCTGGTGACGTCAGGACAAACTGGGGGGTGCAGGATAGGTCCAGAGAGGCGCACGGGGTCATTTTCTTCATATTGTGGTGCTCCGGCAGTGCTACGCACTCTGGCATTTGGCTTCGTAGATCGTGACGGAATTCTGATTTCGATACGCGTGTTTACTTGAAATGTTCAAAAAATGTCGAGAAGTGGTTTAGGGGCCCTTTAAGCCACCCTGAGCATTTATTCCTTCAGATATATCAAAACATACTTTAGTGATGATGCATAATAAAGTGATCTAGTCTGGCTCCTCAGTGTCTCAAAATTTTTGGTTTCGAGAGACATGTTTCCCGTGCCTCTTGAATATCTTCTGATGAGGCTTTACTGTAATATACACAAATTGTGCAACTCCTCCTGCAAGTATTATTCATTAAGCCTGGTCACTTATGTGCAAAGCTTGTGGTTAAGTCTTGATGTCCGTACTTTTTAGAGCTATGTTTATTAATTCATGCTGTTCTTATTGGTTCTTCGATGCAGGAGACAATGCCTACGAAATTATTGGCCCTGATCATGAGAGCCCTCAAGGGGCAAACAACATCTCTGTTGCAGAAGTGAGCCCGATACCACTTGGGGAAGTTACCATGACAGATGACATGGCAGCAATAGATACAGAGACTGCCATGTCTACTGCAGCTGCAACAGTGTACGAGGCAAGCAGCAGCGCGTCAGCATCAGCAGCAGTGTCAGAAGGAACCACACCAGGCCTGGTAGAGCAACATGTGTGCTATCACTGACTTTTTTTGTAGTGGATACAACTCATTTGCTCAACATACAAAAGCTTTTCACCACGACTGTGAGCCAGTATTATTGTGCAGCAAGTGCAAGACTAAGTTAGGTGTTATAACACAGTACAAGCATCACTTTAATATATGCAAATGCAAACATTACAGTTGTTGCCTCCCCAGCCAGCCCACATAGTGACAACAATGTGGAACACATGGTGGGACACACCTCTCCCCCATTACAAGATAGTAGAGACTGTCAGTGTTGTTGCTAGATTGACTGGTCTTTGTAGGCAACTAGAAGGACAACACAGGTGTCATAAGATTGTTGTTGATGTTGTTGTTGAAGAGGTAAAAAAGAAGTTTGATGCAGCTGAAGTGCCAACTGATATTGAGCAAATCAAAAGCAACCACCTGAGAAAGCAACACTATCGAAATTTGGGTATCTATGTGCCACCAACTCTGGTAAGAATGGCATAGGACAGAAGTGTGATGAAAATCACACAGACACTGCTGTTGCATCACTGGCCACAGTGAGCAGCGACTTGTAGGGCAAGAGAGTCAACTGAAACTAACATTATGATACAGTGTCATGCTCCCATGTGACCACTTTTCAAGTTATTTTGCAAGATACAGCTCAACCTCCAGAAACGAGACTGCAACTTGTCTGTAAAAAAGCTTTCACAAAAAATTATTCATAACACTATTAACATAGCAGTATCTTTTTTTTTGTGTCGGTTCGAGGTTCCCGGCTGTCCATTAAGGCAAAAATTGAGGAAAAAAAGAACATGTGTCGTACTTACACCTTTTTAACAAGTACGAGGGGGACAGAACTTTTCTAGTCATGCATCTTCATCATACTATCAAGTTTTTAAATGCCTTTTATAATTATTATCACCAGTTATATCTGAGTGCATTGTATGCATGTAGCAGGTGTAAAATCAGGTCAGTTGGATCAGATGCCTTATCTGCAAGCGAGCCCTATATTCAAGAAATTTGAATTAAAATAGTTACGTTAGAGACGCAGTCTTTCAGCACTTTATTGCCTGTGGTTTAAGCATTGCTCAATACTTTTGTGGGTGGCAATTTCAACCGGCACAGCACTGCGCTTTGCCACAGTCACATTTGTCTTCAAAGCGGTGTTTACCATTTATGTTGATCTGTTTGTGTATGCATAGAGCAAGTTTTTAATTTATATTTTTCTGCATTCTTGTGCTTGCACTAAGCTTGTATAAGGCAGTTACAAAATGTGCGTCACTATAACGAACTGTTCTGTTGAGCTTACACTTGCAAATAATCGTGTTCAGATGGCCGCACTTCTATGCGGGTGCACTGCTAGCTTTGTGTATGTTCTCATGTTTGTATAAAGCTTATATAAGCTAGTTAGAAAATGTATGTCACTAAGCATTGTGATATTCTTTAAAGAACTCCTTGGTTGGTTTTACACTTGTGAATTAGTATTGAGGTGGTGGTATTCCCATGTATGCCCACTGCTAGCTTTCTGTGTCCTCACGTGTTTTTATTAAGTTTCTACAAGGGAGTTACAGCATGTACGTCACTAAGCACTGTGATATTTTTTAAAGAAGTGCTTTGTTGGTTTTACACCTGTGAGTAATAGTACTCGGGTGGCACTAGTCATGTGTAGGTACACAGGGAGCATTTGTATACATTATGCTCATGTAAAGCAGTTACAAAGTGTATGTCACTAATTACTGTGATATTTGTTGAATTGCTGTGATGGTTTTACACATGTGAATAATAGTGGTCAGGACACAGTACTTGCGGTGTATAGTTGAATTTATACACTGCCAAGACATGGGCTGTATACGTACCAAAAGAAATGTATGTCATTATATTGTTGTGATTATTACTGTTTGGATTTTATTAAACTGTAATAAAATTGTTTCTTGTATCTATTGAGGTATGGAAAATTGTCATGCAACCAAACTGAGGACCTGAACTTGTGCATACAAATAAACAGCTAATTTAAGAGTATACTGCTCATATTCTGCTAAACCAGTTTAACAAATCTTGTACTACAATGCTGGAAAAATGACAGAGCTGACTCGGATGTACAGAAAAAGTTCTGCATTGGCTGAAGGACTGCCCCACACTGGAGTTCGTAATGTTGCGTTTATTGGAGTAGAACAGAAAGTGCACTTCTATTAAAAATGCGACAGTCGTTTCAGAAACATAAGGCAGACGAGCGGATGTGGCACATTTTTTTCAGGGCCCTCCATGCCTACTACTGCATTTCTAGTCTTCCTGTGCTCTGCGTATAAGCCCCTGTTCAGCCAAGGTTTTTACTCCATGACAGTTGTTCTACTGGGTTCGTAGCAATATTGAAGAAAAAAATTCAATGGTTTTCAAGGACTTTCGAGGCCCCGACACAGTAACTTCAAGGACCTCGTGCAATGTGTGTAGTAGTTTCGACAGGCAATAACTTGTTCAAGAACACCGTTAACTTTAATGCAAACTAAAGAAAACAATACAAATCGCATTTCAGTGATTTCAAACATTTGAAAGACTGCTAATTTGCCTTTCACCGCCCACCACTAAACGCACACAAGGAAGCATTTCGAGAAAGCGCTCAAAGTTTTTCTGCAATAGCACAATTAACTACTTGGACCTGCAACATTTGCAGTTCTTGAATACTGTTTGGTTTGACAGTGTATGTGATGTCATCTGTTGCCTCAGCTTTTTTCACCATCAAATAAGCAATAGTCATTTCTAATTTCTGTTTATTGTGTCTGTCGCTCTCAATTTACTCTTCACGGCTTCTCTTCGAATGCCTCAACTGTTGAGCTTCCTGCTTCTGCTCCTCCAAGCACATTTGTCGCCGGTTCCATGTGCATAAAACTGGTATCTGCAGCTCCATTGTAATTTCAACTTTAAGGATGTCGCTTTCCTTCTATTACCTCCAGAGACAATTTTCTGTGACATGCGAAAGAGTGTCACAGAAGGGAAAAAAAGCGCTTGGCAATGTCTGCTAAGTCTAGCCAAGTGTACAAGTTTAAGGACTTTCCAGTACTTCTAAAAATTCAAGGGTTTTCAATGCCTTGAAAATGGCATTCTAGAAATAAAGGATTTTCAAGGATCGCTACAAACCCTGGATTCTAGCACCTAAATAATTTTACAAGCTTATTTTGGCATGGAGTTAGGAAATTCATGCTTTCTAGCTAACGCTGCACTATCTCTGTACAGTGAAGCCACGAGAGCGCAACTATTTTGGAGTAAAGAAAAATACTAAAAGCTTTTAATACCACTCTTGTTTTTTTCTGTGGAGCTTCGTATTGCCTAGTTAAGTTTACGAATGTGCCTGGTTTTGGCGGGCGTTTCTTCGACATTTTCTGGAAGAAGCAGATGTCTAGCCCCCGTATTCAGAAATGTATCTTAATACAAAGCTCATGCTTGACTTGATATAAACGACGCCTGGTGCGAACGTCCCCCAAGACGCTCACTGCCTTTCTTTTGGTGCGTTCACGACTTGCGTCGTTTAGATCAAGTCAAGCATGGGCTTCAAGTTATGATGCATTTCTGCATATGGGTGTAAGCGTGCACAATTCCGGGCAACGCACTGTGCCATTGACACAGAGAAAACGGGGAAAACAGAGTTAACCACTTATGCTCCTAAACTTTCGCGTACCTGTGGTGTGCGTGTATCGTGGAAGAAGAAACAGCGCAAACACAAGGACGAAAAAAAGCAACCACACCAGCGCTTCGTGGTGTGGCATGTTTTTGCGTCGTCCTTGTGTTGCGCTGTTTCTTCTAAAATGCTCAACCAACTAGCCGGCAAGTCCATCCTGTGCATATATAAATTGAACACACGCATGAGTGTAGATGGTCTTCGAAGCTTTTAGAACGAGCATTGCCACAGGATACGAGCAGTGCACGCGTAACAAGTGGACACATTGGTCATTTAAACATGCGTGCCAATGCATTTGACGCGGCTATCGGCATAAGCAGTCTCCAAATGCTGGAATGCATGCGCTTCAAAACGCTAACGATCCGCTGCTAATGCAGGACAACAGCTCACAGGGGACTGAACCAAACTCTAAACTAATGCACTTGAAAAGAACGCCTACACGGCAGCGTGAGGCACGTCGAAATGTCTGGTACTGGCGTCGCAGTTGCTCACCAGTATACGCGCGAATTAAATTCACATACGTGGATGGCTGGCGCAATACTTTTTATCCGCGTATTTTGGAGAACATGGACTGGAGAAGCACTCGATCATGAGCTGAACGGCACATTTGTTATTTTCCTGCGGTGACGACAAGCCGTGAATAGTTCTCACGTTGTCGTCTACGTTGTCTTCCTTCGTTAGTCGTAGCAAGGAATGGAAATGATGCAAACGCACACGTATTCCAGTACACAACAGCACAGCACACTGCAGAGAAACCCCACCCACCACAGCCGATTCATCAAATACGTTTGGTATATATATAACCTTTAAAAGAACACGACTGGGCGTGACGGCGCTGTGGTGTAATGGTTATGATGTGTGTTTTGAGTTGTACAAATGCGAGTGTACGCGGGTTCGAATCCACATGATGTATAGAGCATTGTGATTCTTATGCATGTGATCCCCTTGACAATTGTATTCTAATTAGATTGTGTGACTCCTGATTGTGAAATTTGCGGAGATATTTGCAGATTTAGTGTTAATTCGCTTTTTTTTTTCTCCTCAGTGGCGTTCGTGACGCATACGTTTAGGCCGCTTCAGAGCAGTCATGCCTCACGGTAGGCAGCAAATAGCCAGGAAAAAATGACTTTAAAATCCTGCATAACTTTGCTCACGCCTATTCTGAAGGCCGCTTGGAATCGGGCCAGTGTCTCTGAGGAGCCGCCTAGGGAACAGTATATCAGCGGCCCTAATTTGATCTGATTTCCTGCCTGCATGCGTGACCAGGATTTGGCTAAGAGGGTATTGGGAAGAGTACTAGCACTCTGTTCTGAAGGAGTACAAGCACTCTGTTTGGGGGAGTAGAAGTACTCGGTCTGGCGGTGTACTATTAACCCTGCGGGGAGAGTATTAGCACTCTGCGGAAGAGTACTAGCACTCCCTGTGAGAAGAGTATTATCACTCCGCGGAAGAGTACTAGCAATCCCTTGCGGTGGAGTAACAAAACTCTGTCAGGAGGAGTTGACCTACTCTCTCTCAAAGAGGGTCGATCTACTCTCGAAAAGAGAGTGAAATATGGGACAAGCAGCTACTCCCTCAAAGAGAGTGCCCGGCACTCCCTTAGTTTTTAGAGTGTATGATTGTCACCCGTTAGCTCGTCTGGCTTTTCCCTAATTGTACAGCACCTTTCGTGAAAAATTGGCAACTGGAAAGAAGTGTCGCAAAGAGTTGGGAAATTAAGCGATCTACTAAGAGAGCCAAGGCAACAGCCAAAGAGGAAGGAAAAGCGAGAATTAACAAATTTAAGTGTTGTTTGTGAAAATATTTATGGATCAACATCTCTTTATTTAAAAAGGAAGTAGAGAAAAGGCAGCCGGAAGTGGAGAGTGATTCCGTGTGTTTTGAATCACGCTTTTACAGTTGTCAGTGGAGCCGCCTGACGTAGTCACTTCTCTGCTGTGCTAATGTGGGTGTTTTCCTAACCTTCCGCGGTGGGCTCAGTACGTCTAGAACCGCAGCGTCCTGCGCTCTATATACGCGGTTGTACGGGACTGGTGATCACGCATCGTTACGCAACTTCCCAAATAGCAACACGGGTTGGTTTCGGCACTTAAATTGGTAGAGCAGTAAGCAAGGGATCCAAAAGAACTGTGATTGTTCCGCAAATATATATATATATTTATCTATAATTCTTCCAGGCCTAATTCAAGAAACTCTACTAGAAATATTTATTTTTTGCTTTCGCTTGTTTACTTGTTCTTGGCAGCGTTCTTCCTGCGCTTCTGTCATGCGCGAGTCCATTTGATGTGGTTCCTTGTTTGCCAAGTAAAGTAGTGGTGTATCTCACAGGCGTACCTGTGCGGTACACCTTAATTCAATTCTTTTTTGCGGATTTACGCGTCTTTATGGCGAGCGTTGGGCATTATTCACATTTGTACTAGCAAAGCTAACCCCCCCCCCCACTTATTCGCATAGGAAGAGTTACCTTTGGTTGCCCCCTACTCCCCCCCCCCCCCCTAAAAAAAATTCTGGGTACGTGCCTGCCCAAGATTGTAAATTGTCTGCTGCTTGCAGCGCCATAATATTTGGCTCACATGTATTTCAGGGCCCCTTTAGCTGCGTGAACTTCTCGTAGCTAAGTTCGACGGCAAATAATTCAATGAAGCTCGCAGCTTTCGTTATATCCTATTTATTTATTTATCTTGCTACCTACTGCGCAAATGAACTCAATGCAATATACAAATACAGAAGGTTGATAATACAAAATTAAATACATATTTAAGGCATTTTACAATCCATTAATACACAATACAGTAATTACTACAATAATATTACACGCAAAGTTAACATCACAAACCATGAATTGAGAAAGATAAACTCACTTTCCTATATACCTAAAGCAAGCAATGTCTGTCCTACTTGTACAAATGTCACTTCTGCAGTAACTTTGGTTCGGCAATCAAGTGGCCCCATTTTTTTATTAAGCGGAGCTTTTATTTGCGGACCTCGCCGGGTTTCGTGAGCGTGGGAGCTGTGGTCTGGCTGTTCTCTTGCCGAATAGGCCAACCAATCACAGCGGAGTATACATGCGCGGCGCGAGCCGCTGGGCTCCTTGCAACACCACCAGATACACGAAGGACGAAGAAGCATGTGCTTGCTGCGGTAAAGCTAGGGAAACGACAGAACATGTTTTATTAGAATGGGAAGATATCTACCCAGCTGCCGGTTTAGGCTCCTCTGGCCTCCTTGAAGCCCTTGGGTTCGGGGATAGCAGGGGGAAAGTAAACATGCCCGCAGCAGAGATTAGCAAGAGGTGATTGGAGATATGGTCGCAGGAAAGTACGGAGACCACAAACAACGGAGGCGCACGAAAACAGAGTTCCCAGTAATGGCTCAAGAAGTTTGATGCTGGGAAAGCTTTGAGTTTGCGTGTTTTCTCAATAATATAGGTAGGGCATTAATACATCATTACGGGTGAACAGCGCGCTTCAGGACAAAAAAATAAAGAAACGCCCAGCGTGCGTACACCTGCACGCAAGAGCAAATATGCCACTATACGTGGCGGCTCGCTGGCTTTGTTATACCCTCCACCATCCGGGTAACCTAATCCTCTGCTGCTGCCTGGTAGAGGGCTTTGTCAGGACACGTCGGGTCAACACACAGAGGGTCATGGGAGGGAAACCACTCATTCGCGTAGATGGGGTGAAAGTGGGCCACGTCGGGTCAACCCACACAGAAAGTAATGGGAGGGAAACCACTCCTTGGCGTAGACAGATTGAACGTAAAACAGAATGGAGTAAGATTTGCACATTCTGCGCATAATCTCGTCGAACACACCCGACGGGAAAGTCTTTTCATGATGACGTGCGTGACGATTTGGCACGCCGTGTCCCAGGCGTTTGGCATCTGTTCCGTTCATTGCCGCACAAAGTGAACCATAACAATGCTATGAGCGTACCCATTGAAGCCGGGTGGTGGGCTGCGCCAATAAGCTCTTGTTCCTGTTTTGACTTCTGCTATTTGTTTTTACATCACCTCGTCTTCCCTGCCGAACCCTCTCCGACGTTCAACCTGGTTCGAGCTCCAAGCAGACGCTATTGAAAGTCACAAAACCCCGTCCCCATCACAGCATCCATCCATCCGCGGCGGCGCCGGCCGTGCGAGTGGTCGGCCTCAGCGTTAGAAACCGTGACGCGTTGCTAATACGATTTCCAGGGAGGGTGAAAATGACTTGTGTGATATTTACTGCGCTTTCTCAATCCCGCGCGCATCGTACAGACACGGCCTCTCCCAAGCTTTTCTGTTCATTATTCATACATAGTTCGACATATATTAAGAGCCGACAATATGCACACTATTAGCTGAATATAGTGTTCCCAGTGATGGTGTTGAGTTGTCGACAAAGATAAAGAAAATGACCGGTGCGTCGATTCTATCGAGCATGCAGTGCTTTGACCAAAAACCAACGCACGTGAACAACTGTACAATGCCTTCTTTCGTTTAGTCAAAATTTGAGCTACAAAGATGACTATAATAATCGTAGTACATGTTATTATAGAAAGACAAACTTCGACGCGCCTGGCCCCTATCACGAGAACAAGTCGCAGCGGTATGTCCCAATATTTTCGCGAAGCTCTATAGACTTGGCAATCTTTATCTTAGCTGTAGCGGCAGCAATGTGTTGTCTGCGTCAGCTCCATTGTGAGGACAGCGATTATCGGGTCACTGCGGGCCGTGTAAAAAAGAAAAAAATAAGTATGGGGTCATATACTTTCAGCACGTGGCTATACATATGAGGCGTCACCTTTCTCAAGTTTCTGTCTGAAATGCGTTCGACTGTCGCCGCTGTTATTTCAACGAAAATCACAGAGTCGTTAAAATACGAGACGCCTCAGACATCGCTCAGGGCAATTGGCTGTGCCCATGAGTGTTGGCTATCTTGTAAAGTGAAATAGCCAGGACAGCCAGATATTTTCCCTATATATGGCCAGGCTAGAAAAAAAATAGAGCCACAGGATACGAGGATGGCATCAACGATGTTTTTTTTTATAGTCGCCTTGCGCAAACGGTAGACTTTCCCTCGTTATTATTGATTCGCTAATTAGTCAGAATTAATTATTTAGATTAACAAGTACTTGTATGGGTTGCGTATGCTCGAATGTCAAATTGTGCATAGCATTCGAAAACATACTTCAAACGTTTTGAGCTCGCTACGCTTTCCGCAGCGATATTTGCCACTTTTCAAAGTTGTGCCGCAAAACGCGAACAAGGACAAGTGAGCGCCGGCCCGCAGGCCTGGGCGCCTTGCGCCCGTTCTCAGAAGTGGTTTAGAATAACTTGCACGACTACATGGCTGACTTGGTGGCAGCGTAAAAGTCACAAGGCAGTAGTATTACCAGCAATCAATATTTTTCATAATTTTTTTTAGTTGCTTCGCTTCATATCGTACTCCTTATCGCCACCCTATATAAGCCAGTGCGCATTGATCTGTAGCATGCAGCGTCACACAGATGCTTACTTATTGTGCACTTATAACAGCAGCCAACATTCTCGGATGATCACTTTCGGCAATACATCTCCATGTTCTTTATGTAATCTATAGAATCATACTGCCCTGTATATGTTAGACTCTTGGTCACTAAGGAATCAACGGCGTAAGACAGTTCTAGCTTGTCCCCAAGCTTCTTATCGTTTGTGGTTTACAGGGCTACCGGAGAGGTGTGCGGTAGCAACAGTTCGCTGGTAGCGACATCTTGTGATGCTTCATACAATGATTTATACCCGTTTTCGTGTTAGATGAGCGTTACTGCCGGGAAAAAAAAAATTAAAAGAGAACGTGCTCACGATTACGCCGCTGCCGAGAATTCGCAGCAGCGAAGAAGAATATACTGAATTACTGCAATAATAGCGCCGTGTTTTTCTGGCTGTGCTTTGAGCCACCAACCCGGCCGCCGTTTACGTCTCCGGTAACCCGGTAACCCGCAAACAGTAAGTTTGCGGACAAGCTAAAACTCTTATACTGATTAAGGATTGACTGACAACTACACAATTATGAACACGGGTGCATTGGGTTTATGTATTCTGAAGTCGTCCCTATATACGGGCTCATTTTCTGATAGGTGACACTGTGAGCACAACGCCCCAGCAAAATAAAAATGGTCGGTTCGGCGATAGACAGCGAGGTCACAAGGCGCGACGTTTCCTATCAGTGTCGTACGCGCTAGCGACTGCTTACTCCGTTGCGCGCATACACTCGCCAGACATGGGCTTCGCTGCGGCGTTGGCCGCCGTCGAATCGGCTACCGTCCATGTGTTCTCGGCGTTTTTCTTCGAGTACCGGACGCTTAAGGTGGTCCAGATCGGCAACAGGAAGATTGGCCTGCTGAACCGGACCATACAGCTCGTCATCATAGGCTTCATCATAGGGTGCGGAGTCTTCGCTGAGGCAAGCACACTCTGGGCGCGACGGCGTGGTAGCGAGCTTCGCTGGGCAACGCGATCAGTGATTGGTCGTGTCGATCACATAGAGCATGCTCTGGTGTCAATCGATGGAACGCTTTCGGGGACGCTGGATTTGCTTTTTTGTGACGCAGTGGTCAGCATGTCTCCTCTATAGGGCATCTGGCATTCTGCCAATAGATGGACACTGAAAGTGGTACATCCGAAAGTGATCCGTGGGCAATATACAGCCCCTGATTCTTTCGAAAGGGAGAGAGGTTGTTTCGGTATTGGTAAAAAAAAAAAAAAAAAAAAGACACAACAAATTTCGGGAATTCACTTATGTGTTTCGCGTCACTTATTGGCTTGCTATGCGTGCCTATTGGAAACTATATGACCGTTAGCATAAGTCTATCTGTTTCCCCATTTGTGTCGCTACATGTGTCATCTCACTTTTTTCTTCCGTCGATATAAACGTCTCTCCCACCCCCGAAATTTATTTGTGCCAGGGTACCTTGTATAAAATAAAACGACGTGCGACAACACGCGCACCCGCCGTGGTGGCTTAGCGGCGATGGTATTGCGCTGCTCAGCACGAATTCGCGGCGGCCGTGTTTCGATGGGGGCGAAATGCAAAAACGCCCGTGTGGCCCGTGCAGTGGAGGCACGTTAAAGACCCCCTGGAGGTCAGCATTATTCCTGAGTCCCACGCTACGGCGCGTCTCATAATCAAATCGTGGTTTCGGCACGTAAAACCCCAGAATTCATTCACAACACCCGACTGCCTGGCCACGCCCCGGTCAAGTGCGCCCCCCCCCTCCCCCCATCCACATATATTGCCGGCTGCGCCACTGGCGACATGGCAATACCCTCTTTCATTTCTAGATAGTTAAGATGGCAGCTTGGCTTCTCGACCAGTAGCGAAAATCTTATCAATTTATTTCGCTTACCATTGGGATAGCGATCACTGTTAGCTCGTAATTCTCGGGCAGAAGTGCTACGCGAGTGAGAGGAACTCGACGCCGCAGTTCCTGAGCACGGTGTCCGTTGTTACCCGGCAGCTTTCGGTTCACAAACCACGTTCCTGGCGCAGATACGCCCTGATCTACGAGAAGGGCTACCAGCGCTACAGTTCTTGCACGAGCGCTGTGACGGTGAAGGTGAAGGGCGCGCTGTCCACGGAGTCCCTCTCCGAGGACGCCTTCAAGCCGGCCCTCGGGGATACGCGCCACTACCGCAGGATGTGGGACAACGAGGACATCGTCGTACCGCCGCACGTGAGTGCTTCGGCTTTTGCTTCTTGTTGAAATGATGGGCAAGCGCAGCTACGTCGAGGAGGCAATAAAGACGGATCTCAGGCTGGATTGGTGAATTGTTCTGACGCGCCATAAGCATCAGTCTTAGCGTGAACAGAGTCTTGGTGAGCCAGAAAAAAGAGCATAACAAATGACTGGCGGAAATATCGAGCGCTGACCAATCGTTGAAAACAAAAGACGTTTCGGCTCTGCGCTACGCGGGGTTCTTGTACATTGTGGACAAGGTCCCCGTAGCAGGGCCGAAACTTTTCTTTTATATATATATATAACGATTAGTCGGTGCTCGACATTTCCCGCCATGAATTTTCGCGACCAGACGGGTTTCCGTCGATCCCAGGATCATAAGAAATAACTGTTGAAGTTCCTGCGTGTGATGTCATGAAAGTTGAATCACAGAGTTTCCTAAAAATAACTTCAGGAACAGCGTTTGCATAGGAATTTAATAGTTCACCAATAAACAGTGATTGCATTTCATTCTAAAGGAACAAAGGACTCAAGCCAGTGAGTCTCAAGAATTTCTTCCTGCTGAGAAAGGGCAATCGAGAAAATACTTTGAAATCCATCACGTACATGCGCCGCAGTCCGGCCACGTAATTCAAAAATGAAAAATTTGCCCTCGGTCTCTTCTGGGGTTTCAACCTTTCAAAACCTACTAACCTTTCAAAACAGTTATTTTTAGTCTAATAAATTCAGAAATTTTCGAAACTAATCTTCAATCTGTGTCCTTTTAAGTATAGCATTTGCAATGCCCTTCTCTTTACCGAACACCACGGCTGTGTCGCTCCATATTCTGGCTCATGTACAAACACTGAAAAATGAAAACAATTGACCAACTTGCCAACACGAAAGCCGACTTGAACCACCCTTCATAGAAAATTAGAAAATCATTAAAAAGGCGGACGCAAGAAGGAAGACAGGACGAGTGCTCGTCCTGTCTGGTCTTCCTTCTTGTATTTTGTGCGCCTCTGAAACTTTTCAATCAGCGACAGGAAACGGACGTGCCCCTCTCCTAGTTCTCGACCACGATTCACTGACGCGACTTTCGCCGCAATGCACGTAGTTGCTCAAATATAATTCTGTAGTTTGATGTGCCAAAATTACAACCTGATTATGAGGCACGCCGCGTCGGGTGGCTCCGGATTAATTTTCACCCCCGGGGGTTCTTTACCGGACACCCAATGCACGGTACTAGAGCGTTTATTTGCATTCCGCCCACATCGGAGCACGGCCGCCACGTCCGGGATCGAACCTGCTACCTCGAGCTCAGTGTAGCGCAACGCCATAGCGACAGGGCTACACCGCGTCACAGGAACAGAGTGTCGGAACCGCGATTTGCAGGCCCTCGGTTCGATTCCCGCACTTGATGAAATTCCACCATGATCTGTCTCCCACACAGAGCAAGTACTATATAAACAGTGATCGCCGGTTTATTTACTCCAGCCCGAGCGACCCTATCCTATCCGAGTTAGGCCGAGCTGGAGTATACGCGGGCGCATCTCGGTGAACAGGTGGCGGAGAAGAAGCTTGCACCCTCGCCTCCCTCGTGTACTGCAGCATGCACTGGCCGGACGGCTCGTGTGGACTTTAGCTGTAGTGTCACCGTTCTTTTTACTCCGCTACACTGTTACACAAGTGAGTCGTGACAAAAACAAAAGAAACTGACAACATGTGCGTGACACACACACGCGTTTGTCCGTTTCTCGTATTTTGTCCTTTGTTTAACAGTACAGCGCAGTGAATAGAACGATGTCATGCCAACTAACACCAGTCGAACCCTTATTGGTTAGCCAGAATGACAAATGTGCCTGCCGACAGTTCATTTTGTCTTATCCTCTCCACTGGTTTAGCCAAATAAATGACACCCCAACTCACAATGAAACTGATATCTGCAGAAGTGTTCGAGAGAGAATACAATTCTCACCATTGCCATTAATTGCAGGACTCGAACCAGTTCTTCATTACGACGAACGTTATACTGACACCTAACCAGACTATAAGCGCCTGTCCTGAGGTAAGCACAAAAAAGGGAACGAAGGGCACTTTTCTTTGCGTCGCGGGCTTGAGGACATCCGTTGCGTTTCAGGAACTGAGCATCAAGCAGGCGAGATGCAAATCGGAGAACGACACCACAAGTTGCAAGAGAGGCGCCTCCCTGAGACGTGGACACGGTACGTAGTGTATGCCACTCGCCGCTACAGATGTTCGAGCAAGATCGGTGCAGATTGCAGCTCGACCTCGCCCGCTTCATGCGCCAGCCTGACGGTGAGGCGTGAACAGTCACGTCGCACCAAAATGGGCGTCTGCGTGACAGTTGCGCTTTCGGCAGTTCAGCCTCGGTTTTATGAATGAAAATGGCAGGAATTCATTGCGCTGAGGAAATTAGCAGCGTTAGCTTTTTGCATAATTGGAACTGGTTCTCTAAGCTCCTCGGATAGCGGGTTACAAGTCTTTCGTTAGGATCAATTGTCTGACTACTTCACTAAAAAAACTAAGTCTAATATTCACAAGAACCTGTCTAATGACTGCCGCGAGTCATTTAAAATGTACGCCCCTGTGGTAAAAGCAATCCCGAGAAAATTGTAGAATTATCGCATAATTCTGTTTATTTATACAAAATTCACAACGCATTTTCTGAAACACCCTATATACTGAGGGTATTCAACTCACTTGGGCCAAACTTTAAAAATATTCAGATGCTACGTAGCTGAACAGAACCAAGGTAATGCTGTTTGCCGTCGAGTGGAGGTACTCAAACTGTTTCTTGCATCACGCCTAATTACATACTTAATGTTAAATAATTAATCAACTTCTCAAATATTATATTTAGATTAAAAGTGTGTATGAGAAAATTATAGAGAAACATCAGAAACCTCCGATACAGTTTTTTGTTGCTCGATGCGGGCTACATAAAAGTGTTTTTCCGAGCGTGAAATAAGTGAAACACCCTGTATATAAGTGTCTGTGTGTGTCTCCCACGATCCACCTTCTCACAGTACTATATATATATCAGGGGCGCAGCCGGGGGGGGGGGGGGCTTATGGGGCTTCAGCCCCCCCCCCCCCCCGAAATTCTTTTGCACAGCCGACCAAATTAACCCCCGGCGCCGGAAATCATTCTGGATTTTGTCTAGAACGTCTTTTTCACGCTCGAAAAGCCCTTTCACCGCAAAAATTGCGAACTCGGGCTGGATTTCGCGGCAGCGCCCATGCCCCGGGGGTCACATAACGTAAGCAGCCCTATCTGAGCAAAATGTTTCAAGGATGTTTTGATGGCGAACGGACTCGCCGCGGCTTCTCGCGGAAGCCGCGGAATCTACACTCTATCATGGTATCTAAGGAGTGCGTGGATGTAAATTCCGAAACTTTATGGGTATAAAGGTCTCATAAACTTTTGACGTGAAAGGTGCATTGACATTTCCAAACGTGTGCTATAGATCTTCAATTGCGGAACTTTGTAAGTTTAATGTTCCCATAAATATTTGACGCCGAAGGTTCATTAACTTTTCCAAAGTCGTACATCGGGCCATACAACGAGACAAGCCAAATGAACACACTATCAGACAAGTTGACAAAGCCCGCAGCGAGGCCCGATGAGACGAAGCGTTGTGCATTCGTGTCGTTATGTCACATAAAGAAACATCAAAATTTTTTTTCACCTGCGCCAAAGCATCCAGTGAAGTCACTAAAGCCAGCCAAGGTAACTACGTTCTTATTTCTATTTTCTACTTTGACTTTTAATCGCAAGGACACATTGAGCCTCTTCAATTTTTTTGTTCTCGCTCCCCTACCCGCTGGCTGCCAGAGCCAGCCAGAGCGCATGCGTTTTTCTCGTGTTGCCTCGACCACCGCGCGGCGCACTTCGGTGCGCGTTCGGTTTCCTCTGGCCGAGTGCATTTTCGCCTGGCAGAGTTTTGGACGCTTTCGAGCTAGCAGACGAGAAAAAGAAACAATGGTCGCTCGCCGCCATCAATGTGGGGACTCGACAGATTGCACCGCGTTCGCTTGAGCGCAGCCTCTCCAGAAAGTCTTGTCTCGCCGTTGTAGGATACCGAGCAGTATGCGCATGGTTCTTGGTGGACCAAGCGTCTCGTGTTTTCTTCGATATTCCTTTATTAGCCGCATGAGTTGCCCAAAGTAGGCATTCGATTGTGACCAACATACTTTCCTTCGCTTTTTTTTTTTCATTACGGTGCCCCCGCCCCACAAAAAAAAAAACGAAAAAAAAACGTTGTTTCGGCGCAGCGAATTGTCGCATGGTGAAAGTTCTATTTTGTTACTTCTTTTGTGGAAAGTAATGGGCCATGGGACGCTTCAGCTGCTGGATACCCTTATTATATTATTGCGATAGCAATTATATGGACATTCTAGGCGCATTCCTGCCGTCGCCCTCGCCCTCATGTTCCGCATAAAGTCCAAGGGCGATAACATCATAACCGCGCACCGCATGCTGTATGTGCGATTCACGTAGGGAGGGGGATGGGGGGCTGCAATGGGTGAGACGACGATGGTGGCTCAGTCTTGTGTGCGCAAGCGAGAAAAGTGAGGAGCAAGCGCGCCGCTTTCCGTCGCGGGCGATACATCGGGGGGAGTGGATGGAATGGGGGAGGGATCTAGGGTTCTGTAAATCTGTGATTGCGCAACATGTTTATCTGCCTTGTTTGACACATTATACACCGTGACTTTTTCTTAGATACGTAGATTTATTCGATACTTATACGTATGTTCAGATATCTTGCTGCGAGGTTTTGTGCATACGTGCACTGAACTTTGTTTCCAGTGACACTTTTTTGCCCTTTATCAAGCTGTATCTTGGCATTTGTATATTCCATTGTATCTTCGCATTTCTAATATGCGAGGGCGAGTCAAATGAAAGTGAGCCTACCTACCCTGCGCAATTATGGTTCTGTTAATTATCTGCAAGGCCTGCGCGTAGCACACAGGCATCTCTCACTTACAAAAGTGACACGCAGGGTTGAGGATAAATGTTCTTTAATGCGCTCATACACTGGGTTGAACATGGTTGCGTGACGTAATGGATGCTCCAGAAGTTGAGCAGCGTGGTGCCATGAGGTTTTTGACAGCTGAAGGTGTTTCCCAAAAAGAAATTAGTCACCGTATGGCTGCCGTGTACATTGAACATTGCATTTCATTGGCCACTGTGAAGCGTTAGAAAAAACAGTTCAAAGAAGGATGTGAAAGTTGCAAAGACGATCCCAGACCGGACCAAAGCCATCGTGCAATCACCCTTAACAATATTGCAAAGGTTGATGAGCTGATGACACAGGAACGGAGGATAAGCAACGATGAACTGGCAGAGCGTGTGAACATATGTCATGGTGCGGTTCACCGTCACCGTTCACGCCATAATTCATGAACATCTCGGTTATCGGCTCTTGTGTGCGCAATGGATGCCCAAGATGTTGAACCATCGCCAAAATACGGAGAAGTTCGGCGCTGCCTTTACTAATCAGATCCGGTATCACAATAAGGGTGACGATTTCTTGTCTGCAATTGTGATCGGAGACGAACCATCATGCCACTACTACGAGCCTGAAACACGACGGCAAAGCTTACTATGGAAACATTCGAATTCACCACCCTCAAAGAAAGCAAAGGTCGTCGTTTCCGCCGGAAAGGTGTTGTTGACGTTTATTTTTCGATCGTCAGGGGCCATTACTGATATAATTCTGCGGAATTACTGATAGTAGTTCTGCGGAAACCTGCAAGGTGGAGAGAAGTAATGAATAAAGGGAAATGGCTGGTGGATGTCTGATTTCCCTTTATTCATTACTTCTCTCCACCTTGCGGGTTTCCGCAGAACTACTACGTCAAACACTTGCCTTTGCTTCGTGTTGTCGACAAATTCGACTTCGCCCTGCCATCTGCTAGCCGCCTGGTTAGCTCAGATGGTAGAGCGGCTGCCCCGGAAAGGCGGTGGTCCCGGGTTCGAGTCCCGGACCAGGACGAATTTTTCTTCAACTATGAGGCTTTCCTTTCGAGGAACCCGTATGGGTTCCCGTTGTAGCAATTGCTACGATCGGGTGGATGTCTGATTTCCCTTTATTCATTACTGCTCTCCACCTTGCTCTCCATATATATATATATATATATATATATATATATATATATATATATATATATATATATATATATATATATCATGCCAAGCCAGCGAAAAAGAGACATCAAGGAAGAAGAAGTATCTTAATGATGGGAAATTTAGAGATGTCGGCCGGATAATGGAGCATCTGGCCTGCTACTCTACGTAAGGGAAGGGGAAGAGGTGAAGAAAAAGGGTCACAATGGGGGATGATAATGGGAGGAACGAGACACCAAGGAAAACATAGGGGAAATTACTTGTACTTACCAAGTTAATTAAATAAATGATAAATTAATCCCAATTTTATATATATATATTACACGGCATCAAGACATTCGAGACTAAAGTGAAAGACTTCGAACAATTTTTCCGGAGGCACCGCGAGTAGTGTACCGACGCTCAAAAAACATTCGCGATTTGATAGCCTCCAATATAGGCGCCTGCGTAGCTGCAGGTTGTAGTCCATACAGCAAGCCACGCTGTAAAGCATGCCCACATATGCTAATTACAATAACAGCGAAAAGCTCGGCTTCAAACTTCATGCTCCGTATCAAAGGCAGCTTCAACTGTGACACGTCGAAAGCCATTTCTCTGCTTGAGTATGGTACGTGCCACCTACAATATATTGGTCAAATAGAAACGCCGCTTAGAATCCGATTTAATAATCATCGTTCTTACGCAAAGCATTTCCCGCACCTTCCGCTGTCAAAACACCTGTGTGAACCCGCCGTGGTTGCTTAGTGGCTATGGTGTTGGGCCGGTATGCACGAGGTCGCGGGATCGAATCCCGGCCCCGGCGGCCGCATCTCCATGGGCGCGAAATGCGGAAACACCCGTGTACTTAGATTTAGGTGCACGTTAAAGAACCCCAGGTAGTCTAAATTTCCAGAGTACCTCACTACAGCGTGCCTCGTAATCAGAAAGTGTTTTTGGCACGTAAAACCCCATAATTAAATTAATTAATTAAAACACCTATGCACAACTGACACTCTTTCGACGGCATTAGAGTGACCATACTGGAATCTGGTTTTCCTTCTCACCACGATTGTCTAGTCCACGAACCTTATCTGATATACGAGTCCAAAGTTCTTTCTTGTGGCATTAACGAAATATCGGAAAACTAACCTGCATCACTAATTTAGATTGACGAGTTTATATATATATATCTTCTTGTGCACGTGCTCACGGTGGCGCTTTGTACGAGATTTTTCTATGTTGGGAAAGTTCCGATTGGTGCCCGGCGGCTGGCAGCTACGGCTGTGGCTTGAGCTGCACGGTTCGCATGATGACTGATGCTACGGGCGTCACCATTGCAATTTTAAGACGTTAGAAAGCTTTGGTCTTATAATGCATGATATACCGGTTTTTCCCCACGTGTGCGTTGTTAAATCTATCCGTGCGTGCGTTTTAAAATCTTGCTTTCTGCTGCAGTGCGTAATACGGCGCTAGCCTTTATCCTTTACTCGCATGCAGCTTTTGCTTCTTTTAGCACCGCATGATTATGCGATTACATGTGGTGACGTTGCCTATTTGCTGTGTTTTCTAGAACTGCCTGGCTATTTTCGAATTTTTTCTCCATCTAGTCGCTTTGTATTTCGTTTGTCTATGGCTTGATTATGCGCATGTTCGTGTGGGACAAAGTGATAAGTGTCTGGTGCCTAGATATACAACTGTGACGCCACTACACCTGCATTCACTCCGACGAAAGCTGCTCCTCCGGCCGAAACGTCAGTAAGTATATATCCCATAACGTTCGTCTTTTTTTTTTTGATATATATATATATATATATATATATACGACAGTGGCGTAGCCAGAAATTTCGTTCGGGGGGGGCTCACTTTGCAGCTCGGCCTCCTTCTTATAGAATTAGTCGAGGGATTAAGATTATATATATATATATATATATGTGTGTGTGTGTGTGTGTGTGTGTGTGTGTGTGTGTGTGTGTGTGTGTGTGTGTGTGTGTGTGTGTGTGTGTGTGTGTGTGTGTGTGTGTGTGTGTGTGTGTGTGTGTGTGTGTGTGTGTGTGTGTGTCGTTCAACAACCTTGCTTACATTTTCGTACATATGCAACGACCAGGGGAAAATCTCAATGACGCTTTCCTTTGTTAGAATGTATTGCGCAGGAGCAGCTGTCACCGGTTGTGTATTGCGAGTAATTGCTCCGAAATTATAGTCGCAACAGAGAGCACATATAAAAAGCAGGAGTTCTGCAACATATACGAGGGCGAGTCAAATGAAAGTGAGCCAATGCGAATATATGACAAACGGGGTACTTTATTTAAAAGTAGTCACCATGAGTATTTGGACACTTGTCCCACTAACGAGTCGTGTAATTCCCGTCTCATAAAACTCCTTGGGTTGCTGCCTCAAAAATCCGTAAATGACTGCACGTCATCTTCCGACACGAATCTGGTTCCCTTGAGCAGTTTCTTCAAATTTTACCAAATGTGGAAGACGCAAGGCAACAGGTCTGGGCTGCATGAGGGATGTTGCAGCGTTTCCCACTTGAACTTTGCCAGTTTTGTATTAACCACATCAGCGACGTGGGAACCGGTAATGTCGTGAAGCAAGATGTTCCCAATGCTCAATTTTCCACGTCGTTTGTTCTTAATTGCGACACGCAGCCGATCCGACCATTCACAATATCTGAAACGATTTAGAGTCTCTCTAGATTTAGAAAATTCGATCAATAGTGGCTCCTAAAGACCTAAAAAGAAGTCATCACTTTTCCGGCATAAATGACGGCCTTTGTTTTCCTTGGGAGTGGTGAATTCAAATGTTTCAACTGTAAGCTTTGCTGTAGTGTTTCAGGCTAGTAGTAGCGGCACCATCAGTCATCCCCGGTCACAATTGCAGACAAAAAGTCGTCACCCTCATCTGGGATTCTTTGACGTGCACTTAAATCTAAGTACACGGGTGTTTTCGCATTTCGCCTCCATCGAAATGCAGCCGCCGTGACCGGGATTCGATCTCGCGACCTCGTGCTCAGCAGCCCATACCATAGCCACTGAGGAACGACGGCCTTTTCAATTGTGTTCGGGGTGATTGCACGGTGGCTTTGGCCCGGCCATGGATCGTCTTTGTAACTTTCATTTGCTTCTTTGAACAGTTTGCTACAACGCTTCATAGTGGCCAATGAAACGCAATGTTCAACGCATACGGCAGCCATACGGCAAATAATTTCTTTTTGGGAAACATCTTCATTTGTCAAAAACCTCACGACACCAAGCTGTTCAACTTTCGGAGTGTCCATTATGTCACACACCCGTGTTCAACCCAGTGTATGAGAGCATTAAAGAACATTTTACCTCACCTCTGCATGTCAATTGTAAATGAGATGCGTATGTGCTACGCACATGCCTCGAAAATAATGAACCCAACCATTATTGCGCGGGGCGGGTTTTCTCACTTTCATTTGACTCGCCTTCGTACATTAGAAATGCGAAGATACAATGGAATATACAAATGTGAAGATACAGCTTGATACAGGGCAAAAAATTGTCACTGGAAACAATGTTCACTGCGCATATGCACAAAACCTCGCAACAAGATATTTAAATATACGCTAAAGTCACCAATAAATCTACGTGCCCAAGAAAAAGTCACTATATATTATGCGTCAAACAAGGCAAATAAACAGGCTGCGAAACCACAGATTCACAGATCACAGCACCCCGCCCCCCTCCCTCCACTCCCAAAATGTATCGCGTGCGACGGAAGGCGGCGCACTTCCTCCGCGCTTTTCTCCCTTGCGCACACAAGACTCAGCCACCACCGTCGGCTCACCCCTTCCCCCCCCCATGGTTTCACTCGCACATAGAGCATGCGGCGCGCGGTCACGATGTTATCGCCCTTGGCCTTTACTTATACGGAACATGAGGGCAACGGCAGGAATACGCCTCTAGTCTTCATATAGCTGCTATCGCAATAATATAATAGTATCCGGCAACTGAAGCGTTCCGTGGCCCATTACTTTCCGCGAAAGAAGTAACAAAATCGAACTTTCACCATTCGAAAATTCGCTGCGCCGCAACAATGTCTTCTTTTTTTTCTTTCGTGGGGCGGGGGGCGGCAAAATAGAATAGCGCAAAGGACAGCATGTTGGGCTACAATCGAATGCCTACTTTGGGCACCTAGTGTGGCTACCGAAGGAATATCGAAGAAAACGTGTGACGCTTGGTCCACAGGAAACCATACGCATACTGTTCGGCATCCTACACCGGCGAGACAAAATTTTCCGGAGAGGTTGCGCTCAAGCGAACGCGTTGCAATCCATCGAGTCCCCGCAGTGCTGGCGGCGAGCGACTATGCATTGTTTCTTTTTCTCGTCTGCTAGCCAGAAAGCGTCCAAAACTCTGCCAGGCGAAAATGCAGTCGGCCAGAGAAAAACAAACGCGCATCCAAGTGCGCCGCGCGGTTATCGATGCTGCAAGAGAAAAACGCATGCGCTCTGGCTGGATCGGCAGCCCGCGGGTTGCGAGAACAAAAAGAAAAAAGAAAGGAAATGACAAAGAGGCTCAAAATATCCTCGCGAATAAAAGTCTAGGTAGAAAAATAAATAAGAACTTAGTTACAATGGTGGCTTTAGTGTCTTGACATGGATGCTTTGGCGCAGGTGAAAAAAACAATGTTCATATTCTTTTCTGTGACCTGACGGCACAAATGAACCACCACAACGCTTTGTCTCATCGGACCTCGCTGCGTGCTTTGTCAACTTGTCTGATAGTATGTTGATTCGGTTTGTCTTGTTGTATGGCCCGATGTACGACTTTAGAAAAGTCTATGCACCTTTGGCTTCAAATGTTTACAACAGCATTAAACCCAAAAAGTTCCGGAATTGAAAATCTAAAGCACGACTTTGAAAATGTCAATGGACCTTTCGCATCAAAATGTTATGAGATCTTTATACCCACAACGTTTCAAAATTGAAATCCAAGCGCTCCGTAGATTCCGCGGCCTCCGCGAGATGCCGAAACGAGCCCGCTCGCCTTCAAAACGCCCTTGAAATTTTGTGCTCGGTGGGGCTCCTTGCGTTACGATATGTGACTCCCGATGCATGGGCGTTGCCGCGAAATCCAGCCCGATTTAGCAATGTTCACGCTAAAATGTCTTTTCGAGCGTCAATTAAGGACATTCTAGACAAAATCGAGCATGATTTCTGGCGCCGGGAGTTGTTTTGGTCGGCGGCGCATGTCAGCACGAAAAAATTTCGGGGGGGGGGGCTGAAGCCCCATAAGCCCCCCCCCCCCTGGCTACGCCCCTGATATACGAGCGAGTAAGGGAGACCGAGGTGCTCGATTTTTGCTAATCATGACCATATAAAGTCAACTGACAATTTCTTTTATTAATTTATTTTTCTTAAAGTGCCCAAGAACAGCTTTAGGCCTTAATATTGGTGCACTTGTGTTACACAAAGAAGATAAAACCGAAAAACAAGACAGAATATCTCAAACAACAGTGGTACAAAGCGCAACAAAAAAATTGAGTTATTCAGACAGGAGACAGATAGTGAGCAAATAGTAGAGCTGAATATATCAAGATCATCACGCAAATTATTTTGTTATGTTACAACACATGTTATGGCGCTAGAGGTGCAAAAGGAATTCACGTAGAAAATGCTAGGATTACGCAGGTTAGGGCGAGACACGCAGAACGTTAACAGCTGACAGGACAATGAAGTGAAGGAAAGCGTCAGGTAAATGAGGCTGTGGTTGAAATTGAAATGTCGAAATAATGAAGACAAGAGAAATGATACTGGACGAAAAAAAAAAAACTAAAGTATGGGGTTTTACATGCCAAAACCACTTTCTGATTATGAGGCACGCCGTAGTGGAGGACTTCGACCACCTGGGGTTCTTCAACGTGCACCTAAATCTAAGTACCACGGATGTTTTCGCCCCCATCGAAATGGGGCCGCCGTGGCCGGGATTCGATCCCGCAACCTCGTGCTCAGTAGCCCGACACCATAGCCACTGAGCAACCACGGCCGCTAAAAACTGGACAAAAATATAACTTGCCGGCGGTGGGAACCGAACCGCCAACCTCCGCATTACGCGTGCGTTGCACTACCAATTGTGATACGTCGACGGCTACCAATCTGTCCACAAGCTTGGGTACAAGGTTGGGTATTTATGTCTACTAAATCTAGCCTGGGAGTGTTAACAAGCGCCACTCGGAGCCATGGTGGGCGGATGTGGAACATTGTTTTTTGCCTGATGGAGTCACGTCACACGTGAAATTAGGAGATCAGGCACGTGGCTAAAAATTCCTCGTATACCTATAGTGACATCAAGGCTTCCAGATTCGAGACACTCGCTGTGAATGAACGAGAGAAGAAGGGAATAAAGTGAGGGGGGGCTCATCATGACCACATATATAGAGCCAACAGACAATGCATGTCCTCCAGCGACAAAGCACGGGCCACATTCTCGCAAGACCACTTTCGGGGATGTAATTTTCGGCGTGCATTCATTCGATGTGCCAGCGGACAGGATGCCCGATCCTATTGATTGAACTGGGCGTGATGCCGCTCAAAAGTGAAAGTATATATACTCCGACAGTGAACGACCGAGAACACGACCCCGTGTGTCGGCTGTTGATAAACACTTACGTATTCAGCTCGCGCGCTCGTTGTACGCGTGCCCGCCTGTGACGTAATTAATGTACGGATTCGTTGACATGACGCAGGCATCATGACGGGGCGCTGCGTAAGGGCGGCACACCCCGACGAAGACCAGTACGTCTGCGAGATACGCGGCTGGTGCCCCGTGGAAAGGCACGTCCTCCCCTTGTAAGCAGCCTGCAGTATACCGGTCCGATTGTGAGCTGTGCGCTCGTGTCTGCATTGCATCGTAATTACCTGCGGTCAGGCATCGGGAGATTGTGTGTGTGCACATACATTTAAGATGACTTAATTACGAACATTCGCGCACTTTCGTGCGTTTCCCGGCCCGGCTGACCGTGTTTGATGACGCATGTGCTTCGGGCGCTTGCGAGTAGAATAAACCGCGTGTTCCCATTTTGTGACCCCATAGAAAATAAATACGATGCACGTAACGCCCCCGTTTGACGGCGGGCAGATAATAATGTTGTGGTTTTAGCCCTCACGTTCTCCATATTTTTCGTCCTTGTCCTATAGCGCAATGTACCATGTGCGTTAAAACAAGGACATAGAACAGGAAAAACGTGTCGCCTTTTTCTTTTTCATTATTCTTTAGCGAATAAACCATGACGACATTCTTATTATTTGTCCATGCCTTGACAAACTGTTACATTTGGCTGGTCAGAAGTGTTGTTGACCTAGCTCGTCATGACACGTCAGCAGCACTTCTTTTTTTAGATAAATAAATGTCGCAGAGGGCGTAACGCGAAAGCATTTCAATGTTGTCGCCCCTTGCGTATACACTATAAGCGGTATGACGTTTATATAATTTTAATAAGGGCGTCATACGCACATGTAATTGATATGATCTTAATACGGGCAATAAATCTTTACCGCATACGGCGAACTAACCCACATCAATGTTTTCTAAGAAAGCATTCTTTTTTTTAAATTATATATTGACATCTGTTTCTTCGTTCTCGTTCCAGGAAGAATGGGGCAGGACTCTTGGCCGGCGTACGCAATTTTACGATTTTCATCAAAAACTACGTCCAGTTTCCTTTATTCAAAGTACGGAGGTAGGCATATATCGTCTCATCGGCTGTACCGTACATATGGGACACGCATGTTTAAAGATGATCTCCACGGGAAGTGCCGCGTATCCTCACTCCCTCCCTCTGTTTGCATGCGCTGTATGTATACGTACATCATGTGACTGCACGTCGTTGGCGTTTTTTTTTTCTTGTTTTTTTCTCCCCCTCCAACCAACCACGCCAACTACGCTAATCCAAACTGACCAACTACGCTAATCGCGAGATTGCCTCTTCCAATGAATGGTATACGTACGTAGTACATACACCCCGCGAAAAGGGGAAACAGGATGCAGTAGCGCCCTACACTGGATGAAACAAAATTTCTTACGTGATGACAGTGGACGACCGAAACGTTGACAGCATATATATATATATATATATATATATATATATATATATATATATATATATATATATATATATACGAAAATATAGGAAGGAATAGCACGAGGCCGCGCCTTCATTATCGCCGTGATCGATCACTAGGCGGCACGAATGATAAGAAACATATAGAATCGCATGAAAATAATATTTACAAAATAAGACCCTATATAGCTGTGTTTTCACAGCAGCCATGCACGCGCGGGGCCGATATGGGCTTTTATGGTCGATAAGACATCCACGCTGACTGCTGAGAACCGGTAATATCGGCGAAGGTAAGGAAACGAACGCTGCAAAAGACGTGACATGCAGCTGGCTAGGGTGACTACATATAGTTAGTAATATGGCAGCGACTATCTCTGGGAGAACACGAGTCGTGGATTACGCGCGCCATGGCGTTAATCCCATGGTCGCAGCCACGTATGTACCGATTCAGTTATCTGGCGCACAAGAAGGTTCGCGAGTGCTGCGTCGTCGGCACGTGCCTGCATTTCGGTTTACCGAGCCAGCGCACACTAAAACCACGACAAGTGCTTGGCTTTTACAGCGAAGCTGTTTATGCGGACCCTGTGCCGTCGTCGTTGTCGGACTTCGCTAAAAAGGGGCCACATGACGTAGCAGGAGAGGAAAAGAAAAGCTCAACAGGGGGAAAGGGGTTCGAGTTACCCCTTTTCCCCTGTGAGAATGTCATCTTACACGCGAATCATATACCATAGAGACGGTTGTCACACCGCGTATTTTCGGCGATTGAGCCAAATCGGCATCGAATTTATCGACGATTGATTCCACGTTGCCGCGAAAGAAACAAATGTTATGCTGGCGCTTTGCGGCCAACGAACAGTGCCCAGCGATTGAAAAGGAGCGCGTGGCTGCCGGCACTTCTTGCGTCAGCAAGAAGTGCTTACGTCGGGGCTGACGTCAGGAACGGTGCGTGGGAAACTACGTTCCCTCGGGGACTCCCTTGTTCACAGCAGACCATATCCGCGGTGGCGGATTCCGTCACAAAGCCTGGTTCGTCGAACTCATCTCGGCAATCCCGCGACGCAGAGTGGCGGACGTGACGCATTGTCCAAGAAAAGTTGACGCCGCTGTCGCAACTGGCTGGCAAAACTTGCACCTCAGCGGGCCGTTCTTAACAACATTCCATCCCAGCTACAACTAGGGAAGACCACGAGTAGTGCGTACTCCTGAGGAAGAAGCTGCCGACCGCGAGCGTCAGCAAAAGAAAAAAAAAAGAGAAAGGCGGAGCAACTTGCACGCGAAAAAAAAAAGCACGACAAAACACAGACGGTAACCTCACGCGCGCAAGAAAGAAAGAAAATGGGGAAAAACCCGCTGGGAGAACCGAAAAAAGATAACTCCTAAAGCACGCAAAAGCGTAAATGAGGTTAAAGAATGGTGAAACAAAAGATGTACAATGTATATACTGCTTGCGAAGTTTGACTTGCATGGTGTAACACTCGGTGTAATTAGCACAGGTTCGCTGTTCGACCATACCTTCATGGACTGGAGGGAGCGGTGATTTTTTTGCAGTGCGCGCTCGTATATATATATATATATATATATAGGATGTGTCTTCACCGATAGCGCCGGTGGCTGTAATCACTGATACGCTGGCGCCAGAACCCGGAGAACTTGCAGTGTTCCTCAATAGAAGTATAGCAGGGGTGCTATTCTGCATGGACATTGTCACATACCGCCACATTGTCGAATTCGCCATCGCGTCAGCTCTGCAGTAGAATTGCTCGCTGGGCAGGTTGGTGCGTCTTGGCAGGGACAGTGGAAGGTGACGAAAGCAAGCGCCGATTCGGAACTGTAATTCAGCTTGAAAGAACAGTGGCAATATAGCAAGGAAATCTAGCAATCGGGCTGTGAGCCTGAAGAAATCAAAACAAATGAAAACAAAACATAAGCGGAAAGCACGATACTATATACCAAGCGTATGAATCCTATTACCGGCACTCAAGATACGTTACTTCTTTTTCATGAAGGGCGACTGTATTGCTTTTTTTTCCAGCTCAATGTACGCGTATGTATATAGATTTCCTCTGTTATATAGCCAGTGCTCTTCTAGATTAAACATTAGCAGTTGCGAGTCAGCGCTCGTTGTCATGTTCCGCTGTCCCTTGCCGTTTGCGCTGATCACTTTCCTGCGAAGTTGCCATCTCTGCAGTAGATTTGGTGCTTCATGCTACGGACTCGTCTGGTTCGCTCAAAATGCCACCATTACAGAATACGCCGATGGGGCGGAATTTGACGACGTTAGCACCCGGGATATAAGAAGGACAATGGCGGGCCAGAGTATACAATGCGGCAAAACAGAAGCCTGTAGATATGAAAGCTTTTCACTGCGGCTTATCACAAATTTACAATACAAATTTCACCGTGTATTAAAAAAGAAAACTATAGATACGTCTGCTTGAGGCATGATAGGCATTTATTTGAAAACGTGGAAAAGGGTGGACGCTCGTACATTCAGCAACCTGAAAACACGCTTCTTTTTTTCGCAGAGCAGTCGTCTGGAGCTCATATTGCAGCGCGCCGTCTCATCGTGACACGGCGGTTTTCGAACGCGCGTGAAGGCGACAGTAGTGCCGCCAGACGTGCGGTCGCTTGGCTCGTCTGGCGTGACTCGGCACCATCCTGTGCCGAGTCACGCCCATCAACGTGCGCTCGCGTGGCGTCTGCTGCGGCGGCTGCATGCGAAACGATGTTCCGGAGCGCACGTGGCACCTTTATTTCAGAAGCCGTTTCCGCGCTGTCAAGTAACGCGGAAAATGAAACAAGGGATTCAAGCGTTTCTGTGATATAATAATGAACGCGCGCCCTGGCACAAAGCAAATGGTAAACGGAAGAGAGCGCAGGAACCACGGGAATTCCCTTAGCTATACCGCCGCTTTTTCTTTATTTGTTGGCAGATAGCGCAATTCTAATCCTCGAACTGGATTACTCGAAGAGGTGAACTTTATTGGCACAAGAAATCAAAATGCATAATCGGCTATAAGTAAAAAAAAAAACTAAATAATTTTTATCTAATTACGTTAGGGCTGATATTGAAATTTTAGATGTATGAATTGTCGCTAATAAGCTTGCAAGGCGTCTCTACTTAGAACCAATTCTCAGGACGGCACCAGTTCCGAGATATTCGTTTCTAAGATGTGCGACCAAATACATTGGAGTTGCGGTTACTTTAGTGATTCATTCCATAAAACGACGGTTTATTAATAAAGTGAGTGGAACACGCTGCATTTTGCCTCAAGTTTGGCCGCCCATATCTCGAAACCGGCGCCATCCTCAGAATTCGTTCCAAGTCGACAAGCCGTGCAAGCTTACC
Organism: Dermacentor andersoni; assembly: GCF_023375885.2. Lineage (NCBI taxonomy): Eukaryota > Metazoa > Arthropoda > Arachnida > Ixodida > Ixodidae > Dermacentor > Dermacentor andersoni. The sequence goes on from NC_092816.1 coordinate 18,286,922, forward strand.
GGCAACAATTGGTAATTTACAATATATGGGCCGTAAAATAATGAGTAAAAACGTATTATTCGTGAAACTAGGTAATTACTCGATTATAAATTTCGATTTCTCGTGCAAGTAATGTACGCATCATCGAGTAATCCAGTTCAAGGATTAAAATTGTGCTATCTCCCACAGGCGAGTATATTAAAATTCTATAAACTGAATATATATATATATATATATATATATATATATATATATATATATATATATATATATATATATATATATATATATTGCAGCGAGAATAATATTGAGGTAGCGGTAACGAGACATGTATTTCAAAGGTGACTTCGTTCGTTTGTCTCGTTCTTGTCTCTTTTTCCTTTTTCTTTTTTTTACCACAACCCTTTTCTTTTTGCACATTTCGGGAAGTGCGCCCGTGGAGCACGTAAATGCCTTGAGCTGCCGTGAGCATTTCCCACAGTTCCCAAAAAAGTCTCTTGTGTTTCTATTATTTATTTATTTATTTATTTATTTATTTATTTATTTATTTATTTATTTACTTATTTATAGCCGTCTTTCCTCGTATATATCCATAACAAGGTGGCGTGAATCGTGTCAATCAGTATCAAGCTTTCAAAAAGCTGTCGTTATATCTGGGCTTTCCATCAATGGGATGTCGAACATAACTGAAGTGTGGTTGTTGTAATCTATAGCTTTTCTTTTTCTACTCGGGTTGTTCTCAGCCGACTCGTTCGGCCTCATAGTGTACTGTCACAAGTGAGCTGCGCTGCAACTCGTTCCCGCCGCAGCTTTACGAACACACGGCCTACAAATGTCGTGCTGTCCGGGTGGGGCTACGTAGGAAGACATGTAGTACATTGTTACAATGGGCGACTTCAGATGCGCGATCTTCGGGGAAGGTGTGCGCGAGTGTTCCACTTGTGAGTTGGCCGATTGCTCGCCACGCAGGCGCAACATCCCCGACCGGGTGAACGCGTCGTACCTGAGGTCCTGCCTTCACGAGACCAGCAAGTCGTCTCTCTGTCCGATTTTCCGCATCGGCGACATGGTCGAACAGGCTGGCGCGGACTTTGACACGATGGCGCGAAAGGTGCCTTTTTCAGTTTTTTCTATTGTTATGACTTGAAAAAAAAAATGAATTCCGAGCACCGATCGAACACCTTGCTTCTATTTCAAAAGAAGGGATAATACCAAATCACATCGACGTGAAGCCACACAACAATAACGGTCATCTGTCTTGTCTGCATTGCCTTTCTTTAACGCGGCGAGCCCGATATTTCCAAGTCACGAACGGCATGCCCGTTATCCGCATGACAGAGCATTCTCGACAGGAACGTAGCGAGCGCAGCGTTTTCAAGGAAGGAAACGCAAGCAAGACAGGTGACGATTATCGTTGTGGCGAATATACACCCCAAAGGGTGTGCATTTGGTTAGGAGTGTACAGACAGGATCAGCAAACATGCGTCATAATCGTGCCCCGAATGCACCCACTGCACGCGTATCAATAGTACCTCCTTTACTGAGCGTCCTCCGCGCGGAGCCGTTTGCGTCTGGAGTACGCAGGCCTGATGGATCGGTCAATCGATCGATTGATTGATTTTAGAGAGACTTAAGCGAAAGCTGCAAGCGAGGTTAAGCGAGCCTAACGCGGATGCTGCTTTAAATGACTATGAAAGATCACAAAGAACGGAGCATATTGCAAAAGACGTATAAAGGATAAACTACAGCATAATAATAAGGAATGAATATTAAGAAACGAAAATGGTATAAAGCACGCAATCACATTTCATAAAATAGGAAACAAAGGTCTCAGGGCACAGATATCTACTAAATGAAGAAACGTCCTAAAGAGATACATCTGCAGTTGTGAGAGAAGATCGTAAAGTGTATGACCACCTGAATTTTCTTATTGAACCTAAATTTAAATGCACGAGCATTACTGTATTAGGCCTCACCCACTATACGGTTGCTCTGTGGTTACGGCGCTCTGCTGACGAGCACAAGGTCGCGGGTTCGGTGGCCCCGATGGGGGCGGAATGCCGTCGTCGCGCAGGCACGATGAATAGCGAAGTTATGAATGATGCATTCTGCTCCGTCACCACTCCATTACACATTGCAGGGCGGGGTGATACAGATCATGATCACCTGGGACTGCGACCTCGACTACGATCCCAAGCACTGCCTTCCCGACTACTCCTTCCTGAGATTGGACGACCCGGACGCCAGGGTTGCACAAGGCTTCAACTTCAGGTCACTATTTATTAACAGTTCACACGGGAAGCTGATGGCAACAACAATTTTATGGGAGCGAGAAGAGTTCTTCTGCTCCTGCTACAAAATTCAACTGGTGGCCGGTGGTCTTAAAGAACAACTGGAATCCACAAAGTGACAAAGGGCCGAATGGAAAGCTTATAAGAAAGGCTCGTTTTTTCCCGGCGCATTTCTGCGCGCTCGGCGCCAGCGACCGAATCTATGTATACAAGCAGCAAAACTCATTTGAAAGCTGTGTCATCAGCAATGATCGGTGCCAAGATGTATAGCCGACGGAAATGTGTGCTTTCGCGCGCTTTCTGTCGATGTGAAAGGGAGAAAAAGACAGAAAAGTATTAAGTGACAAAGTAGCGTGGGGCCATCAGTGAAACGTGATGTTTTCGAAGCTAAGCTACTAAAATATTATCGTGTTTTACGTGCCAAAACCACTTTATGATTGAGGCACGCCGTAGTGGGGGACTCCGGAAATTTTGATCACCTGGGGTTCTTTAACGTGCACCTAAATCTAAGTACCGCGGATGTTTTCGCATTTCGCCCCCATCGTAATGCGGCCCCCGTGGCAGGGATTCAATCCCGCGACTTCGTGCTTAGCAGCCCAACGCCATAGCCATTAAGCAACCACGGCGGGTGAAGATAAGCTACTTTATTTTCTTACGAACTATAGGCCAGAAAACCAATGTGAGGAGTGACCTCGTTAGTCTTTACTAATTGATTGGCATAGAATAATAAGAGTCATGCGTAAGGGATCTGTGAACAATACAATAACGCTTATGTAATTTACGTAGTTCAAAGTGAAGGCAGTGTCAAAACATAAACACTTAAATGTACTGTAATGGCACTATAACTAATTATCGCGCCCACAGATGTAATTGGCAGCGTTAATGGCCGGTCCCTTCATTGTTTCGAATTATACCAAGCGTATGCATTGTGCAGGTACGCCAAGTACTACAGCGAGACTAGCCGGAGCTTGGTCAAGGCATACGGCATCAACTTCGTCGTGCTGGTGCGAGGCGAAGCGGGTAGAACGAGCATCATCCCCATAGCTGTCACGCTCGGCTCGGGGCTCGGCCTGCTCGCGGTGGTGAGAATCCCGCATCCCATCATCCAAGCTCAGACACTGTTCGCCCGATCGTTCGAAGAACGAGAGGGATTGCTTGAAAGTTTGCAATGTCGTAACGTCGAGCATATACGAATGCGCCATGATGTTGCTTCAAGAAAGCAAACTGTTTGCAGAGTAATTAAATGCGCAAAACCAGAACAGCTTGCGAAAGTGTGTGCAGCGTCGTCGTCTATACCACACACATCTCAGGGTTCGGTCGGCGCCGATATTATTGCTGCGCAATATCGCGACAGGTCCAGCTTTATGCACTTCCTTTAACGTAACTTTCTTGAATACGTACAACTTTCTTGAACGGGGCCTGTAGTTACATAAAATGCAACTCCTTCAGCTGCGCCTCAAGCTCTGCTCGCAGCTCACAAGTGTACACGACGAGCGTAACATATCTGGCAACAAGTTAGCGTAATTTTTTTAGCGACGGCTGAGATCGTTTGATGCCTCCGTACGCAGGCTACCGTGCTGTGCGACTTCGTGGCTGTCCACTTCGACAAAAGGAAAAAACTCTACAAAGCCAAGAAGTTCAAGTTTGTCTCGAAGAGGGACAGTTGCAACGTAAGCGACCTTCCAGTGTCTCACGTTAGTGCCATTATCATTTCTAGGGAGAAGCTTCCACTGCCTTTGTGAACTGCCTCATTCCCTCCCCCCTCTCTCTCTACCGAAAAAATAAATAAATAAATAAATAAAGAATCGACTCCGCAACATTTTAGGACGAGAACAAAGACGAAATACACCAAAAGCAAAGAAGTTAGTCTTATCAAACTTCTTTTCATCAGCCCTTCCGTGCACTGTGTGAAGAAGGACGAGCAGCGAAGCTATGGTGTTTTACCTCATTCGACGCATCTAAGTATATATATATATATATATATATATATATATATATATATATATATATATATATATATATATATATATATATATATATATATATATATATATATATATATATATATATATATATATATATATATATATGTATATATATATATATATATATATATATTATTATTATTATTATTATTATTATTATTATTATTATTATTATTATTATTATTATTAAGAACATGAGGCTGTGTAGAAGCCCATGTATTGACAACGGACGGGAATTCCAAAATATTTACAACTTCACTGTGAACTACGTAATTGCGAAAAGTAGATGAAACTCGGCGTAACGTTAGAGCCGTCTTAGCGTCTAATTGTCACATAATTTGTTTCGGGATATTTTTTAGAAAGCAAGAGTTACAAACGTTTTCTGTAACCATACTCCCTCCGTATTCACAGCAGACGGGAATTCTGTAAGGTTTACAACTTCACTGTGAAGTAACTAATTATGACAAGTAAATGAAACTTGCCATAATGATAGAGTTGTCTTAGCGGACAATTTCAGTGCCAGTGGATGAGAGGAGAACGTGGACGAGAAGGGTTTGCCTGCAGGGCCTATGTATGACCTGACTGCGGCATGTAGATGATTATCGCTTTCTTTACTTCATACTCGCGGCCATGGTAATATGAGAAAACAACGTGCTTTATCGTACCGTCCATCACTCTGCGCGCATCGGATTTAGTTCTAGGCATGCATGACGTTCTCAAACAATACTTTGCGAAGAACTTTGTTCGACATGACGAACGGCAAAGAGCAGTGTCAATACAGTCGCTTACTCGTGTTGCCTGCACTCTGTCCTCTCGTACATATTGCAGTAATCAAATGACATTACCGCTGTTGACATGCAGTATAAGGGCCTACAGTAAAGAGTTGATGTTTATCATGAATTCGGAAGTTTGTCACGAATAATTTACGCGCGCAAAACACCATCGGGAAGCGCGTCAGATCACGCCTGCAGTGATAAATCCGATGCTCAGCGCGAAGTTTCGTCAGCATAACTTCACGTGCCACTATTGCGAAGAGCCACCCTCTTCAGCGGCTCCGTTCTGCCTATTCGACGTGCAAAATTTGAAATCCGAAAACGAAACACGGGCCAGACGAAACAGGCCTGGTGGCGATCAGAGAGCGCGGCCGGTAGAGCCCACACACAGGCGTGCGCATGTCGTCAGAGGGCAGCGGTAAGTGGGGCGGAAAGGGCCAGCCGACACCCCAATATTTCCTCCCCTCTTTCCACCATGTAGTGCCAAGTGATAGGGTGCCCTCGTGGATACCCAACGAAAACAGAGTATCATGTACTGCCCCCCCCCCCCCCCCCCCCCCCACAGCCTTGATTACATTCCAGCAAAACCATTTGTCAAGGCCGCTAATATCGCGAAAGGAATAGGATTTTTTTTTTCTTTTGCAAGAAAACATATGGTCAGATCGCGCAATATTTTTTCCTTCCTGTTGTACGAGGACATACAGGGTGCCCCAGCTAACTTTTGCCAGAGTTTAAAAATATGCGAATGCCACGTAGCTGGATAGAACCAAGGTAATGTTGTTTGCCGTCGCTTGGAGATGCTCAGATTATCTTTTTCATTCTACCTGAATACATTACTAGCCCTAATTAATTAATCAACTTCTCAAATATTATAATTAGATTAAAAGTGTCAATGGGAAATTTGTAGAGCGACACGAAAAACTCTCGATATAGTTTTCTGTTGCTCAATACGTGCTACATAAAAGTGTTTTTGAGAGCGTGAAAGAAGCCCGCGAATACACGCAAAATCCCTCTAGCGGCACTTTATCGTGTGCGATAAACCATGTTGCTATAGCGCCGAGTCTTTTGTCTTCTCTGTCGTCTTGCGTGCCCTGTTTGCGCTCCATATCACGTGATGTAATGCCAACTAGCCAATTGTTCTTGTGTTTTCTCTATATAGCCGCGACTGTAGATTTATTTGAGTCTGCGTCTCTCTCGTGCCGCTCCGTTACTCCTGTTGGCTGTCGGTGGGCTGTCATCGACCTGTCGCCGATATTTGTCCTTCCACAGTTGAAGGTGCCCTGTCCCGACTTGGGTGGTTCGAGACTCAAGCGCCGGAGCCAGGTGCCCTTCCTGCGGGCCCAGAGATCTGCCAGCAGTACGGACAGCCGGCCCTCGCAAGAAGACAGCAGTTGACTGATCCGCGGAATGATACCCAGCATTTCCCGATAACTAAAATCAATACTGGCACCTTGGAACGCTGTCGACCGACAGCCTTTCGCGGGGGTGTCGGTCGCGTGTCACCTCGCCGTGATTGATGAGGGGTTGCGAGGCGATAATAAAAAGCTTACAGGATAGCCTCTCTACGATTCAGAGTTTACATTTCAATCAAAGTAAATGCTTTCAAGATAGTGGAAATTTGGGCCTGTTCGTTCACGATGATCGAGTCGCATATAGCGCAGAGGGAACAACCACAAACTCCCCCCCCCCCCCCCCCCCCCCACACACACAAAAGGAAGACAAGCCGAGACATGCAGGGTGCGAAATGTGTGTTGCGCTCCGTGTGTCGCCTTGTCCTTCTTCTTGTGGTCCGTCCCTCTGCGCTACGCAACCCGATTAAATGTTTTCGTTTTCCCCCAACCCCAAGCAGACCGTGAGCGTGACTTTCCGTTGGTGTTTTTCGAAATGTGCGAGTTGACTTGCCATACATAATACGCATATACCGCTTTTATTTTCAATTTCAACACATCTTCGAAATAAAGTATCGGTTGTAGCAGACAGCGCAGCTTAATCCTTGCTAATTAATAACACCTTCTTGACTTCAACCAGTGAACTTGCAACATATGTTGCAGGATTGAAGTTTAGGGAAAACAGGGAGAATGCGGGAGTTGGAAATTCAGTGTGATGAGCAAAACGAGAACAAGGTGAAAGCTTTCGCCTTGCTCTCGTTTTGCTCATAGGATTGAAGTTGATCACTTACAAAGACCACTACATCTTACTAAAGTGTCGTACAAACAGCCGAATGTCTCATTTTGGTAGAGCGAAGCGGGCTTTGACACCCGTCCTCAATTTGACAGGACATGCGAAATGACCTTGAAACAGGAGAGTGTTCGGCAAGCTTAGCATAGGTTCTAAGCTTAACAATTAACAAAGTATAGGGTTATTCCACGCGAAACGTCCCAGGCCCCAAAAGTGACCATCGCCGATTCTCTCGGGAAAATTGGGATAGTTGGTGACTGCGTGAATTAGGTTTCACCGAAGTACATTTCTCGAAAAGAATTTTTTGGGTGACGTAAGCGCATCTTGAAGTTTCCGCAAGGAAGCAAAAGTTGGTTGGAAGCACGATTGAGGGCATTTTCTTTTTTAATCAAGTGTTAAACTAGATAAAATGGCAAATCTTATTTTAGGATATTCTCCTGGCGTGGTTCTTTCATGTAACGTCATAGGTGAACACATTTATGAATTTTCCACGTTTAATTGGCTCAGCAACAAACAAAAAATTGTGTGCTTTCAGAACTTTTCTTTTTTTTGTCTAAACAACGTTAGCGTTTCAGCTACAATATGATCGTGCCATTTTTTTACCGTTGCCATAGTTATGCTAAAAATAATGTTCGACTATGAAATCAATTTTTCAGGAAATTACTTCCAAATTTGGGAAAAAGTCATTTTCTGGTGGTTTTCAGACCCAATTCCAGACAAATAAATATACGTTAGCGTAACTATGTTATATAAAATAAATGTTGTTTTTTTCAAGAAGAATATGTTAGTGAAACCTGATTCACACAATCACCAATTGACAAGCGCAATTTTTTCAAAAATAGTCGCCGATGGTCACTTTTAAAATCTGGGACATTTCGTGTGGAATGACCCAGTACTAAAACTTCCTTAATTACTGATTAAATAACGTAGTCTGTTGAAATGCCGCCACCTGCCACAGGTCGTATTCTATCTTTCTTTTTTCTTTTCAATCTGTGAGGCAACCACACTAGTAGCCTCGCTTTTCACTAGTTGTCCCTGTTCGATGGGGGCGAAATGCGAAAACACCCGTGTGCGTAGATTTAGGTGCACAATAAAGAACCCCAGGTGGCCCAAATTTCCGGAGTACCCCACTACGGCGTGCCTCATAATCAGAAAGTCGTTTTGACACGTAAAACCCCATAATTTAATTTTGCATTGTAGTATATTGACACGTGTACTTATATTCATCGGGCGACCACGTTTCGCCGCCTAACAAATGTTATCGCACAGCGCTGGACGCGCCTGCATGTATCCGAAGTTTCTGGAAAGTTATCGATGCTTCTATCCGCTGTCTGTTGTCGCCGAACTTTATGTTATCTGATTCCATCGCCTGACGCGAATGGTGTAGAACTTTGTGGAAGGCACGCGGGTCCCAACGATTAGTCTGGAACATTCGACGACTGCTGTATAAAAGCCGACGCGCTTGACCCCCAACGAAGTTAAGAAGCGACAGTGGGAAAAGATGGAACAAGCAACGACGACTGGTGGGGGACATCATAGTCGACAACGCGAACCCAAAGGGGGAAAACACTTCAAGTTCCGCGGGGAATCTTTCCCAAAACTGGAAGCAAATCAGAGCAGACCATCGCCGCCGCCCAAAGGACGCTCCGGTTCCCGTGCCAGGAGCCAGTCCAGGGGTCGCTCGAGCTCAAGGGACCTAGTGTCCCTGTATATGAGCATATACAGGAACACTAAAGGGACCCTGCCAACCCATGGAGACGAGGTAGGAGCAAGGAGCGTAAGGGTGTGAATTTTGCGGGCAAGGTCTCCCAGGAAAGTAATCAAAGGGATAAACGGGACGAAGAAATTGAGAAATTAAAGAAAATGGTCGAAAAATTAACGGGGATAGTCGATTCGCAACGGTCCGAAATCCAAAACTTAAAGAAATCACAGAGGCAGGCAACCCCTCCTCCGCAACAACCCATTAGACAGATGACCGCCCCCCCCCCCCCCCATCGGCACGTCAACAGCCGCAAGGAGAGGATAAGATGGTCACAGAGGCGTCCCTCCCGCCACCAACGAAACGCAAAATTCAAGACGCCGACCCTATTCAGGCTATAGAGAAAAGGGTCGAAAATTTGGAAAGGTTAGAGGCCAAGATGAATGAATTTATGAACCATATCAACATTCAAATTCAAGCTGTCCTCGGGGCAGTTCAGAAACAGGCCGAGGAATGCCAAAGGCTAAGGAATGAGATGGTCGCCATGAACGGTGTTGCGCCTCAGGGCGATCCCTCCGTTAGCAACCAGTTTGTTGCGTTTGTAGGCGATCCCACTGCTAGTGACCTGTCTCTTGCGTACTCCAGGGTAGCGTACCGTACTGCTGCCGAGAAGTAGCGGCTCCTGCCTTTCGAAGCCCGACCGACATTACTTATTGGGTAGCGTAGCGTTGTCGGCGAGCTGCAGGCATACGGTAGACCATGGCGACCGAGCAAGGGCGAGACGACGATTTGCTAGTGCGAAACTTGCACCGTTTATTCAAAGGTAGTTGAAAGAAAATAAGAGGATAAAGTATCAAGTATGAAGTATCTCACAAGTACATTTCGGAGCCCCTTAAATAGGCTCTCTACAATCGTGTGGGCGGGATCTTGCTTCCGTCGATGACACGTGACAGGCACCGAGAGAAGGCCCCTCCTCCTGCAATACCAAGCACGGGAAGGAGAAGTCGATCCTCTTTTCGACGAATCCGGCGAGTAGGTCGTGTGAAGGACCTCTCCGGCGCCGTGGGGTCCGGCCAAGAGAAGGTGAGGGGGATGAGGTAAGCACACACGATGCCACGACCATGAGAGGAGCGGAAGAGGTCGCCCGTGGGCTCCGGCTCAGGGGGTAGGGTGAATGACCTCTCCGGCGCTTGTGGGCTCCGGCTCAGGGGGTAGAGTGAATGACCTCTCCGGCGCCGTGGGGTCCGGCCAAGAGAAGGTGAGGGGGACGAAGTAGTACCCATGGTGCCACACCAAGAGAAGGTGAGGGGGACGAGGTATGGCCCTTGGCATCCGGCCATACCTAACAACGGGTGGCAACAGAATATGGAGCAGATCGTCACGCAACTGCAAAATGGCCAGGCGCGCAAATGAAAATCAAATCTGGCAGTGGAACTGTCGCGGCTTCCGGCGCAAGCGGTCGATTCTGCAACAGTACCTTCCGCTATTAGATGAGACTCCTTTGGCGATTGCCCTCCAGGAAACTGGAGGACCCGCAAAACTGTCAGGCTATCAGGCATTTCATAGTGGCAGGGGGGAGAAATCCTCGGTTACAACGCTCGTGAAAAGAAATATCGCGGCCATTGAACACGATCTGGAGTCGAGAGAGATCGAGAACGTGTTTGTCGAAATTCTGACCGGAAAACAGAAGGACCCTAGTTTATTCCTTCTAAATTTATACAGCTCACCCATGCAAAGGAAGGTGAGGTTCAGGGCTCTGCTTCGCAAGGCCCTCAAAATTTCAAGCAACCAGCCACTGTTGATAGTGGGGGACTTTAATGCACATCACCAGGAATGGGGGTACCCGCACCAAAGCCCGAAAGGCAGACAGCTGTGGGAAGATACGCATGACATAGGGCTCACTCTGCACACGGACCCTGAGAGTCCAACGAGGGTGGGCAATAGCGTTAGTAAGGATACATCTCCAGATCTGACATTCTCGAAAAACATTAAAGATGTAGAATGACATAATTCGGATCTAAATTTTGGCAGCGACCACTACATAATTGTTTCCATACTGAAAGAGGGCCTTCAAACGCGCAGGGCTCGCGCGCCGGCCGTCGTTGAATGGGATAAGTTTAGAGATATCAGGAGAGCGCAGGAACTGGGGCCCATCAGAAACATCGAGGAATGGACGACGGCGCTCAAATTGGACGTTAGAAAGACGACAAAAACGCTCGAAGGGGATAACGCCCCGGAGATAGCGGACAGCCGTCTTCTGCATATGTGGGAAGCTAAGCAAAGCATAGAGCGTCGTCTCAAAAATCAGAAATGGAACCGCAACCTCAGAAGAAGGATTGCTAGGCATAATAAGGAAATCGAAGATTATACTTTTACATTATGCGAACAAAATTGGGCCAGCAAGTGTGACGAAATGGAGGGGAGCATGAAACTCTCCAAGACGTGGAACATCCTTCGGAACTTGTTGGACCCCGCAAGCTCGAAAACTCAATCCGGTATAAGATTGGCAAAAGCTAGGCACGCGTTCGTAGGAAACGATGATTATTTCATGAAGAAATTAATTGAGACGTTCGTGGGGGAAACATCGCGAACTCCACTTCCCGACTATGGTGGGGCGCCTAACGAGGCGTTGGACGTCCCCATCGCAGAAGCGGAAGTGAGGGCAGAGATTGTAACACTCAGAACGAAGTCGGCTCCGGGCCTGACGGGGTAACGAAAAAGTGCTCAGGAACTTATACGATGATTCCATTAGTTATCTAACGAAGTACATGCAGGAATGTTGGGATAAAGGCGAGCTCCCACAACAGTGGAAGACGGCAAGCATTATTTTAATACCGAAACCCGGGAAGCCTCCGCAATTGGAAAACTTACGGCCAATTTCCTTAACTTCATGCGTGGGGAAATTGATGGAGCACGTCGTCCAGACCAGACTGATGGGCTTCATGGAGCAGGGCGATCTGTGGCCACATGAGATGGTCGGGTTCCGACCTCACTTGTGTACGCAGGACGTCATGCTCCAAATCAAACATGATATAATAGACTCAAGGTCAAAAGATGCAAAAGCAATTCTGGGAATGGACCTCACGAAGGCTTTTGACAACGTAAAGCATGAGGCAGTCCTGGAAGGGCTGAACAAGATTAATGTAGGTACCAGGACATATCGATACATCAGGGACTTCCTGACGGGAAGAACTGCCTGCATGAGGTTCCAAACGCTGGAATCCGCCACAATTGAGCTAGGGAGTAAGGGTACGCCCCAGGGATCAGTGCTGTCTCCCCTACTCTTCAACGTGGCTATGAGAGAACTCCCCGAGCAATTGGCAAAGCTCGAGGGATTAAAATTTACTATATATGCGGATGATATCACCCTCTGGGTCAACCGGGGAAGTGATTCAGCCGTCGAAAGCCTGCTCCAGGCCGCCACCGACATCATAGTCGATTACGCGGCCGAGAGAGGCCTAGCATGCTCGCCGCAGAAATCAGAATTGCTTATATACAATCCGAAACATTTAAGGTGCAAGGCACCGTCGGAGATCAAAATTAAAGTGGCGGGTAAGGAGGTACCAATAGTCGAGCAAATTAGAATCTTGGATCTGATTCTCCAGTCATACGGCCACAATGGCGAGACCGTCAAGAGGCTGCATCATCATCATCATCATCATCATCATCATCATCATCATCATCATCAGCCTGGTTATGCCCACTGCAGGGCAAAGGCCTCTCCCATACTTCTCCAACCACCCCGGTCATGTACTAATTGTGGCCATGTTGTCCCTGCAAACTTCTTAATCTCATCCGCCCACCTAACTTTCTGCCGCCCTCTGCTACGCTTTCCTTCCCTTGGAATCCATTCCGTAACTCTTAATGACCATCGGTTATCTTCCCTCCTCATTACGTGTCCTGCCCATGCCCATTTCTTTTTCTTGATTTCAACTAAGATGTCATTAACTCGCGTTTGTTCCCTCACCCAATCTGCTCTTTTCTTATCCCTTAATGTTACACCTATCATTCTTCTTTACATAGCTCGCTGCGTCGTCCTCAATTTAAGTAGAACCCTTTTCGTAAGCCTCCAGGTTTCTGCCCCGTACGTGAGTACTGGTAAGACACAGCTGTTATAATCTTTTCTCTTGAGGGATAATGGCAACCTGCTGTTCATGATCTGAGAATGCCTGCCAAACGCACCCCAGCCCATTCTTATTCTTCTGATTATTTCAGTCTCATGATCCGGATCCGTGGTCACTACCTGCCCTAAGTAGATGTATTCCCTTACCACTTCCAGTGCCTCGCTACCTATCGTAAACTGCTGTTCTCTTCCGAGACTGTTAAACATTACTTTAGTTTTCTGTAGATTAATTTTCAGACCCACCCTTCTGCTTTGCCTCTCCAGGTCAGTGAGCATGCATTGCAATTGGTCTCCTGAGTTACTAAGCAAGGCAATATCATCAGCGAATCGCAAGTTACTAAGGTATTCTCCATTAACTCTCATCCCCAATTCTTCCCAATCCAGGTCTCTGAATACCTCCTGTAAACACGCTGTGAATAGCATCGGAGAGATCGTATCTCCCTGCCTGACGCCTTTCTTTATTGGAATTTTGTTGCTTTCTTTATGGAGGACTACGGTGGCTGTGGAGCCGCTATAGATATCTTTCAGTATGTTTACATACGGCTCGTCTACCCCCTGATTCCGCAATGCCTCCATGACTGCTGAAGTTTCGACTGAATCAAACGCTTTCTCGTAATCAACGAAAGCTATATATAAAGGTTGGTTATATTCCACACATTTTTCTATCACCTGATTGATAGTGTGAATATGGTCTATTGTTGAGTAGCCTTTACGGAATCCTGCCTGGTCCTTTGGCTGACGGAAGTCTAAGGTGTTCCTAATTCTATTTGCAATTACGTTAGTAAATACTTTGTAGGCAACGGACAGTAAACTGATCGGTCTATAATTTTTCAAGTCTTTCGCGTCCTTCTTATGGATTAGGATTATGTTAGCGTTTTTCCCAGATTCTGGTACACTCGAAGTCATAAGGCATTGCGTACACAGGCTGGCCAGTTTCTCTAGAACAATCTGCCCACCATCCTTCAACAAATCTGCTGTTACCTGATCCTCCCCAGCTGCCTTCCCCCTTTGCATAGCTCCCAAGGCTTTCTTTACTTCTTCCGGTGTAACCTGTGGGATTTCGTTAACCTGTGTAGCACTGTATATGCTTCTTTTGGCCTCCTAGCTGCACTGAGCCCTATTATATCCCATTTACTGCCCTCTAGTTCCTCCAATAGCAGTGCTAGACTCGCCTCACTAGATAACGTTCTAGCGTTAAACGTTGCCAGGTTCATATACCAATGGCGGCCTGTCCGGAGCCAGGCATTCTTAGCACCCTCTGCAGCGTCGCAGGTCTGACCGCCGCCGTGGTCAGATAGCGGCAGTTTTACGGTGGCAACGGCCGTCAGCGGCCGGGGTATTCCCGTGACCGCTGTCACTCTGCGCGGGCGCAACATATAAGTTGCCGAGGAAATTGCGATCGCATTACCTTGCGCTGGAACGGACGCGAAATTTATGATCAGTGACAGCAAAACTGCCATACAAAATTTTAGCAAGGGAAGGATCTCGCCCTTAGCGGCCAGAATCCTAGGCCAGATAATGTGAGATAGAAAAATTCAAATTATTTGGACTCCGGCGCACGAAGGCGTCCCTGGCAACGAGGCGGCTCACGAGCTGGCTCGAGATCTCTACCACCCAGCCGCTACGGGGCCCCTCGATGACCGAGGGAGCGGAGAGCGCATGCTAAAATATGGGGAGATTACGTAGCATTATAGATTGACTCGTAGTCTGGTATCCCCGCCAGACCCAAAATTAAACAACAGACAAGCAGTCGCGTGGAGACGACTACAAACTTATACGTATCCGCACCCGGTTATGGCGAACCACATGTTCCCCGAGGCCAGGAGCGATAGATGTAATCTTTGTGGGGCGAGAGGGACCCTCGACCACATAATATGGGAATGTCCGTACTCTCCCGGGGGAACGCACAAATAAGTAGTAGAGACACCTGGGAGACCCTGCTGCGCAGCTCGGACTCTGAGCTCCAGCTCCGGATCGTCCAACTGGCTGAAGAGGCTGCTGGGACCCAAGACCTCCCAGCCTGCATCTGCGGCGGCGGCACTCGCCCCCTGACCTGGGTGTCGGGGGGTGGGTAGATCACCTTATCCGTTGGACAATAAAGTTTATTCTATCTATCTGACCCGCTGATCAGATTTTCGACGATCGCCGACTGTGTTCGCCGCTCTCGTTTTGCTTAAAGTGCAGCCTGTTTTGTGGGCACAGGTTCGCCCAATAAAAGCTAGTTTTGTCTTTCACAGTATTGCTCCTGTGTTCTTCAACGTGCCTGCCTGATGCACACATGTACACGTTCAACGCGAACAAAGATAATTGAGCTCAATTATCTTTGTCGTGTACATGTCTATGAATATGTAAGTCAAGAAACTGCCTACGGGTGGTTCCTAGTTTATATTTTTTGTTCATTATTTCAAAAATTTTACACGTGCTGTGTGACGGTTCGAGGGTGTATATACAGCGACGAGAACGAGAAATAAATCTGTTGCTGAAAGTTAGCGCTGTGTGTGTCAGATGTCCCTTCTGTTGTCCTTGTCAAGCTTGCGCTATAACAAAATAAGATATGCCGTACCAATAAGCCCCTATTGCTATCCTCATTGCTGAGGTACTGTACGTACCTTACAAACTTAACAAGGGAAAACTGGTGTCTAAGCGCTGGAGGCCCGGCACCTCTGACCGCCGTTATAATTGCATCTTCGCCACTGTACACGAGTCTACATGGTATATAATTTGATTCGAGATCGCCAAACTTGATTACCGGCCACGAACAGCCTCCGCCAAAAGCTTCGCCGCCGTATACCGCGAGTTACGAGTGCGGTGGGCGTGTCTCCTGGCAGATACGCCGTAATCTTCCTGGCATTCGAGAGCCGAAGTGCGCGATAACTATCACTCTCAATAATCCCCGGAAGTGTGCAGCGCCGAAAGTTCTACAAGCGCCCGTGTACGCGCGCGGTGGCTTCGAAACATTTGTCAAGCACTGCACATGCGGCCCTGGAAATTTGAAGATCCGCATTGCAGTGCGCAGGCCACTGGCCAGGCGCTCGCATTATTTCACCATAGTTTGTATCCTATTTCCTCTATCTAATGTATTAATTATGTTCTGGGATTCGACGTGCCCAAAACGATGATTATGAGGCACGTCGTAGTTAGGGACTTAGGAAGTAATTTTTGACCACCTGTGGTTCATTAACCTGCACCCAATTCACGGTACATGGGCGTTTTTGCATTTCTCACCCATCGAAATGTGGCCGGGACTCGATCCCGCATCTTCGGCCTTATAGTAGGGCAACGTCATAGCCACTAGGGCGAGTTCCAAGCTGCGGACATCGAATATAGCGCCTGCAACGCTCAGTATGGTCTGGCGAGCCGCTGTGCTCTTCATTTCCTTGTAGCGCTTCCAACCCAGTGACGGCAAGGTGTTGATTTGAATAACGGCATGAAGAGTTTAATTAGCCAAGCTTTGTATGACCGCCATAAGCAACTTTCAACGATCACAGACTACTGACAACCGCCATTATCGCTCCCCTCTCCCTCCCCCTTCACGTTGTTGCTTCCTTACGGCGTACTGTCCAGTGCACTACACTCTTAAGCAAAATTAGGCCCTTTGAGTCTTACCTTGCCACACAACGATAATCGTCATCTGTCTTGCCGCATTTCCTTCCTTTAAGCGGCGAGCCTGGTACTTCCAAGTCACGAACGGCGTGCGCGTTATCAGCATGACAGGGCATTCTCGACAGGAAAATAGCGAGCGCAGCGTTTTCAAGAAAGGAAACGCAAACAAGACAGATTACGATTATCGTTGTGTGGCAAATGTACACCCCAAAGGGTGTACATTTGTTAAAGAGTGTAGATCACATCGCGGCGTGGGCTTCTTTCTTTTTTTTACTTCTTCATAGAGGGAGCGTCGAAAGGATTCGAGAAACGGTCAGGGAGTGGACGGAATCGTAGCCCACACTCTAAAAACAGTTGCACCCTTTGGGGTGTATATTTGCCACGGAACAATAATCATCTCTCTTGGCCGCATTTCCTTCCTAACGCTGCGAGCCCGGTACTTCCCAGTAACGAACGGCATGCGCCTTATCAGTATGACATAACATTCCCGACAGGAAAGTAACGAGCGCAGCGTTTGCAAGAAAGTAAACGCAAGCAAGACAGATGACGATCATTGTTCCGTGGCAAATGTACACCCCAAAATGTGCAACCGTTTTTAGAGTGCAGTGCCCCGGGGTTCCCATGCAGTGTCACCAGGGCGCGAGCTCAGCGCCTTCCGCTTCACAGGCGGCCGCTGTTATAAGAACGATGCACTCAGTGGCGCTTTTGATGCGTGCACCACGTGCCAGCCAACCCGCAGGTCGTCCGCATTTATTTCTTGCCCTTCTTGCCGCGTTTCTTCTTGCCGGCTGTGGAGCTGCTCGGGGTGGCCCCTGTGGTGGTCGCGAACGGCTTGCCTTCGCTGGTGGCCCGCGATCGAAGCTCCTGCTCGATGTTCTTTCGGATCGTTTTCTCGAGAGCCTGCGAACGTAAATGGGCAGTTTCGCCTGAGCAACGAACCATCGCAAGCGACATCAAGGTTCACCGTCGCGCTGAAGTTCCTCACACGGTGTTCTAACGAACATGTTGGCACCGTTGGCGCGACACAGCAAGCGAGTGCTGCGCGACAGAGACAGCGCCCAAGCTACCAGGCGTCTCACGACAGCGCAGCGCTTTCGTGACGAGGAGCGCCGCCACCGGCGTTGCAGGAGTCGCACCTCAACGGTGCGCGAGACGAGAGTTAAAGGAAAACCGTTAGTAGCTTGAAGTGTACTGTGCGTTCCGCTCGGACGATTGCACACAAAACAGACAAGGATGGGCGCTATGCTATCAACGATGCTATAGCTATAAGAGGCCACCCACCGATAGACGTACTATTTGGTGCTGCACTAAATAATATCGGTGGGCGGCCTGTGATAACTATAGCAGTGTTGAAAGTGGCACCCGTCCTTGTCTGTTCCAGTCCACCGCTTTACAGTCAAAATGCATGACCGACTAGCTACGCAGTCAGTCCTCCATTTTATCCCGAGGAGGATACATGCGCCTCCATTGAGCTACACCACCAGGTAGAAGGAATTCTCAGTCAGAACCTTTTGCGCTCGTAACAACGCATTCGAGTACTCATTTTTTTTTCCACAACAGTCGAGTAGAATCAGCTTAATAACACCACTGTGACAGTGCAGTCATTAGCAATTTTTTTCTCTACATACATAGTTTAATACAGATATTAATTGTGTAGTGCATCACTTTATTCTGACTATTTCTTGCTCTACTTATGCTGTTCAAACGATTATCTTTGTCTTTTTCTTTCCTAAGGTTACGTACTTATATTTCAGTGTTATTATCTGACTTAATTACGTCTATCTTTCTGGTCAGCACAAGCCCAATTCGTACATGCAGATAATGTACTTGCCATTGTTCACAATTTCTTGTTCTGCATCACCCTGCTAAACTTATCCTTTGTGACTGCAGTACTAATAAATAAATAAATAAACAAATAAATAAATAAGATGTGTCGCAACATTTGAAGACGACATACCGAAGAGCTTGTTAGTGAGCGACCTGCAGGTGCGTCAAATCTGCAGCTTTAGGACAATGTAATGATCCGATAACGTTTAAGAAAATCGGGATTGTTCTTCCTTTTTTATATTCCGGCCACTGACTCACCGACGCGGGAAGTAACTTTACATCTATAGCAGCAATTACATCGTTAAAAAATACAAAATTCCGAACAAGTAAGCATCATGATCGCTTAGCGACTTTTCGTTATAACTAGAGCTTTAGAATAGGGGCCCCCAATAATTTGGGGCCCCAAAGAGCTTTGAGTGTTAGCGTTGGGGCACGCAGGAGTGAAGAGTTTTAGGGCCTTGCATTTGCGGATAGCGTCTTGCGCTGACATCGCCTCTAAGGCGTCAAAGAAAAGCTTTTAGAAATAATTAAATAAAATATACCATTTTGTGATAGGAATAGCAATTTTGACTTGCGTGTATTCGCGTTTAATTACAATTTAGAGGTTATTCTGTAAGCAGCAAACAATTAGTTGCGCTTAGTTTTGAGCAAACCAACTTTACGCGCCTTCACCAGTCAAGCTTAGCCGTGTTAGGCCTACGAGCCATAAAATCCACAATCGAATTCGGCATCACCGGCGTCTAAAAAATCGATCTTCATAATACACGCTAGATGAGAGAAAGCGATAACCGCAGTCACTTCTCCTAGCTTGCGAACTTGACGCGTTACCACGAATCGAACCCAGCTTGGTGCTAGGTTAGAGCCGTCGAGTTTCCTTCCTCCATGGAGCCGTCGCTTCGACGAGTGCCGCCATGTTTGCTGACGCAAAGCTTTTGAGGCTGCTATTTGGGCTGCCGCTAAATCGGTGAAATAGCGTTACCAACGCAAAACCCAAACGCAATGCGCGTCTCGCGCTTGCGCAGTGGCTTCGACGCTATTTCTTTGGGGTCCCTATTCTAATATTCTCTAATTGTTTGATTCGGAGCCGCCAGCTGACGCTGCCCCCCCCCCCCCAAAACAAAACAAATAAAATAAATCATAAAAGAATAAATAAAGAGAAAATTTTGCAAGTACTATAAATGGAAGTTCTGTTTCTAATGTAAGAAGAACGCGCTTTACCAATTGTATGTTTTAGTTAAGGGTTACAGAATCGCCGCGCCAGTGAGAACGAAAGAATATTATGCATGGTCGAGAGCAACACGAAAGTACGCCATTTGTGCTAGCTGCAATGCACAAATACGGCATTTGTTTATTTATTTCGAAGGAATGTTAACAATCTAGCTTTGGCACTAATAAAATACGTGCTGCGGTGGTGCTTGGCGTAACCGAACGCGCCGTGCGCCCGCGCCAGTTTTACAAACTGTTTTCTTGCTTGCCTAATAATTGTGTAACCGTCGGTGTGTGCCCACGATTTTGTGAGAACTGCGACTGATCTTCTTTAGGAACGAGAAAGTTAAACGAACAAATAAAAGCGCTGATGTATAATACTCAGCTAATGAAACGCCATACTCGAACGGCATGACGGCCTGGGCGATGAGTGATCGCTAGGGGAGCAAATTCTGTCACAATGCGCCAAAAATGCTATACGCTTTCGACCATCCAAAGGAGCAATAAGTGCCGGCAGCCATGCGCCCCGAATATCGCGTTTCAGTCAGTGAGCGCTGTATTTCTTGCATACGTCTGTCCCTATTTTTCCTGTTAACAGAGGTTCGCTGTATACGTTACGCGCGCTGCCATGGCCCATAGATACTAGCAGACGACACGATCGTAACTCGATTGCAGCGCTACCGCTACCAGGCAACAGATGGTGACCACTACAACGGCGCCGTGGCGAGGACGCGCCAAAAAACACACGCGCGCCTTCAACCAGCCACTTCGCGCCAATAGAGAAAAGACAGGTTCATTTTGAAATGCTTACCACTTTAACCTGTTGCTTTGCCGTGATTGCTTTGGCTTTTTTGGGCCCAGTGCGAGCTGCAATAATGATGTAAAACGATTTTTGTCAACGCTATTGTTGTCAAGAGAGCTGGGGCTTCGAGCATGCATGCACAAAATGTGGACAGCTTCTTACATTTCGACACGCCCCGCAGATTGGACTGGGCCGCTGGTCGTCTTGCATTTTTGGGAACTGACGCTTTCACCTTCAGCTTTCCTTGCGCCATTTTTGTCTTTGCAAATGAGCTGCGTAGCGGCAGAGAAGAGACGGTCTTTGTTTTATCTGTTTTGCAACGTTTTCCCGCTATGAGGCGTCGTTAAATGACGCTTTTTTTGATGTCAATCGCGGTTATACTGAAGGTTCTAAATTTCTGGTTCCTGGTCACCTGTGTTTAGGCAGCTCTATTTAATTTTTAGTTACCTCAACTAATATGCGCCAATGTTTCTCGCTCTAAAACTATTACACACAGACGCCTGTGACAACTGCGTGAAAATGCCCAAACTTTAAGATGGCTAAACCTAGGCTTTATTTGGCTAAACCTCGCGAGGTGCATGTGTTAGGCCGTTAACATTGTGCATGTTTCCCTGCGTTCGTCTGTGTTCGCAGCTTTTCCTTCGGTTGAGACCTCATTTCTGTAGCGTCGTAGTTTCGTTTGAGGAAATAGCGCACCCGGAAGCATACCGCATTATTATTACAGCTATTCCGAGCACTGAAACGACGTGTCGTGCCTTGCAACAGGCATGAGCAGCGGCGTCTGCATCGCCGAGCGACAGGAGGAACGGCTGGGTGAACGTACGCCGTCGTCAAAAGAGATCAAAGTCCTATCCGAAACTGGATTTGATCAGGTGTCCGACATGGGAGCACCGGACGACGTGCCGGAGCACGAGCGAGCATACCAGAGCGAAGCCGAGACAGTTGAAGACAAGGTTGCAGAGGTCAAGCGCGACGACGACGACGGCGTCGACTGGGTGCTGTTGTCCCGAAAGCGCCGCATGATCGAACGCGCGCTCGCCGACGGCAGCACGGTGGGCCTGAAGATGGCTGCTGTGGAGGAACGGGGCCTGATCTGCGACGACTACCGGCGTCTCGTCTGGCCTCGCATCGGTGGCGTCAACGTGTATGAGACTTCACCCCGACCGTCGCTCGCCGAGATCGAACAGCATGCCTACTACTCGCAAGTGGTTCTCGACGTCAAGCGCTCGCTCAAGCGCTTTCCGCCTAGTATAGCGGAAGCGCAGCGCATAGCACTCCAGGACCGACTCGTGTTTATGATCATGCGCGTTCTGATGAAAAACCCTGAACTGCACTACTACCAAGGCTACCACGACATCTGCGTCACCATCCTGCTGGTTCTGGGCGAGGAAGTGGGTTTCCTCTTGGTCGATCGTCTCTCGTGCACGAATCTGCGCCGTTTTATGGACAAGACAATGGCACGCACAGCAGACATGCTCGAGCACATCTACCCTATTCTTGGTCACGAATGCCCCGAACTTCGGGACTTTCTGGACCGGGCTCAGGTTGGAATTATGTTCTGCCTCAGTTGGGTAATCACATGGTTCGGCCACGTGCTCGCTGACTACGACACCGTGGTGCGACTCTTTGATCTGTTCCTGTCCAGTCACCCCTGGATGCCCATCTACCTCTCAGCCGCAGTCGTTCTGTACGCCCGCGACGAGATTCTAGCACTGGACTGCGACTTAGCGCCTGTTCACAGCTATCTGTCGCGTCTAGTGGAAGGCGACCTACCTTTTGAGAAACTCATCGTCCAGGCCCGACAGCTGCTCGAAGAGCACCCGCCATCGGAGCTGCAAGCAGAGTTGGCTAGCACCAGACAGCGCGACGAACATGTGCGACCCGTCGCAACCGTACGAAACCGCGGAAGGCTGTGGCGCTGTGCGCGCTTTGCAGGTGCGCTGGTCGCTGCCACCGGCACCTGGAAGGGAGCACTGACAATTGCTGCTGTGCTCTTCGCGGTGTGGTATCAAGCCTACCGGAAGAATGCTGTGGCCTGGTTCTGAAGCCAGCGCATGTGTTTGTTCTAGTGTTATTGTTCGCACCACATCGAGAATGTTGTGGTGGGCTTAGTTCGTTGTACATTACCGTCTGAGAAATCCGTGTATATTAGTTCCTGCCCTACTGTGTCAACCATGCTCACCAGTGCTAAATACTGATCCCCTGACTGTTCCCTTCCTGCCGTTACTGAGGCTTCTGTTCAGTAGCTGTTGAAGTGCCTGAAATGTGTTTGAAAGACGTCACAAGTGTGGCTGGCATGTTCCTGGCTTGTGTTCTGCATGTAGGGCCTGCAAAAGAACTATTTCTTAGTGCACAAACCAGCATTTTTTAACTGCGATGCCGCTCAGTAATTTCACTATGCCCAATGTGAATATGTAGTGCTCATTCCAATGTCTGTCTGGCGACGTGTCTGAGAACGACATTGTTTTTTACTTTCAATGATTATTTGTTACTAAATATGCTGAGTAAATCCCTTAGGCAATGTCATTTACATTCTAAGCTAGCTTATAGTTTTACATATTCTAGAGCATCATAGAAAGACAACACTGTTGAATAATGAGTAAATATTTCTTTAATTCTGTACATTTTCACAGCCAAGCTGTGCGGCAAAAGCCACGAAAAGTGTGCTGTTGGTATTGCATCAAAAATAAAGTTTTGTTTCAGACTGCCGAGTTTTAATGACTGCTCCATTCATTTAAAGAAGCCAGAAACAAGCGCAACATGCAGCATAAAACATTCCTGTGCTTTGCTAGCTCATCTCAGTAAGAGCATACTAATTTCATCACTGTGACATCATAAAACCTTTGACAAATTACAAATATTCAATTTAAAAAGCACTAGATTATAAATATATCAAGTGCAAATGGTTATAAAAACTATATCCTCCAATTTTTGGCTTTTATGAGAAGCAAACAAAAAATTATGTCCATGTTTTCAGTTTCTAGACATACCATGGTGATCTCATATACGTATTTAATAATTCTTAGTATTGCAAGTTCATACCAAGGTGTGAAAAGTTCACACATACTGGTCAAGATGACCATTCAAAAAACCAGAAACCTGGCACACAAGGTGCTTTGCAGACAAACTTTGTTAACATAAAGGAGTCCTGACATGCTTCTGTTAAGCTCAACTGCAATAAAAATACATGGTTTAAGATGTAACATATCTTTAGGTACTATCAGGGCTTAAGATGTGCAGGACACAAGGTCTTTGGGAAGGTTAGTGCCGAAGTCCAGATCAATCACTTTTAGTTATACTTTCAGTTTGGTCTGACATAGCATCCAGTGCAACTCCCGACTGTAGCATTGGGCTTATGTCAATCACTCAACAACTGTGCAGCACGAAAATTGTGCAACGCTAGCTCCCCCTCCCCCCCCCCCCTTTTAAAAACTTGTGCATTACTGAAATGGTGAAATTAATTTTCTGATTATTTCTACAGCATAAAGGGTGAAAGGAGACACAATCTCCCCACTTAACCATTCTCCTAAATTGTCTGGTGCTAAGTGGCACATATCAGCATTGGCTGCTGGGAATATAGTTTCCTACAATATATACTACAGGAAAATTTGGTGCTAGTGTCTATAGCAGTTGTAAGCACAGCAGTATAGTCAGCATGGGAATTATGGGTAGTGCATGGGTTTGTCTAAACTTCATATGGCTTCAAATGACTTTGCAAATTTTCAAGTTTACCATTTTCAACAAAATATTTCACTGTAACTGCAACAATTCAA
The DNA here is from genome assembly GCF_023375885.2 of Dermacentor andersoni. Taxonomy (NCBI): domain Eukaryota; kingdom Metazoa; phylum Arthropoda; class Arachnida; order Ixodida; family Ixodidae; genus Dermacentor; species Dermacentor andersoni. The sequence continues at coordinate 18,311,161 of NC_092816.1, forward strand.
ATGGCAATGCAAGAATATGAATGCTCGGAAACTTCTGCTAATAAAGGCAGATAAAGCATAATAAAGCGAAAATTTTATGACTGGGAGGACAGAGTTTAACACAGCAGCCTCAATGCCACAGCTGTCGGGTCTTGAGGCACGCGTGAGTTAGAGTTGCAGGTGCCACATTTCTGAAAGGAAAAAATCGGCATCCACCCGAATTGTAGCAAGAAGCTACAAAGAAAACCCATACGAGCTTCTGAGAAACAAAGTCTTGCCGTTGAAGAAAAATTCATCCTGGCCCAGGAGTCAAACCCGGAACCAATGACTATCCAGGGCAGTCGCTCTACTGTCCAAGCTAACCAGGAGGCTAGCCAATCGCACAGCGAGGGCACATTATTAGAGAACTCGAAGCACTGGGACACTGAATGTGGCAAATCAAATTCATTCCAGACCAGGATGAATTTTCCTTCAAATGCGAGCCTTTTTTTAAGTTTTTTTTTAGAAATCCGTATGGTTTTCTTTTGTAGCTTTGGGCTACAATTCGGGTGGATGCCAATTTTTCCCTTTCATGTACTTATCTCCATCTTGAAGGCTTCCACAGATCTGATTTGCTGTGCCACACTTCTGTGTACAGTGAAGCACGTGGACTTTCATATCTTTTTTTCATACCTCTTTCACAGAAATTTACTCAATGCCACGATTTCCTGCACGCTACAATGCAGCACGATACTGCACTGTGGTGGTGCAGCTCTATGAGCGAGCACTCGCACATTCTTAAAAAGGGAATGATCTTTGTTTAAGGAAATAGGTGATATTGTTACCTACTGGATGGAACCAGCATACACAAGTATGAGAACAACTTGGTTTCAGTTTCATGTCAAGACTCCTTTAGTTGATAGGTTAAGTTTAAATTACACAAGAACATGTTTGAGTAGTGTACAAATTTGGCTGCTGCTGTTGGTAATGGTGAGACATGTAGCCATCAACTAGTATGCTTCGTATGCAGAGAAGAATACGAGAATGCAATACTGTAATGATGCCAGCTTAAATTGTACAACACAGTCCACTTACAGTAACTGGTTTTAATGGTGGGCCTTTCTGCCACACCATACTTTGAAAGTTTTTAATAAGACTGGAAACAATGATGTACCATTATAGGAATCAGATTTTCCGACTTGCTTATTGTTATAAGTAGACTGTGCTGTATGCCTAATTGGTAGCAGCCACTGTAGGCACAATGAGGTTGCTCACCCGAGTGTAAATGTATAACATATATGAGAACACCAAGAGAATCGACCAGCCAAAGTAGATTGAAGCACTCCTCCAAAAGCTCATTTCTGGGCACTTTGTATGTCGTAACATTCAACCATAAATCCCATACCTTTTGATTCACAGTGGACTCTCTCGTTTCTTTCTAACGAGTGCACTGTAATGTTCCCTATCAATGTCTTTCTTTGGGGTCCACGCCATCTGCAATTCAGAATTGCACCAAGTTTAAGACTGGTATCATGGCCTCACCAATATAAAGGACATTTGCTTCTTTTCCTTACTTTCTCTTTTTGTTACCTCCAGTTAAAATGAATCATACACCCTGACTTTACTACCTGTCTCCAGGGCTGTGAGTTATATTAGAAGGTCCACAAGAGCATTGCTTTATCTCAATTAGTGTAGTTTTCTAATCAAAGAGCTTGGTTATGATGCAGCTGATCCAGTCTGTGTGAGGTGTTTAACAACATCGACCCAGTCATGACCCCTGGGAAGCTCTCCAGTGGGAAGTACCCGGCCAGCCAGCTTGCGTTTCTGGTTTTTGCTAAGCTTGGGTTGCTTCAATTCCTTCTTGGGCGAGATCTGTGGCTCCTGAAAAACAAATACAGCAGTGTTGAGGCTTTTTTGCATGAAAGTGACTGCAGCAATCAAACTTCTAAGATGAGTGCTGAAAGGTCCACTAAAGTAGTTCTGCACCTAGGTGCTTGTGCATTTCTGTAGGTTACACTCATGCCAAGAATTCAGTGACATAACAAAATTATAAACAAGTATTGTGATGGTTCCAATAACCTTGATTATTTATACATGGTTCACCTTTAGTCAGGCTGTCTGGTGGACAGGAAAGCTAGGTATGCAGATTGATGTTAGGTGAGATGCACACTTGTTACAGCCATGACACAAACAGTACCCTCGTACAGAGTGAAGCTTTATGAGACGGATCAGTACAAGTGATTTTTATGTTTTAAAGTTTCAAATGCACAGAAAAAGAAAAAAAATACTGCACTGGATTTGTATGAATAACAGTAGGGTTGCTAAAATTCAATTCGCCGCCATTCCACCCTGTGAAAGTGGATGTGCGGTGAAGCTGTTGTTGACGTTAGACAAGCATCACCACCACAAGCGACATACATCATATGCGCACGCACAGCTGCAGAAGTGCAGCATACATGCTCATTCCTCTAGGCCCTTCACCTAGTGTAAGCGCCTTGTTGAACTAATTCAATTTTTCGAAGTAAATTGTGTTAGAGCATTCGGGCAGTATGAGCTACACACAAGCTGCAGACATGTTGGTGTCCGACTGTAATTCGAATATACGAGAAAAGATATTTCTGCTATACGGAAACTCAAAGACAAAGCCCTTTTACAGCTGCCATTTGAAGTCTGAGTGGCCGCGGCCGCTAGATGGCAGTTAGGTTTTTGGGCAGTGCTAGCCATAATGTTGATTATGGCTGCAGCACCCACTGTGACAATGGGCAGAGTGCCCACGCATCAAGGACAGACACACATTGTGTGCACACATAGATCCCGCACACATGCACATGTGCATAAGTGCAGCACACATCATCATTCTCTTAGGTCCTCCGCCAAGCGCAAGCGCATTATTGAACTAATTGAATTTCCCAAAGTAAATTGCATCAGAAAATTCGTAAAGTACGACTTACACACATGCTGCAGACATGATAGCTTTGGATTGTAATTAGAATATACAAGAATAATGGCATCGTGATGTGATGATGTCACCTGATGATGTCATCACATCAAATGTGACACCATGCGATGATGTCTTTGCCAAGTGATGGTGTCGCCTGATGGCATCACGTGATGCCTCTTGGAAAGCAGCACATTGTGCGCTCCCTGCTTTTTTTTTCACTGTTTCAGGGATCAGACATTTTTTGTGAGCACTGCGCATGCAGACATGAAAAATCTTGACCAACTAGAGGCTAACAGCTTTGCTGTGAAATGTCTTCCTTATTACTACATGTAGTGAACACAGCTAGGCGCTCTCACAGCTCATAGCACCAGATGAAATGAGCTTAGTGTCACTGAACTTGTCGTGCCAGCAATGCATGGCAGTAAGTGGATTGGCTGATAGGTGTTTACACTGACAAGTACGTGTGGACAGTTCGACATGTATGGCTTATGGTTGCTGCAACACTTCAGCATCTGATATGGAGTGTCCCACTTTCATTGTGCAGCAAATGTCGCTAGAGAGGGAATATTATTTCCTTGGCCAGTGGTGTATGACACTAAATAAATGTTTGTGCCCCAGTGGTTGTGCGTCTCGTCGTGATCAAGCTCATCATGCTCTGCTTACTTTTACAGAAGAAATAAGCTCAAGTTTCCGTTTGTAGCTTATTTCATTTTGTTTCCGAATGACATTACCTCAGGCATTATATTTTCTAATTTTTAACCTTCTTCTAGTAGCGTGACCTGCAGTGGTTGGCCATACTTTAATTTTTTTTTTCATTGTTCTGCTTTACTCTTTAAGATCTGTCATCTTGTTCTTTGCTACTTTCTTTCTTCCCATCTTCCCTTTCTATGTTTCTGTCTCCTCCTTTCTGAAGACTAGGCAGGCATAGCGCCCCTCCCGGTGGCAGTTGCCAGCTTGTGCCTCGCTTGCCATTTCCTCTCAAGTGTACTATATGTTTTCAAAACACTATAAATAAATAAATAAATAAATAAATAAATATTAGGTGTAGTTTAACATCCAAATCAATGCAGGGACTATGAGGGGCACCGTTTTAGAGGGCTCCAGATTAATTTTGACCACTTGCAGTTTTTTAACATGCACCCAAGGCACAGTACACAAGGGTTTTCGAATTCTGCCATAATCAGAATACGACCACCACGGCTGATAATCAAACCTGTGACCTCATGCTAAGCAGCAGAACGTCACTGCCACTGAGCCACCACAGCAGGCGTGGGAGCAAGTAAAATATGTACTACGCACACTATGTACAGGATAAAAGTGACAAAGATGAAACAACCTTTGGCTGTTCTTCCTCGGCTTCTGGAGCTGCTACCATCTCTGGCTGTTTATCTGTGAGCTCCTCTGCGTGCTCCTTGATCCATTCAAGAAGTGTGTACGTCATAGGTGTCCCCAGTTCCAACTCTGCCTAGAGAGAAGGAGACAGCAGGGGTAAAGAAGGTAAACTCAGGAGCCTATTTTTTCTCAACTTTGCTAAATAAACTTGAAGTTTAGGTGACTAGGTATGGCATACTTGCTAGTGGAAAGCGCAAGTGTGTGTGTGTGTTCCTCAAGTGTGTCCCTCTTCTTTTGTGTTACGTGATTTAGTGAGCTTTCCACTAGCAACTCTCCACTGTGGTTGAGTGCAATGACAGAATGGACAGTGGAAGAGCTGTAACATGAAATAATAAGTGCAAATGCACGAGCCTTTGTTGCGCACCAAACAGTGCAACAGTTTGGTCACAGTCAGAGTGGCTATTCGAAAACACTGCCACCGCGACATACCAGATCCAGTAGCACACATAAGCGAGTGAACAAAAGCATTCTTTCGACTCTAGCAGTATTGGTATCTAACTCTACCAATATTAGAAACGGCTGTACACTAGAGAGCTCCATTAAGATGAACTCTTAATAGAACTGTCCGATAAGTCAAAAAGTTCGAATAGCAGCTTATTCGCAACACTACCGTTACATTAAGTGCAATTGCGGCAACTTTTTGGTGTACTCAAAGTAGAAAAAAAGGACAGTAGAAGATGTAGAAGAAAAAAGAAAACGAGACAGCTGCACTACAATTTCTTTTTTAATGCATCTCAGACTTACCTGTTCTTTCAGTGCTGCTACAACTCCTTCCTTGACCTCACGAATTCTACAAAAGACGTAGGATAACGTAAGCATTACAGCCGATGTGAAACAAATTTTGGATGAGGCATGGCTGAGAGCCAAACACCCTACAAATTAGATCGGCAATATGGAAATCATAGCGCGTCACAAAAATGTTTAAGGTACGTCCAGTTCAAACGCGGGCATCGACATTCATTAGCTCTGAATGGAGCTAACTTACATGTGTTTGTTGTAGAAGGTGTCCATGTTAAAAATTGGAGGCACGTTTGGGTACTTCTCAGGCCAACTTATTTCAATGAGAAATGACTTGTGGGTACCATGATCGCCAATCTGCAGTTTCAGAGGTACGAAAAAGAAAGCAAAATAATTTACAAGAACGACAAAACGGCAATATGTATAAACAGAGGGGTTACTCACTTTGTACTGGAACACCGCATCAGATAGCTTCTTAAAGTTATCGTCACCATCATATATAGAAAGCAGGACCTCTACCTCTTCCTGTAACAGTAAAACGACAAGAGTCTGTCTCCTTGCACCAGTGGTGACGATCTATTTGAGCAACGCAACTTACAGCTTGCAATTCCTCAGCAGACATCGCCGGCCGGCGATAATCCTCTTACGGGGGTCACCAGAGTAAGCAGAATAAAGACAAAAGAAATTAACTAATTTGTCCTGTTTCTTACACGCTGCTTTAACAAAGTTCGGCAATTGTGCAAGCAAAGGAGCACCATTCCGGTTTCATCTAAACTCACGGGCGGTCTCACATTCTGCGTAACATTTTGCTCATGGGCGCGGCCATCTTGTATTTCGTGCCGTCTTGCGGCCGTAAGGGAAAGTGCAAATTAAAAGAAAAATTTGTCAGGCATCATGTTAAGCGTAAACGTTATGGCTATAAGTAATACATTTGATTTATTCACTGCTACAGTAAGTTTAATTATGTGCTTATTACTCTTAAATTTGTTGACTTGCTCTTTACCAGTTTCATAACGCCGCACACTCCACGCTTCCGATGCGCTTTCTCACTCGCCAATGATCGCCAAGTTTGCGCGCGGAAATGAGTACTTCTACTACAAACTTACCATGGTTTGTATATTTTAGTCCATGTTTCGTTGCTAATTGTGTTGTTTTAGGTTGCGTATGACAAGAGCAAATAAAGCTGATAGATTTGCTTTTTTTATTCTGCAGGGTCGAGAAGTACAGGCCTCAAAAACTGGACGACTTAATCGCACACGAAGACATAATTAGCACAAGTGGGTAATTGTATTACAGATTGTACCATATCTCCACTATTAGATGCTTTAGTTAATTGAGCAGCTGTTGCAATTGATTCGGATGTGCTGTGTGTGTTGGTGCGCTGGGAGCAAATAAGCTGATGATCCCCGGCGCCCATTCTCGGCCCTGTATCACGTTGTCCCCCTCTTTATTCCAGTTGGGAGGTTTATTAAAGAAGACAAGCTGCCGCACCTGCTATTCTATGGGCCTCCGGGGACAGGCAAAACATCTACCATACTGGCATGCGCCCAGCAGATCTACAGTCCCAGAGAATTCAGCTCCAAAGTACTTGAGGTGGGCTATGTGATTGATATCGCTGGACTGTTGTTCTGCAGACGGTTGTCGTGTGCTCTCGGGCTAGACGTTGTGTCGTTGAGTACTAAAATTGTCCAAAAAGGAATGGCAGGTGTTTGCGTGGCATTCATAGACGAGTGAAGTACGCAATGCAGGGTAAGTGAATGATAGTTAAGACCAAAATGTTGCTGATGTGATCAAGGGATGGAATGAGATGAAATTATGAACGTAGTAGAGTTTGCAAACTTCAGTACAGTGAATCTTTGCATATTTTAGAAAAGTATGCCCAATCCAATGTTGGGTCTACTTTGTGAACCAACTAGCATCAGCACTTTTTACTAACTGTGTCACCTTTCTTCCCCACTTCAAATTGTTTTAGTTTTTAATGGACAAAAAGTACAAGAAAATTATAGATGAGGAGGAACACTCGAGACAATCAGCATGTCACAACTTTCTTGCTGTGTGTGACACATGATGCTCACACTTTTTGTACATTTTGAGCTGCCAGTAACACATTTAGATCAGAGTGAAGTGCTTGTCATGCATGTCCCTTTGTCGTCTGTGGTTCCATTGCAGTCTTTTTTCCACCAAAGACAAGCATTCACCAAGTAGCTTGGTTTGCACTTCTGTTGGGTCTACTTTGTATATATTACTGCTACAGATACACTCTTTCACACAGTGTTTTCACTTTCAGCACGCCCACACATGATCATTCTCAGCTGACTATATTGCAGGGTAAACCATACATAGTGATGCCATCTATGCATATTGGATGCATAGATAAAATTAGGCCATTTTAAGTAGTGTTTTCTTGGGAAGTTCAGGCATAAAATGAAATGAAATTGTGAAATCCCACTTCAGAAGCAAAAGCTCATGTTTAAGTAAAGTGTTTACTGAATGTGCATCACTGTTGGTTTTGCTGCTGGACAATTTCATCCACTACATACTGCTGCCCTCTTGATGAAGCCATTGTAGTGTAACTAAAAACAAACACAAAACCGGACACCACAGGTGCTACACTCGCTTTCCTCTGCATGTACTTATCCTGAAGACATTCACATTGCCACCTGCCAGAGAAAAAAACACAGTAGTAGTAGTAGTAGTAAGCTATTGTCATAAGAAAGGCAAAGTTTGCAGGCATCTTAACTGTCTCACTTTTCAATGAACACCTGAACTGTCCCACGGAAGAAGCAAGCACAGATTTCAGTTTTCTATATTATGTTTAACAGCTAAATTATCGTGTATTATAGTTATTTCTGTGTTGTCATTTATGTTTCATTTTTCACAGTTTAATTTCGACAGGGCTACTTTGTCACTGCTGATGGCTGAACTTTGTGCAGGTACTGGTCATATATTTACAAATATACAGTGTGCTATCTTAAACAGTATGTTCGAAGCCCCACTGAAATAGCAGAAGTTTTCTTAGCTCAGTCCATATATAATGGCTATTCGTTTTATGTGTTGCTGGTTTTAATTGCATATTTCTGGTTGATTTCATTTTGTCTGGGATTGCATTGGCCACAGAGCTTTTGTAAAATAAGGCATTCTGAGAACTGTTTTGTTTTTCTGCATTCTTTATTTGCATTGACTTGGAAACATCACAGAATTCGTGTGCCACCGTCCGCATGTGACAGAACTTTACATAGGCAACCTGAAATGCATAATCCATACAATGTGATGCTTAGCATCAAGTAATTGGGACCCCAACCACAGAATAACAATTAACCAAAGATCGTCTTCCCTTCATTTTTCATTGTGGTCAGCACACTTCCTTTTACTTGTTGTGATCTTTCCCGAACAGACTGGCTTCTGTCACAACCTCAGTTTCAAAGTGAATGCTTTGAAGATAACTTTGGGTATCCTGTATCAAAAAAATACAATACAAGAATCTGCTCTTTCTTTGCTGCTGTTTTAATCTTGGAAGAATTTAATATGACCAACTTACTTTTAATTTAGCTCAATGCATCAGATGACAGAGGAATCGGTATTGTCCGTGGGGAGATCTTGAGCTTTGCAAGCACAAAAACAATATTCAAGTAAGTTCACTCTTAGTTCAATCTATTTCATTGCGAGCAAAAGGCCACCACTTATGTGTTTTCTTTTGGCTTCCCATGTCTCTAAGGTATGCTTGCTTTTCAGCTCTGGTTTCAAACTGATTGTGCTTGATGAAGCTGACGCTATGACAAATGATGCACAAAATGCATTACGTCGAGGTGAGTATACAACAGTAAGAAGTGTGCGTTTCTTTTTCCAACAAATCATAAAGCAGGAGATTTACTGTTGGTATGTTATGATGAATTAAAAAAAATATGTTTTCTTTAATACATTTGGTTAAATGGACCCTGAAAACGATTTTGACGATCTTGTACGAACATACTAAGTTGTTAGGGTTTAGGCTAGCATCTCCAGTATATCATTAAAGCTTGTTTCTCTCTTTCTTTCTGATCATTAAGTCACAGTGAAGCTACTCAAGCAGACAAACAGAGAGCTAATATAGCAGTGGCCAAGTGTATTCTACTTTACTGCCGGTGTTAATATTTGGTAGGGGCGCAATCGTGAACATGTTGTCTATTTAAATGTTTTACACTTGGTTACAGCAATACTGGCTCTGTGTTTGGCTGGTTAAGCTCTGCACCACCAGGTGGCTACACTGTGCAGGGTGCTCACGTTTACACTAAGTCCTCTTCATCACTGTGGTAGTAGTACGGAGGAACTTTAGTTTGAAAAGGCGCAGTTTGCCTGCATTTATCGGAATACCAGCTCGATGCTGCGACAGAATGCTCGCAATGCACGCTGCTTGGGTAGCTCTCGAGGGAGATTGACGGCCAGGCAGCTTGTGGAGAGGTTGGAGAGGCTTCGCGCACTGGCTCAAAGACAACCACAAGTCGACAACACAATGTCACATCATCACACAGATCCAGTGAAGGCAGTGCTTAGCCCCAACCACTCAGCGAATGAGTTAAGGAGGAAAAGCATGGCTAGGGAGGAGGGTAACTTATGATCGTCTGTAGCTCTCTTAATATGAGACGCTTCACTTAAATTGTGGCGCTAATGTTTTGCTGTAGCTGTACTCTACACATCTACGAAGTGTGTCCAAACCATTTCAAGGACCCTTTAATCATTGCACAAACTTTTGTTGGGAAAGTGCGATTTGTTGACTGCCTTCTGCTTTTTACCTTCTGCTTCTTTAATTTTATGTGATCAGTGATAGAGAAGTTTACGGAAAATGCCCGGTTCTGCCTCATCTGCAACTACCTCTCCAAGATCATACCAGCTTTGCAGTCACGATGCACTCGGTTTCGATTTGGGCCCCTCACAGCTTCCCAAATGTCACCTCGTATCGATCACGTAATCACCCAAGAAAGGTGAGACGTTCATGTGGCTAAATGGTCACGCTAGACATGATTTTGTTAACATCAATACATTTTTTTATGGCAAGGTTTTAAGAAGACAGTGACCGTGTGTGTGCTTGAGCCTATATGTGGGTCTGTGCACAAGTGCGCATGCTGGTGTAACACTGCTGCAAAACCGCTCTGTATAAATCATTATTGCTTTAAATTATGCAATAATGGTATGTTCCTAAGCTGCAGAAAGCAAAAAGTTACATCTATAAATTGATTTATTCCTCTGAGAACATACAAATCTAATTAAATGTGATATACGAATACCTTATACTTGCAAGTGCCCAGAACCACATGCAGTCGAACCTTGCTGGTACGTTCACTGTTCTTGAATTTTCCATGTGCTATGTTGTGTTGACACAGTCAGGATCCAAAGACTCCTACATTCTAGTGCCAGCCTTCTGGCTTTCACATTCTTTTCATGTGGTCCCTTCAAGAATGTGCTACTGGGCTTCCAGGTGTGCTTCATTCCACAAGAGCCTAGTGCAGGAGCCTAAGCTATGAGATGCACCCGAGATGCACCCTGGCACCCGAGATCACACTCAATACTTAGCTTGAGTTGGAGCAGACAACATGAGGCAGAAGGATGTGTACAGAGCTCAGATCTGTTAATAGCAATACAGGAACGCATGTCCAGTAGGACCATCTGTTCCTTCTAATGATAAACAGCAGTGGGGTTACGAATATGTACTATTAAAGTTGGATACCTGTCCTTGGGCTACATTCATATGGTATATGGGTGTAAATATTGTCACATGTTGACTCAATTCTATGGTGCAAGCAATCACCATCAGCCACAAGCTATCGCCATCGAAAGCTGCACGAGTGGGTACCTCAATCTTGGGATGGCATTTATCCCAAGATTGAGGTACCCACTTGTGCAATCTTGGGATAAATGCCATCCCCCGGAAGGACCATGACTCATGTCCTTGGTAAGATGGATGCTGCCCCCACAGACAGACAGGCAGTTATCCCAGCACCCGCTCATACTCTCACTGGTAGTGTCAGTGGTTAGCACCAATGCTTATCAGCAGACGGCGTGGGTGGCACTGTCAGCCATGTTCTCGCATGTTGCTATTTACCAGATCTGCGTTTTGTGCATTCCCCTGATCACACTGTTTATTGGCTGTCACCAGCTATAACTTTCACTGTAGTGCCCAATTACTGTGAAACAATATTAAAGAATAATATGGAAGAGGAAGTGAAAAGGGGTGAAAGAGAGAGGAAACAATATCAAAGAGGATAAAAAGAATGAAAGAGGCCTTAAAGGGACCCTGAAATGATTTTGATGATTTTGTACAAACGTACTGAGTCGTTAGAGTAGACCCTTCTGATTATTAATTGACGCATCTAAGTGCTCTGAGTAAAGGGTGTAATTTATTATAAGGTTTTAAAAATGTACATCGCTGTCGATCGCAGCACACTGCTCTGCGGAATTTTGGGCCCTCCCTACCCATATGACATAAATCACTCAATTGACGTCAGTAGGGCGAACTATACCATTGGCTAGCCAGGGCACATGGTCGATAATTTTTCCACCTTTATGGTGAACATATGATGTTCATAGTAGTTGGAATGTTAGTTACTTTGTTTCTTTAAAAAAAAAGTAAGAGAAAGAGAATGCACAAGAACAATTTCTCACTACACTTAAGCACTTCCGGCACACAGCAAGCGTCGTCTGCTTGTGTTACAATGTGCTCCATCTTGACGAGAGCTCTGCGGTCAGTGTTGCCCTGTCTTCTCATGAGCACCATGAATCGCCTTTGTTGCGTTGTGGGCTGCAAGCGTAGGGACTGGCAATATGTCAAGCTGCGACATGGTGGCCCTCTGCAAGGCAGCAGACGAGCGGACTGGCTGCAGCACATCTAACTGTCGCTATCCGATCGCCGCCAGAATTTGCACGTTTGCGGCCGTCCCTTAACACCGGAGGATTACTGCCACAATAGCATTTCGAGAGTCTGGTATTAGGGTAAACGCAAGCGAGGGTACACGGCCTGGCTGCTTGGCCGTGCCGTTTCACAGGATGAGGAGAAGCGCAAATGCGAATGGTCTGCACGGTGCAGCCACCTGGTGGCACAGAGCTCAACCACACACTGTAGCAGTAACGAAGTGTATTCTTCTTTGCTATTGGTGTAAATTTTTCACAGGAGCGCAATCGTTAACATGCAGTTTTTGTAAATGTTTAAAATGTTTTACACTTGGTTAGAGCAATATTAGCTCATTGTTTGGCTGGTTAAGCTCTGCGCAAGACAGGTGGCTGGACCGTGCCGACCAATCAGGCCGCTTACGTGCGTCTACGCCAAAGTTGCTTCATCAGCTTGAGTTTATGCCTCCACCCATCCGTCGAAAGGCCCAGCCTGCCTGTGGTTACCGGAATACCAGACACGTTCGGCACTGCGACAGAATGCTCGCAACACACTCTGCTTCGATAGCTCTCGCTTGCGGTCGACTGCCAAGCAGCTGCTGGAGAGGTTGGAGAGGCTTCATGCGCTCGCTCCTAGAGAACCGGAAGTAGGCGACACGACGTGCCATCACGACGCAGAGCCAGTGAAGGCGGAGCTTAGCCCCGATCACTCAGCGAACGAGTTGAGGAGAAAATGCATGGCTATGGAGGAGGGTAACTTGTAATCGTCCGTAGCTCTCTTAATATGAGACGCTTCGTACAAATTGCGGTGCGAATGATTAACTTAGCTGTACCCTACACATCTGCAAAATTTGTCCGAACCGTTGCAGGTGCCCTTTTAAGGATGTTAATTGAGTCTGTTTTGGTGAAATCATTAGTGAGGTGCTTGCAGACGTATGCTTTTGCAATATCTTTCTCTCGAAGTGCCAGGAGCCTCAGATTTTGTCTTCCAACCTTACCTTGCAAGGTGTTTTAACGGCACAAGTAGAAGTGAACAGGCTGCATTCCAACGGTACCAGTGTTGGAATGCACTGGTACCGTTGAGATTGAGCCCATGTAAGAGGTGCTGGAGCTGAAAAGATGTCTTGTTTAAATGCCTTGTCCTTTTAATTTAATTTATTGTGGCTTCAAAAGTCTGAAAATCTTAGGTAATGTGGGATCGAGCAACAAGCTATTGTTCATACGCCTGCTATAAGCAGCTTGCAGGGTCAGCATTAGTCTACATGCATGTACAGTGTCATATCACTGATCACTTTGTAGTAAAGCTGATAGGCATCACTTGTTTTTTTGTAAACATAGTTTTCTATAGGTTCTGGCAACTTATCAACGAAAGTGCACGGTCACTCACTATCGGTGAAAGCACCTCTTTAATATTCAGTGTAACTGCACATTTCCTTTATGTTGTGGAGAAAGTAAAGTCAATATGACATGTTAAGTAGATATGCGAAGAAAGATTAGCCTTTATGCCAAATGTCAGCTGTTCTGGGCACTTGAGTACTAGTGAGGCGTTTGCCATAAGAGTCGACAAAGGAGTGCATGGCATTGCTTAATTCAGTGGCATGCACTTGATTTCAACTACATTCTACTCATGCCTTTTGGGACAAACTGGGGGGATACAGCAAATTTGCATGGTTTTCCCCTGAAGCCTCCTTTGTTGTAAATTTATCCAGCCATAAAGAAGTGTGACAGTGATGGAAGAATTGTAACTCTGACGAGGCTTTCTGTTTGTCATTTGTAGAGTCGGAAGAATGCCGAGAGTAGTTGAAGTAGCATTTCTATGGGTAGTTGAAACTGCATTCGATGGGGGGGAAATGCAAAAACACCTGTGTATCGTGAATTGGATGAGTAAAGAACCTGAGGTGGTCAAAATTAATCCCAAGTCCCTTACTATGGCATGCCTTATAATCATATTGTAATTTTGGCACTTAAAACCCCAGAATGTAATTAATTTAATTTTAGGGTAGTTGAACCAACACAATCTGCAATTAGTGATGTGCTACTTGAGCTACAGTGGGGTCTGTCCTATGTATCATACTGCCATGTGCATGGGGGTGTCATAATGATAGGTATTTCTTGTTTTCTATTTGTTTTAAGACCAATTCAATGTAGCTATGATTGGCCTGTTAGCAGAACCAGAAAATATAGAAGGATTACAGCATAGCCTGTACACTGATGATATTACCCTTTGGGTAATAGGTGGAAGGGATGAGCAGAAAGAGGAAACTCTCCAAACAGCCATGTACAAGGTCGAGAAATATGTCATGGATAAAGGACTGAGATGCTCACCGCAAAAATCAGAATTACTTCTGTACCGACCGACACACAGAGGCCATAAGAGTTCTACGGACAAATCAAACATCACGCTTTTTGCAGACGGCAACCAAATACCCATTGTCAACAGTGTTAGAGTCCTCGGACTCTGCGTATCAGCAAACAGTCACAACAGGGAAACAATCAGAATAGTACCAGAAAAGACCGCACAACAAACAATAAGACTAATTTAGAGAATAGCTAACCGACATTATGGGATGAAAGAGAACAACCCGTATGACTAGGCCAGGCTTTTGTCATTAGCCGTAGAGTGTATGTAACCCCCTACTTAAATCTCAAGTAGCAGAAAAGGCAAAAATCAAAGGCATCATTAGGCTGTCATTCAAACAAGCCACAGGATTGCCAATAGACACATAGAATGACAGGCTCCTAGCCTTAGGTGTCCACAACACGCTCGAAGAGCTCATAGAAACCCATACGATAGTGCAATACGAAAGATTCGCACAAAGCCCTACTGGCAGACACATACTTAACTGGCTTGTAATAACATACACACTACATTATGGCACAAAAGTACACATTCCCCATGACATAAGGAGGCAGCTTATTATCCCACCACTACCCCAAAACATGCATCCCGAACGCCACAGGGAAAGGCGGGAGGAAAGGGCAAGGGCTATACAGAGGAGATTCCAATGCTCTCAGGACGTGGTGTATGTCAACGTGGCAAAGTACACAATCAGATTATGTCTATTGTTGCAGTGAACTCAGAGGGTGATCCTAAGGTCAGTGGATCTGTTAAAACCAACGGAGCCGAGGTGGCCGAGGAATTGGCCATTGCTCTCGCAATGGCTTCTACACTGGCCACTATAATGGTCAGCGATTCTAAAACTGAATTATTAATTAACTGAATTCTAATTCTAAATTATGCAAAGGGGCACATTTCGCCAGAAGCACAACGAATCCCGGCAAACTTTCGTGGTCAGTGGGTTGTCTATATCATCTAGGCGCCTGCGCACTCCTCTCCCCCCCCCCCCCCCCCCCCCCCCCCTGGCACCAAGGCAGCCGACACCGTGGCTCAAGGACTCACAAGCTGAGCCACCGGCATGCTGCGGCTGGGGTTGACAGGGGACCAGATGGTTGGCTACAGGGATATAACAAATCGTTACAGATTAGGGAGGGTGCGTTTTCCCTCTGCACACCCATCACTTTATAAGCAACAGGCGGTGGCATGGCGCCACCCTCAAACAAATATATATCGAAGTCCGTTGACTTATAATCACTATCATCCAGAACAATATTTGGCCAAATGTAAATTTTGTCAAGACAGGGCGGACATAAATCACATTATCTGGGCCTGCCCTTGGGTGCCCTGACAGGGCCGGAAAATTAAGGATGGGAAGCAGTGGGAGACCGTGCTGCTGAGCTCGGCCCCCGAAGACTAACTCTTGGCTGTCCAGCAGGCCGAGGATGCCGCCAGGGCCCAAAGGCTTCTGGCCGCCATCTAGGCAGGGTTGGCGCCCCCCCCCCCCCCCCCCCCCCCCACCTCCCGAATCTGCTGGCTACCTAAATATATGTTATTTACCTTTCTCTCGATTTGTTTAGGCTGACCGTCACAGCTGATGGCAAGAAAGCACTCATGGATCTGGCCCAAGGTGACATGAGGAAAGCACTGAACATTCTTCAGGTTGGCTCCTAATTCCCTCATTGAAGTCTTCATTTTCATAAAAAGAAATTCACTTGCATTAATACAAAATGCATTTTATTCAACTATGCAAGTGATTACATTGTAACATGAACTTAATATCATTCACGGTCTAAAGTGTTGCAGCCTCAACTGGAGTCTGTTGCAATGCATGATCAACAAAGTCTTCTTTCTGTTTGCAAAACAAGGCTGTGTTATAAATGCATTTCAGGTCCGTTTCCCCCTCTATTTTGATTTTCTTGCAATTTCGGTGCTTTAGGGCAGTCAGCATTTTTCACTGGGATCAATCAGAATCTAACATGTAGTGCTCAGAATTATTCTTTGCTTGAAGTTGCTTGCGCATTGTATAGTTCAACTGTGCCTGAAGTTGCATGTCACCACATGTGTGCCCTGTTCTTAATAAATAAATCAGGCAGCTCAGCCCCTGTGCATTGAACTATGCTTTATTTTGTCTCTAAAGGTCATCACTTATACGGGGTGGGAAGGGAAGTCTGGAGCCAACTTAAACATAGCATAAATGGTGGAATCTGTGTTTTTGCTACAATGCAGAGCACAAGCATGGCCTTTGACGAGGTGAATGAGACCAATGTCTACCTGTGTGTGGGTCACCCACTCAAGGAAGATATCAGTGACATCGTCAGCACCCTGCTCAATGAGGACTTCGCTTTCTCCTACAACCGTATCTTTTTGTGCTGGCTTGTTTTTTGTTACTCTTGGGCATGCTTGCTGGCTGCTGCATGCTTTGCAGTTGTGAACGCATGTTCACAGAGACTTCTAGAGGTGCATAAATCTTTGCTTTAGCATTTGTCATCCTTTTCAAACGTTTTGTCAATGCCCGGCTGTATGCGAGTACAAGCAGTAATTGCAGTGCCTTGGATGCAGTGCTTTGAGATTGCCCAGCGGGCAATTGCGTAAAGCGACAGGCACGCATGACTAGTATGCAAACATAGTAAGAGTGCATCACATCTGTTGCCACAACAACGTGTCATTTCCTTTCACAAGATACGAAGGGCCAAGTCCATTTTCTTGACGAGAAGGATGGGCTTTTTGCTTAGCCAAACAAAAAAGTGTACGAATGGAATTCTTGGAGAGACATGATATCTTTGGATAAATTATTTTTTTATTATTATTTTAGCCACACGTGTAGTATGCACTGTGCATTATAAATAAAGATGGCTGCTAGGTTCACAGATCACTACTTCTAAAAGTAGGGTGAAGGGCTCATTTATTTTGAGGTGCTATGGTAAATGCAAGCTGGATGCATTGATGAAGTGAGTGTTTACAATAGAATGTCATAAATTCATTATGGGTGATAGCAATATTGTGGCCATGTTCCACTTTGACATTTGTGATGATCCGGTTATTACAGAAGTGATCTATGTGAAAATGGGTGCAGGAGTTGTTTTAGAAGACATAAAGGCCTGCGTAAAGCATGCAAGCGTATTTGCATGGTATGGTACACTGAGTAATTGGGTGGGGCTATTGTGTCATCAGTCAGTTAGATGCTGGCAGATAATTAGGCAAAATTGTTTATTGATTTGCAGGCTTAGTCTCTACTGGAGAAAATGAACACTGAACTTGCTTTGTTTAAATTGTACACCTAAATTACTCACAGCACCCATAAAATTATGCATGGTGTCATAAACTTAACTTCCAGATTGTTTCCCCTTGTGTGCTCAAATAATCTAGAAAAGTTGCCAGGTTGCATGTTTCTTAATTCTTTAATGAAGTGCAATTATTTTTAAAGTTATCAATGAACTAACCTTGGCCATACATTGATAAAATTTATGGTGTTATGGGCAGTTGGCTGTAGTGTCGTCATTCATATTTTGCTTGTTTTGTTTTCTGGTAATATAAGCCTCTGTGTCTCCGGCATATCATGGGACATTTTTTTCAATTGCTATTGCATCCATTTAAACTTACATTTGCATCTGTGAAATTATCTGGTGCACTGTGCACATGTGTTGTACGTAGTGACGTTGTTTATCCTGTGTCCTTAACATCGCTTCCCATTGTGTCCCAGACATCAACAAGCTAAAGGTGGCAAAAGGCTTGGCTCTTCAAGATGTACTAACACAGGTCCATTTGTATGTCCATAGAGGTGAGTTGATACCAGGTCAGCTCCTGCATAAATATGTGCCATATCCGCCATAGCGTCATACTTTTCTTTATTTTATTTTAATGTTATTTGCATAAATATGATACCACAGTGCCTGGAATACACAATGCAAGAAAAGCAGTCTCAAAGCCAGAAGGTTTAGTGCAAGACATCCTGTTATTGTGTACATCAGATAAGTACATCAATGAATTGAATTACAGCAGCTGATACCAAAGAAACTAAAATCATACATTCACAATAAATACAATGACTTGAATAAATACAACATTCCATTGTACTTAACACACCCACATATCTTAACTGTAGTACTTATCTCTGCGCTTGGAATTTCTGAATTTCAATCCCCAAACTGGTCACTTCTGCACTGTTATCTGTTAGCTGTATAACTTCTCTAATCTTACATGGGTCATTTATTCGCTATATTTATATAAATTCTAGTAATACTATATTTGTTACTGAGCGATATTGTTATACCAACCGAAAGTATTGTATTTTACATCATCATTGGTGATTTCTGCAGCAGTTAAGGAAACTTTCTCTCTTTTTTTTCTTTTTCTTTTACTGTGCCATGTAGCATGAAATGTTTGTTTCTTTTTGTAAAACTGTCTAATACAATGTCCACCTGCTTTGGTCTCACAGAGGCTGGCAGTATCGCAAATAAATTATATACTGACAAACTGCACTTAGCATAAATAATACATAAAAAGAAATTGCCATGTATTCACCAAATATGAGCTCACGTTCCTATTAAAAATTTGATAGAACCCTTTTGTGTACTTTCAGGGCAAAGAATTTTCATATCGATATGGACGAAAAAAAAAATTTACAGTAAGCTTGCCTTAATTCGTACCAGGCTTTGGTAGGAAGAGAGAAGTCATCAATTGATTGATTGTGATGTACAGGCAAGGTTGGTTGCAAATGGAGTATTGTATCAGTGGCTAAATTGCATCGCCTTGCAACCTGTGTACTTTGTTTCATACATAGCAGGCCACACTACGAAGGCTAGAGAGATTTCTCCCACTGCTCACATTTGCAACCAAAACATAGTGCATTACATATGAAAGAAAGATGTAGATATGCGTCATGCAATTTGATGCAACTATAAGTGTTATACACTTCTGTTGCTGAATATGACATGATTATTACATAGAATGCGTTGTACACCTTGTAAGATTTGGAAGTCGTGGTCTCGGGAGCCCAGCGTAACTGTAGCCTATGCCACCAGCATGTCTTAAAATGAGTAGCTGGCCTACACTATCGGAGCGTCACACTGACATTGAGCGGGCCCATGCTGTCATCTGAACTTTCACAACTAGAGTTGCTAACTAGTTGATGAGTGCGTGGTCAGGAGGTTGTAGGAATAGAGCAGCGGGTTTATTCACAGGGGTGGGGCAAACTTATTTACAGGAAAGTCATACTGGCAGGCCCACGCAGAGCAGTTCATTTTAGCACTTGGCTACATCGTTCTCATTCTATTACTTGTGTAGCTACTTGTGTAGCTTTCTCAGCCTTGCCTGATATCTGTGAAATGGAGTACTACAGCAACACCAACTTCCGATGTAGCATGGGGTCTTCAGTTGCTAGGGGCTGCGCTAGCACTTGCAATGATTCTTTTCATTAGATGCACGCAAGCTGCTCATGCACACTGTGCACAGCTGTTACAATGCTACCTGCCATGCTCATGAATATTCATCCTCAATATGTAACGTGCATCCATTCCTGCCGATGGCGCTTGGATTTTCACACTCCTCACAAGAGACCAACTGAGGTGCTTCGAACAGTCTGCAGCTGTGATGAAGCTCCTAGTAACAAGAAATCACACATGGACTAGATGGTGTGGTATACAGTACTTGCTTGTGTAAGGTCTGCCCACATGTAAGGCCTACACCACCACTTTGGAGCAAAAAAAGAATTGGGAAGAAAAGTTTCACTAAGCATCACACGCGTACCTTTGTGAATTGGTTAATTTCCATAAGATGCTGCTGGAAGGCAATTGTTACTGTCCTGCCAACGATGGCATCATCCCATCACAATGCAGTGCACTTCGATGGTGTCAGCACTGCTGTGGTGCGCACTGCTGCAGTGCATTGTTTAGCTGCATCGTACTTTCAAGTGCATGAAGAGGGCACCACTGCAAGAAGTGTGCGCATGGATTTTGAATGCGTAGTTTGCAGTTTCGTTCATTGTCAAGAGCTTCAAGATGCTGCGAATCTCTTAACAGAATATGGATAGCACAGAAGTCAACCAGCTTTGGGAGTGTGCCAGTGAGGCAAGCTTGTCAGACAAGGGCAGTGGAAGCGATGAGGATTACTGAATAAAAGTATTTGTAATTGGTCGCTAGTGTTCGCGTTATTCTGTACCCTGGCCTTAGCACACGTCAACGCATCAGTCAGCAGCCATGTGCCCCTTGCTGTACAAAAAAATTTCTTAGTGTGGTGGCCTTACATGAGTAAATACGGTAGTTTTTCAGTACTGTGTAGCCGAAGGACAATAGCACATTGTCGTAGCATTGAACTTTGGCTTTAGGGTGGCATCGTTTTGTCTGTGGTTATGATAGGACATTGGTCATGCAAAACTACAAGGATGGTTTAATCAAAACAGGTTTACAGGTACATTGAGAATTGAAGCGGTCAACAATGGTCGAACGAAGGTCGTCACTGTAGCCAGCAATTCAACAAAGGGACTAGTATTCATCAGGAAGGTTGTCGGCCATGGCGGCAGCATTTCGATGGGGGCAAAATGTGTAAACACCTGTGTAGTAAGGTTAGGTGGATGTTAAAGAACCCCAGGTGGTCCAAATTGCTGTAGTCCCCCACTATGACGTGCCTCATAATCAGATCATGGTTTCAGCTTGTAAAACCCCATAATTTTATTTTTTAATTTGAAGGTTGTCGTATCTGTGAAGGCCACTGTCGAGAATCTAGGCTACTGGTCCCTTGTTTTGACCAATTGAGACATTGCCTGTACAGCAGAGCAGTAACCAAACAAGTAAAATACCACATGTAACTTATACAGTTGCTGTTGCACTGACTTTTTTATTATCATTCTTACGTAATGTGATTATTGAAGTAGTCAGGTTGCATTAGCACCCTCAATTTCACTTACTAGCAATCTTCGTTTGTTCTAATTATTTTGTTGCTTTTTGAAAACAGTTGAACTTCCAGATAAAGTGAAGATGTACCTGATTGACAAAATGGCAGAAATTGAGTAAGTATCTGCAGCTTTAAACCGAGATGCACAAATAATTAATGGAGTAATGTGCTTGCTCTACAAATACATTTCAGTATAACCTTTCAGTGTTGGTCCAAATTCTGTTATGCATTGCATTTTGTTTGCTTTCTTTTCATACATGGACTAGTACAAATGTCTCTAAACATAGTTGCACTAAACTGTTCTAGAATAAATTTTCCATTTGTTATATTTGTGCGATAAAAAAAGTTCATTGTAATGCAGCTCTTTGCACCTTATAATGGTTTTTGTTTACTATGGACTGTCTTGTCTAGCTAATTTTATTTGTCTGCATAATCCTCTCACAGGCATTAAAATGTAACTGCAGAACTAGTATGCTCTGGGCAGTTCATTGTATTACTGAAGAAAGTTCTGTGTGCTCATTGAAACAGTGCAATTGGGTGTCTACCAACCAGGAAAACCGGGAATTCTCAGGGATCTTGAGTAGTCTGGAAAAACTCAGGGAAAACTCAGAGAATTTGTGCCTCTATCAGGGAAAATTAGCTGTAATTTTATCGAAAGGGTCGAAAGTCGCGGTAATGCTGGCTCGAGTAACAGACAGGAATCATAATGATTCATCTTTGATGCCCCGTCGTCGACTGGAGGAGTTGCCAGTGTACAGTCAACGACCGGCTTTACAGATTCCTGATAATTTGGGCGGCTTCACGGCACCATCATGTACCCTATAGAGTCAATGTATCAAAACGTCTGAAATTTCGGATGCAAGAACTGTTCGCAGTCCGATTTGTATATTGTAGGCAACGGACAGTAAGCTGATCGGTCTATAATTTTTCAAGTCTTTGGTGTCCCTTTTCTTATAGATTAGGATTATGTTAGCGTTCTTCCAAGATTCCGGTATGCTCGAGGTCATGGGGCATTGCGTATACAGGGTGGCCAGTTTTTCTTGAACAATCTGCCCACCATACTTCAACAAATCGAACACTTTCACTCGCACGTAAAGCACACAGCGCAGGGGGTGTGATAGGATCTGATCACACTTGGACTTCATATGGAACATGATGCGGCTCCACTTCAGTGGTCGATCCCGTCGTGCGGCACGCAATTGGAAAGGTACATTTGTAAGCAGCCGCTTGTAATTCAATCATTTGACCGTCTAGATCCACGGAAGTTTTCATTTACTGTCTTGGCATTCCTTTGCGGCAGCAGTGAAATTTCGGTGTACAGTGAAACCTCGTTAAACCGTAGTTGGCTGGAGCTCGGAAAAATTATGTACTAAACGGTAGTACTGCTTGACTGAAATAGCCTGAGATCGCCCACTTACCTGTCAAAACCGAAACTCGGAGAGAGTGCGATGAAAGGGGACAAAAACATGCAGTATTTATTCAGTTCGTGTGACAAAAGTGTTATTTTCGTGTAATGCCACGGCAGCCTAGCAGCAACGACAGTGGCCCCAAACTTACTGAAGCTGCGAGCCAGCTTTTCAGCCGGCCCCCTCTTCTCGGCAAACACTCGCATGGCAGATTCCTCGTTGGCGTTGCATGTTTTCCATGCACGCGGGTGGTAGCGCTGCACAAGTCGTGGGGCTCCTTTTTCATTGTGGGTGACTGTTCTCGTCGTGACGATTGCATTCATGAGGCTGACGTAACACGCAGCTTCTGCCACTGCCGGGCCTGAATTGCCCGTGCGGTCGCTTTCCGTGTCGTCCTCATCACTGTCGCTAGGTGACACTTCGGCAACAACAAAGGGAACGATGGCACGAACCTCGTAGGTGGCATCTCTTCGTGGTTGCAGCAGCGCTGCTTAGGAACTGCTTTGCATTCCAAATGCCGCACACCGTGGTCAACAGTAGATCCCTGTCGCGTGCCAGCGCCGACTTCTTCGTGTCAGGTTTGATAGTGCGAACGATGTCTAATTTTTCTTCTATGCTGAGCACCCGGTGTCTTTTTTATCCGAGCTTCGGCATGACACGAGCCCTTGGTCGCACGATGCCACAAGGCTCTCTGGCACGGTGCCGAAATTATGTTGATGTTGATGTGGCTTCACGCGCAAATGCACAGGGCGCTTGGAGGCCGTTGTTCCAACCTCTGACGCATGTTGTTCTGTCAGGCCGTCCGATGGAGACGACGAACCGCCGTGTTTGCGCAACAAAAAGGGGAAACACTACGTGTTAACCGATGCGTATGCAAAACACATTATGTTCAATGGCCGCTGAGTCAGGGATTTGACTTTACTACTTTTAACACAAAACTACTGTTTAACACAGACTACTGGTTTAACAAGGTTTTACTGTATTGAAATCTCATGCAAACACACTTCGTCATATTGAGGTTCTAAATACATGGTGTTCTATGAACAGTAAGTTATGTAAAGTCAAATACTTCGTTATGTCAAGAATTTCATTGTATTGAAGTTCGCTATACCGAGGTTTAACTGTACTGTCAGCCCTGCTGTGGGGCCATTACTGGAAAAATTATAGCTGTATTAGTCAATTACCCTCTAAAATACCAAGAACAGCTCTCTTCCCACAAGTGGATGCTTGGTAAGCGAGAAAACGACGAAAAAACAGGACAAGAGGGAAGGCTGCCTTCAAGTTTCCACAACAGGTCCCTGTGATGTCATGGATTTTGATGACGCTGCTCGAGCCCAGTTAATTGTTCATCGGCAAAGATGGCTGACATTGTATTCTAAAGAAGCCAAACACTGAACTGAGCAATAGGGTTGAGGATTGGGCGAGTTGGTATTGCTTTCTAGAACTGGTACAGCTCAACATACAAAGGAAGAAACAAGCCGAGCCGGCCAGATAAAGGAACAGAGCACTAGAACAGCGCCCTGTTCCTTTATCTGGCTGGCTCGGCTTGTTTCTTTTCTTTGTATGTTGTGTTGTACCAGTTCTAGAACTGAGCAAGTGTCCAGACTATTTACGGATCCACAATTGCCATAATGTGAAGAAAACCCTTTGAAATTTGTAGTACCAAATGTAAC
The DNA here is from genome assembly GCF_023375885.2 of Dermacentor andersoni. Lineage (NCBI taxonomy): Eukaryota > Metazoa > Arthropoda > Arachnida > Ixodida > Ixodidae > Dermacentor > Dermacentor andersoni. The sequence goes on from NC_092816.1 coordinate 18,335,353, forward strand.
TTTCAACTTCTTGTTCTCTTCTAATAACCCACCTTTCACCATGAAATTGATACAGATAGTGGTTTAATGCGTACTCTATCAGACTAAACTAAATTAGTGTTTCTCTTTAGTGTCCCTTCAAGATTTAAAGTTGTCTATTTCTTTATCAACAAGGAGCTTTCATTCTATACATGCCTCTCTTCTTTTTTTTTTCCCTAGATATCGACTTGCAGCTGGCACAAGTGAAAAGATTCAGCTAAGTTCGCTCATCTCAGCATTCCAGGTTGCCAGACAGTTGGCTACATAATTTATAAGCTTGTTTAAGGCCCCAATAAACACACTTCCCATTCCTTTGGAAGAATGCTGCATTTCCAGAAAAGGTAACTGGATCAGTTTTTTGTCATGTTGCTTTCATTTCTAGACCTAATCGAGGTCAGTGTAGAACCATACACAGCTCTAGATGAGTTAATCTTTACTGGTATCACCAGTTCTGACGGGCCTTTGTTAGGAGGAAGCTTTAGATCGGGTGCTCCTATCTTAGTGCATGTAAAAGGAGAATTCGTTTTTCTTGGCAACACAGCACCAAATTTGACAAAGTTTATTGCATATGAAAGAAAAACTTAAACTCTAGTGACTGTTTGTGACTGTTTATTTAGGTTGTCAATTTTCTGTTAAAGATTGGCAAAAAATCGCAAATTTTCGGAAGTGAAATACAAAAACACCTGTGTACTTGGATTTAGGTGCACGTTAAAAAACCCCAGGTGGTCCAAAATTTCCGGAGTCCCCCACTACGGCATGCCTCGTAATCAGAAAGTGGTTTCGGCAAGTAAAACCTCATAACTTAATTTTTTAATTTTCAGAAAATGAAACTATTAAGTTTACAACTCTCTATCTTAGCAATAAAAAGAGGTATTACAATTCTGTGAATTTCATATAATATTACATCTAAAGCGGACAAAATTGATATGATACGCATGAATCTGAAAAAATTTTGTAATATGGAAATACAGCTTTTGCAGAACCCTTGTAAACAATGTAACAAATTCACGTATGATATAAATGGATATACCGAATTTGTACGCTTTGAATAATCTTATGAATGCCATTTACAGAACCGCAGTATCTGTTCTTGATGCAGAGCTGTTAATTTCTAAACTTCATGCTTCTATATTTTTCAAACTTTCAGATTTTTTAAAATATTTTAAACAAAATTCAAGCCCTAGATCGAAATTCCACTTGCAAGAGTCACTAGAATTTATCTTTCTCTCTCAAATGCAACAAATTTCATTAAAATTGGTCCAGGGATTATCTCAGAAAAGCATTTCTCCATTTTACATGTATTTGAATAGGCCGCGTGGGAGTTGGACCTGAGCTCGAGCTTCCTCTTAAACTGGAAAACTGAAGCTGATAACAAGATAAATGGTGCCAGGCATTCCTTAATGGGGACGCAATGGAGAAGCAAATCAAATGTGTTCTAGCCACTGTGATAGCCACCAAGCTGACACGTTAAGCACTGCATTCCTCAAGATTGCCTTTCAAACCGTGCGAGTCAGCGCTTGCAGCACAACTGGACAGGGTAATTTAGGACTCCAATGCTACAGAAAAATCAATGTTGATAAACTCAACTCAGCAACTGCACACTTTTGTTCTTGTAATCTCAGGGTGTAAATGTATTTTGTTAGCTGTATATGCGCATTTCTCCTTTACAGGCCTTTGAACTTTAGTGAGCAGTCTCCTATCACCCACCATGCTGTGCAAGTGTCACGAACAGTCGCTATAGTATAACCGCTCGATGAGTGTGCAGGTTTGTAAAAATGAAGATGGGCGTCACATCTATGTCAGCTACAGAGATATCCATTAGTACAGAGCCTGCAAAAGTGATCCATAATTACTAAGGAAATGTTGCACAAGCTCACAATATTGAAGCACACCCGGGCCACCGAAATGTGTCGGTGTGTTCTTACACAAAGTTCACAAACAAAATGTACGATTCGTGCTGCATAGCACATGCATGCATCGTTACTTACAGTGTGAACAGAACAGGCTGCACATGAAGGAAGGACAACACAAGACTGTTTAACAGGGGTTGAACTTGCCATCTTGTTTCTGGTGGGACTTCATTGTCCATTAAGTTGTTTTTCTTTTCTTTTAGTGTGTGTGTGTGTGTTCGTATGTGCATGCATTTTTTTTCTAATTTCATTTATATGTTACAGTGATCGTGTCATGTCGTCCACCAGTGTTGTACAGTCTGTTTTGTTCAAGCTGTAGGTGAAGATGCAGTTCAGTTGTATCAACTCGTCTGCGCATGCATGCAGCCCAACAGCTGCCGAGGTTCCCCTGCTTCATATGTATACAACTGCTGTGGCCCCAGCTATCTGCGTGCAGAACATCGGCAGACACATCATTCGGTGTGATCTATTTTAATGGAAGCAGATCTTATTGCGATGACAATTATATGGACACCCCAGGTGCATTTTCTGGCGTTGGCGTCGCCGTGATGTTCCGTATAAAGACCAAGGGCAATAACCGTTGCAGCGCGTCGTGTGCTTTATGTGCAAGTGAAAGCACGCGAGGGAAGCCGACGATCATGGCTCAATCTGGCGCGCGCAAAGGAGAAAGCAGAGAGCAAACATGCTGTCTTCCGTCGCGCTAGAAGCCATGGAGGGGATGGGAAAAATGGGGGATGTGTTGTGCTCCGGCAGCAACTGTGCATTTTGCGATCAGGCACAAGGGGAACTTACGAGATCCCGGCTCAATATTGCACGCCATATATGAAAAAAAAGCGGGTAGGCAGCACGAGAGGGAGAGGCGCGGCTTCGACTCCGCCAACAAGTGTGTACTTTGCACGGTCGCGCACATCGTATCCTGAAAGGGATCTGCAGATAGCTCATACCTTTATGCGTGCTGTGTTCTAGCCATTCTTGCGTTGAAGTGATAGACTGCACGAAGGTCACTTTGCTCGCTGCTGCTGCCGCACTTGCTCACACCAGCGCTTTGACAGCGAGTGTGCGCGGTCTTTAAGTTCATGTTTGCTTGTGTGTGCTGACATCATGCTTGTTAATTGAGTTAGTGAGCGAACGTTTCTAAGTTTATGTGGCCAATAAACTACTATCTTACTTCGTATAAGTCTCTACTAATTTGCTATCACAATCAATGCTTCACCTTTTGGGCGAAACTGCAACTTTATAATAATAATAATAATAATAATAATAATAATAATAATAATGTTTATTGAAAAAAAAAATGCAAAACAACCCCAACGGGCCGGTCTAAACTTCAGTTGACTTGTTGGACCGCGCCTGTGAATATGATAGACATGGCAAGAAAAAATATACATAAGTTGATGCACGTCACGTAACAATAATAATAATAATTTATTATTAATAGTATTAATAATTATTATTCTTGTTAGACGCATTCACCTCACAGTTACATATCCAACCCGCAGAAGCATCAGTGCTTGTGGCGAGGCTGGGCAGTTGGCAGGTAGTACTAATGTATCTAAACAAAGGATTCATAATGTACTAAAAATAATCGAAAGAAAAATGAAAACACAAGCACAAAAAACGATTGGTTACTATGATATTGAGTATGCATGCACATACTATGTATACAAAGTAGAGTTTAAAGAAAGACATTGACAGCAAAGATAACTTAACAATGAGATTAGCAACAGCAGGTTCTGATAGGTAGCAAAATACAAAAAAAGGTACATAGCATATAGGCGAGTTCTGAAAGTGCTCCTTCATCTGTATATATGCTGAGAAACTCCTTAAGAAAAAGTAACAAATCTGGGCAACACATACCACCCATGACCTTAAAAATGATTTTATTTGTTTAGAGGAACCTGTGATCTCGCTATCCTTCGTATTATTAAAATTAGCCGGCACATAGAAAGCATGAGTCCTCTTGCCATAGTTTGTGTACACGTGAGGCACAACATATTTTTCTATACAACGTAAGCTGTGAGATTTCTTGTCCAAGTTTTTTAAATCAGTACAAAATTAATTCTTACGCAGGGCGCCAAACAGAACTTGTTGCTCGACAAACATGTCAAACCAGTACATGGTCGACAAGACATCCTCCCCGTGATCACGGGTGCCATAAGAGTAAATAAGCATGTTTTTTAGGATGTGGTTACCTATCCTAAGTCTACTAGAAGAAGCAAAACCGTAAATTGTTATTTCGTACCTTATCATTGATTCGCCAAGCGATTTGTGGAACAGAATTTAGAAACAGTTGCATCGCACAACGATTTTAAGGCATACAAATGAGCTTACACTGCACGTAAACGCCTTGCGAGCATTTCATTGCGGACATTCCATGGCAGCTTGTCGTCGAAGTGTAGACCTACACTCTAAAAATGGTTACACCCTTTGGGGTGTATATTTGCCACACAACACTCTAAAAAGTTTACACCCTTTGGGTTGTGTTTTTCTCCCCAAACAGTAATCGTCATCCGTCTTGCCCGCATTCCCTTTCTTTAATGCTGCGAGCCCGGTACTTCCTAGTCACGAACGGTATAGGCGTCATCAGCATGACAGAGCATTCTCGACAGGAAAGTAGCGAGCGCAGCGTTTTCAAGAAAGGAAACGCACGCAGGACAGATGACTATTATCGTTGTGTGGCAGATGTACACCCCAAGGGGTGCAACTACTTTTAAGAGTGTAGGTATTTTATATTCCTTACCGGAGTTACCAGATGACATAGGCCTGCATCACAGTCACTAGTGTGGAGATAATCGGATGGAATATCCTAACTACATTATATGGGCTGGGAAAACATATCTTGTTAGTCTTCGATTTTGTTGTCAACGAACCAGTTAAGTAATTTAGACCCATCATACTGTAGTACTCGAGCGGATTCATTCAATAATTTGTATGGTATAACCAAAGCCATGTCGTCAGTGTATAAATGAATTCTTTATTTTAGTGATAAGCAAGCAAGATCATTGATGTAAATATTAAACAAAAGCTACCCCAAAACAGACCTTTGCGGCACTCCTGATTTAAAACAACAAAGAGCTATAATACTTCCCTACACACAGGTTGCTGTCTGCCTGTTAAATAATAAAAGAGTAATACAGGTCTCTGAAACCACAGCTGCTTAGTTTTGAGTGTAACAGTTCGTGATCTAATGTGTTAATGTGTTTGAAGGTTACGATACAACTGATGCGAATATGCTATCTTCATCCTTCGACCCTTCAGCGTGGTGGATACTTGGCCGAGTAGCTATGGCACTCGGACCACAAATAACCTATAAGTTGGTACATTTCACTTTTTTATTTGATAGTTTTAATGCGCACGTTGGTTGATTAAGGTGTATGCTACAAACAATCTAAGTGATTTTAAAAACGGCATCCTTTCTTAAGATAATCAACGGAAATAATACGTAATTTCTCGCTCCGCCCTCGAAATCGGGCGCACAATCAGCGCCGGAAGCACGTTATTCTCGACGCTTCCGTGGCTACGCGATGATCTGGCACATCCAACCCGCCGTCGCCCGCCAATACTGCAAGCAAGCGACGGTCGGTCGCAGGCAAGATAGCTTCGCGAGATGGGATAAGAGGCGCGCACGGTTGGTGAACTTATTGGCCTAAGAATACAAACGAGACGACAATGAACCATCAGTGGGCGGTGCCTCTGCGCTTTTCTCCGCCATCGCTTCAACGAATTATTAGGATCTGAATGATATCGCCTGCAATGTTTTTATGAAACCATGTTTCTAGATAAGTTTTAGATTTTGGTTAATCTTGTGATTCCCTTCATATACATCTGTGTTCTCGCGCCTGCGCATTCACATAATCAATGCTCCCTCTTTTTTCTTCCCCCTCTCCCATAGCCGCCTTTGACCTCGGTAAACAGCTGCAAGTAGCGCCTTGTCCTGCCTTTGTTCCTTCTTAGTGTGCTGTCACTTTTGGCGCTTCATCTTTTGAAAGCTATGAACCAACTAGCCCCACAACGTGTTCTACACCAGTCTTATCATCGGCGGCTCTCGGCCGGCTGATCCCGTTGATAATCCCGACCACGGCGGCCGCATTTCGATGGAGGCGAAATGCGAAAAAGACGCGTGTACTTATATTTAGGTGCACGTTAAAGAACCTCAGGTGGTCCAAATTTCCGGAGCCCCCACTACGGCGTGCCTCATAATCAGATGGTGGCTTTAGCACGTGAAACCCCATTATTTAATTTTTAAATCTCGTTGATAACGCGGGGTGGAACGTCACTCTGACAACGGGCAAAGTGCGAAAAGCACGAAAAGGCATTACGATCAGGAAATGCATCGCTACAAAATCGCAGTGCTTCATGCAGGCAGCCTAAAATCGTATTTTGGTGCTATAGTATGGAGTTCCGGCGACATGCTGGGCGGGCGCCAGATTCCTCGCCGATCCTCCACATGGGTGTGTGCCACTGTTCTCGAAGGCAACACCCTTTCAATGTTCTTTTTCCTTAGTGAAATGGCACAACCCACTCTGGGGGATGTAGCTCATGTAATAAAAATGTATTTTAGGCTACCTACTGCTGCCAGATTGTTGGCCAATGACCCTTAGTGGGTACGCGCCATAAACGCGGATTATAATAATCGGCACCTCGGTCAAGCGAGGCTCACACGATATGTGCCCCCTCTAGAACTGCTGGTGGCTTATGTGGTTGACTGTAGCATGCAATGTGGTGCCTGCGGCGTCGTAGGACGAGCGCTGCAGTAGGCAGAGCCACCAGTCATTGCTTTGGACAGGCGTTGAAGAGGAGGAAGAAAAGGTAGTGCCGAATCGCAGTGGGCTGATGAGGCCGCGCTTCGTGGCTTCGCAGGCCACGGCGCAGTTTCTATGAGCGTGTGCGCGCAGAGCGTCGCCGCCGCTCTCCTGCTCCTGACCCTCGTCTTCTCGTCCGCCGGAGCGCAGCTGCAGCCACAGGCTAGCGCCGGATCCGGTGATGGCGGCAGCCAGGGTCAGGAGTCGCCGCTTCAAGCCCAACAGTCGGACATGGCAAGCCAGCTCGGCGACCAACAGTCTCGGGTCGCTGCGCAAGAGTATCCATTGGTGCAGCAGCCAGGAGCGGCCGTCGACCAACAGAGCGGCGCAGCCAATCCCAGCGACCAAATTCCAGAGGGTGTGTATGGAAGGGAGGAGAGTCCGCAAGCAGATGGCGAGGCACCTGGCGTCTACGACTGGGTTCCCCCGACTGGCTACGTACCCTACCCTGTTCCGCCTCCTAAAGAGCAGCCGCAGGAGAAACCGCAGTACGATGAACCCCTCCCGTACGCCCTGCCAGACAATAGGCAGGTGCCAGCAGGGCCATACGCGGGCGCAAGAGCGAACGAAGCGTTCCAGACATGGTACGCGGCTCAGCGTCAGCATAATGGCGTCCCGCTGCCCTATGCGTTCAATTATTACCCCTACTCACTTAGCAACGCTGCCGAAGGCTACGCGCCGTACCATCCTGGAGCCGCTACGCGCTCCACTCATCTTGGCCCAAAATACGTAGCCCCAGTAAAGGGTCCTTACTCAAAGAACAGCAGGGCCGAGGCTGCTGTCGGGTGGCCGAAAGATGTCCTTGTGCCCTTTCCAAGCCAGATTGTACAGAGCGAGCCAGGTTCTCTTGCGCCTGGAGTTTCTGCTGGTGAAGGCCGCACCTCTCTGGAAGCGGGTGGCGCCTCAGCTAACAAATCGGTAATCTCTCGTATGGCTCGCGAAGACGCAGCCAAATACCATCACGACGATTCAAGCCTCGCACACTACAGCAATAACTCATCCAAGCCCTTTTACCTCGGTGCACTTGGTAACAGTGCTCCCAGTGGTTTCGTTGGCGACAACGTCAGGCCTGGTAACATTGTTCTCGGCAGCTTTCTTCCTGACAGAATCGTCCGGACGCTTGGCAACAATATTTCGAGTCAAGGAATTTCTGCGAACATCCCTGCTGGGGCTCCTGGTGACAGAGGTACTCTTCCTGCTTATCTTCTGCCGCCCAAGCAGGTGATACAGGCCGGCAACAACCTTACACTTTTCTACTTTCAACTGGACAACGCCACGCTAAAGTCGAGCCCTGGATTCCGTGTGCTTCGCAACGAGGCTAACGAGCGCGCAAGCATCGGCGACCACGCCGCAGACGAACACGCGCAGGAGAACCGCGCAGCGTATGACCACCACGAGGAAGACCACGGGCAGGACCATCACGTGGGAGAGAGCGACCACGTCGCGGACAGCAGTGACCAGCACGACGCGCGTCCCTCGCCTACCGACCACAGCGGCGCGTCGTCTCTGAGCCGCTCCCAGCGTTCAGCCGATGACGGCACGTTCCTGGGCAAGCTGTCCGAATGGGCGTGTCTAGGCCGCACTGTGGATGGCGAGACTGTCTACTGCGACAGCGTCCTAGACTACGCGCGACTCCTGGCCGTGCTCGGGACGGCCACTCTCGTTGTTACCGTGGCGTTCGTGTTCGTCATCAAAAGCTCGGCGGCGAAGAAGCAGAGCAGCGGCTCGTCCGAAAAGAAAGCCCCCGCCGATGCCGCGGCGGACGAAGAGGAGAGAGTGCCGTTGAGGGCCGAAAATGAAGAGTGCGACGACATCCATTGCGACTTTCGGGGCGATAGCCCCAGACAGCTCTTCGTTGAAATCTTGAAGCGCGACATGTTCAAGCAGCCGAAATAGCCCATTGTGGTCGCACTTTCTCCCTTTCTTTGTCATCAAACCCGGCCGCTAGCTGCATAGCGCACGTACACAGGACGGCTCGGTGCTTTGCGGCGTACCGCATTTTCTCCTTCATGACGTCAGAGGTCTGTTTAGGTATCATAAAACGCCTGAGCTTGCCGTGTGGAGTGCCATGTTTCTTTTTTTGTACTGCTGCAGCAGAGTGCCGCTGACAACCGCAGCAGAAACGCGCCATCGAAAGCTGTCTATACGATCTATAGTACCTGCCGACTAGCTAGTTCCTTCATATTCGAGCATTGTAGTCGGTGACAACTTAAAAATCGTGTGGCAAGTACACCATTACCCAACTCGAAGAGAATGTGTACGCTCTCAGTATTTTCGTGCACCACAGCAGAACCTACGGTCACCTCCACAGCGGGGAAGGAGGGCAAACACAACTTATCTGTTCGGGCTTTGTTGCCGCGCCAGCATCTGCGTTTGCAGACCTAGCAAACTTGTCCCTGCTGTACGAAACTATTGAGACAAAGCATGAACGTGTCGGCCAATTAGGTGTGCTCATTTCCGTGACGTAATGGCGCACACTAACTTAGGGCGTCTCTCGGGAACTGTTCTACAGCAGCGAGGATGCACAGTAAGCAGGTGCGGTGCGGTTTTGTGGGCGAAGCTTGTAATATAGCGGATGTAATTTACGGTAGCAGGCCTCTGATACCTACTACCGCAAATATTGATAAGTACCTTCACTGATAAGAACAAGACAACCTTTCAGCGTCTCGCCAGAGTCTGGAGTTCTTGCAAGTACTGCTCTGCACATAAGCGCGACTCGGACCAGCTCACGCAGTTAGACACATGGACTTCCCTTTTCTTTCTTTTTTTTTTTTTTACAGTCACGAAAAACAAAAGAAGAGTGTGTGTCTTTCTGAATCTCCCTCCTCCGAGTTTCGTTTTTCCAATAATTGCAAATGAACTAGCTGGCTTTCAGAGCTGAGCGCATGTGCCGAGTTTCCTTGTAATCGCAAGGTTGTCATGGTAAGCGTCTCCCTACTCACCCACTTCCATTAAAAACGCGCATGCCCATCCCTCAACTTGCTCCTTTTTTCTGTGGTAGCGCTTTACCGTAGTTTATATGGTAAGGCAAACGAAAACCTTGAATCATTTGTGGGGAGCTACGTCTTTGCTGCTACATACACACACTCGTGTACATATAATCGGGCACAATGGTCGATTGAAACTGATGTGGGGCTTCCGCCACTGCCTCCACAATACCAAAAAAGAAGCCACTCTTACCGCGAGAAGACGCTTCATTGGTACGCTCCAAGAGCAAAGATGAAAGACGACGCCGCGTTGAAATTTCCGCACCTGCAATCCGTTACGTCACGCACTTTGACCCCATCTGCTCGGACCTAGTTAATCTTTTATTGGTAAAAATGGACTACACGTCGTGTTCTAAAGGCGGCAGACTGAACTTGGGAATATTTTAAGAGCTTTTACTGAACCATAACGGCCAAAATGCAAAAAAGAAGGCTTGGCAGTCTTTCACGTCACACTGACATACCGGCCCTCGGGTACCGGCGCAAAAAACAGAGAAAAAAAAATGATTTTAACTCTCATTTTTTCTAACCATTAAACCTTTTACAGCGAAGGTATAGTTAAAGAACACTTTATCAATCTCAACTGACTCGGTGCTTCCCTTTCGTCGTGCTGATTTCTAGAAACAGAAAGGAGCATCACTGCGAGTTATATCGTGCCGGTCATGCATGGCAGAAGCATCCGTGCCACTGTAAACAAAGCCTTTAACTAAACATCTATGCCTCAGGGCAAGCTTCAGGAAAAAAGAGAATAATGCAAACCCGCAGTC